>NC_067474.1:1200000-1545833 GCF_947179515.1 Apodemus sylvaticus | reverse complement strand
AATTTTCTTTCGTCAAAATTTGTCAAAAAACCACGTTTTAAGGAAATCCCGCATCGTGCAAAATTATCTTGTTTTTCCTAAACAACACATTGTAACTTGAAAAGCTTTGTTGTTGCGTGTATGTCTGAGCATGTTTCCTCTAAAGACAATGCACAAGAGAGTTTTCTCTCGAAAGAACATGTAAGAATACAACGTTATAAGGAAATACAGTGTTGCAGAGTAAAGACAAATACGTACATATTGGAAACACTTTACGAGAAGAAATAACGCATCGTACAAAATTAGCGTGTATCTCCTAAACAACACGTGGTAACTCGAAAGGATTTGGTGTGGCATGTACGTCTAAACGTGTAGCCTCAAAGCAGAACCGACAGGAGAATTTTTTTTCTTCAAAATTTGTCAGAAAACCACGTTTTAAGGAAATCCTGCATCGTGCGAAATTATCTTGTTTTTCGTAAACAACACGTTGTAACTCGAAAAGCTTTGGTGTTGTCTGTATGTCTCAGTGTGTAGCCTCAAAAGGGAACGCACAGGATAGATTTCTCTCGAAAGAATATGTAAGAGTACCACGTTATAAGGAAATACAGTGTTGCAGAGTAAAGACAAATACCTACATATTGGAAACACTTTATGAGAAGAAGTAATGCATCATACAAAATTAGCTTGTATCTCCTAAACAAAACGTTGTAACTCGAAAATATTTGGTGCGGCGTGTACATCTTAACGTGTAGCCTCAAAAGAGAACCCACAGGAGAATTTTCTTTCGTCAATTTTTTTCAGAAAACCACATTTTAAGGATATGCCGCATCATGCGAAATCATCTTCTTTTTTCTAAACAAAATGTTGTAACTCCAAAAGCTTTGGTATTGCGTGTATGTGTAAGCGTGGAGCCTCAAAAGAGAAGGCACAGGAGAGTTTTCTCTCGAAAGAATATGTAAGAATACCACGTTATGAGGAAATACAGTGCTGCAGAGTAAAGACAAATAAGTATATATTGGAAACACTTTACAAAAAGAAATAATGCATCATACAAAATTAGCTTGTATCTCCTAAACAACACGTTGTAACTCGAAAAGATTCGGTGTGACGTGTACGTCTAAAAGTGTAGCCTCAAACGAGAACCCACAGGAGAATTTTCTTTCATCAAAATTTGTCAGAAACCACGTTTTAAGGAAATCTCGCATCGTGAAAAATTATCTTGTTTTTCCTAAACAACACATTGCAACACGAAAAGCTTTGGTGTTGCGTGTATGTCTAAGCGTGTAGCCTCAAAAGAGAATGCACAGGAGAGTTTTCTCTCGAAAGAATATGTAAGAATACCACATTATAAGGAAAAACAGTGTTGCAGAGTAAAGACAACTACGTACGTATTGGAAACACTTTAAGAGAAGAAATAAAGCATAATACAAAATTAGCTTGTATCTCCTAAACAACAGGTTATAATTCGAAAAGATTTGGTGTGGCTCGTACCTCTACACGTGTTGCCTCAAAAGAGAACCCACAGGAGAACTTTCTTTCATCAAAATTTGTCAGAAAACCACGTTTTATGGAAATCTCGCATCGTGCGAAATTATCTTGTTTTTCCTAAACAACACGTTGTAACTCGAAAAGCTTTGGCGTTGCTTGTTTGTCTAAGCGTGTAGCCTCAAAAGAGAATGCACAGGAGAGTTTTCCCTAGAAAGACTATGTAAGAATACCACGTTATAAGAAAATACAATATTGCAGAGTAAAGACAAATAAGTACATATTGGAAACACTTTAGGGAAGAAATAACGCATCGTACAATATTTGCTTGTATCTCCTAAACAACACGTTGTAACTCGAAAATATTTGGTGTGGCTCGTACGTCTACACATGTAGCCTCAAAACAGAAACCACAGGAGAATTTTATTTCGTCAAAATTTGTCAAAAAACCACGTTTTAAGGAAATCCCGCATCGTGCAAAATTATCTTGTTTTTCCTAAACAACACATTGTAACTTGAAAAGCTTTGTTGTTGCGTGTATGTCTGAGCATGTTTCCTCTAAAGACAATGCACAAGAGAGTTTTCTCTAGAAAGAACATGTAAGAATACAGCGTTATAAGGAAATACAGTGTTGCAGAGTAAAGACAAATACGTACATATTGGAAACACTTTACGAGAAGAAATAACTCATCGTACAAAATTAGCGTGTATCTCCTAAACAACACGTGGTAACTCGAAGGATTTGGTGTGGCATGTACGTCTAAAAGTGTAGCCTCAAACGAGAACCGACAGGAGAATTTTCTTTCTTCAAAATTTGTCAGAAAACCACGTTTTAAGGAAATCCTGCATCGTGCGAAATTATCTTGTTTTTCGTAAACAACACGTTGTAACTCGAAAAGCTTTGGTGTTGCCTGTATGTCTCAGTGTGTAGCCTCAAAAGGGAACGCACAGGATAGTTTTCTCTCGAAAGAATATGTAAGAGTACCACTTTATAAGGAAATACAGTGTTGCAGAGTAAAGACAAATACCTACATATTGGAAACACTTTATGAGAAGAAGTAATGCATCGTACAAAATTAGCTTGTATCTCCTAAACAAAACGTTGTAACTCGAAAATATTTGGTGCGGCGTGTACATCTTAACGTGTAGCCTCAAAAGAGAACCCACAGGAGAATTTTCTTTCGTCAATTTTTTTCAGAAAACCACATTTTAAGGATATGCCTCATCATGCGAAATCATCTTCTTTTTTCTAAACAAAATGTTGTAACTCCAAAAGCATTGGTATTGCGTGTATGTGTAAGCGTGGAGCCTCAAAAGAGAAGGCACAGGAGAGTTTTCTCTCGAAAGAATATGTAAGAATACCACGTTATGAGGAAATACAGTGTTGCAGAGTAAAGACAAATAAGTATATATTGGAAACACTTTACAAAAAGAAATAATGCATCGTACAACATTAGCTTGTATCTCCTAAACAACACGTTGTAACTCGAAAAGATTCGGTGTGACGTGTACATCTAAAAGTGTAGCCTCAAATGAGAACCCACAGGAGAATTTACTTTCATCAAAATTTGTCAGAAACCACGTTTTAAGGAAATATCGCATCGTGAAAAATTATCTTGTTTTTCCTAAACAACACATTGCAACACGAAAAGCTTTGGTGTTGCGTGTATGTCTAAGCGTGTAGCCTCAAAAGAGAATGCACAGGAGAGTTTTCTCTCGAAAGAATATGTAAGAATACCACATTATAAGGAAATACAGTGTTGCAGAGTAAAGACAACTACGAACGTATTGGAAACACTTTAGGAGAGGAAATAAAGCATAATACAAAATTAGCTTGTATCTCCTAAACAACAGGTTATAATTCGAAAAGATTTGGTGTGGCTCGTACCTCTACACGTGTTGCCTCAAAAGAGAACCCACAGGAGAACTTTCTTTCGTCAAAATTTGTCAGAAAACCACGTTTTATGGAAATCTCCCATCGTGCGAAATTATCTTGTTTTGTCTAAACAACACGTTGTAACTCGAAAAGCTTTGGCGTTGCGTGTTTGTCTAAGCGTGTAGCCTCAAAAGAGAATGCACAGGAGAGTTTTCCCTAGAAAGAATATGTAAGAATACCACGTTATAAGAAAATACAGTGTTGCAGAGTAAAGACAAATAAGTACATATTGGAAACACTTTAGGGAAGAAATAATGCATCGTACAATATTTGCTTGTATCTCCTAAACAACACGTTGTAACTCGAAAATATTTGGTGTGGCTCGTACGTCTACACGTGTAGCCTCAAAAGAGAAACCACAGGAGAATTTTCTTTCTTCAAAATGTGTCAAAAAACCACGTTTTAAGGAAATCCCGCATCGTGCAAAATTATCTTGTTTTTCCTAAACAACACGTTGTAACTCGAAAAGCTTTGGTGTTGCGTGTATGTCTGAGCATGTTGCCTCTAAAGACAATGCACAAGAGAGTTTTCTCTCGAAAGAACATGTAAGAATACAACGTTATAAGGAAATACAGTGTTGCAGAGTAAAGACAAATACGTACATATTGGAAACACTTTACGAGAAGAAATAACGCATCGTAAAAAATTAGCGTGTATCTCCTAAACAACACGTGGTAACTCGAAAGGGTTTGGTGTGGCGTGTGCGTCTAAACGTGTAGCCTCAAAAGATAACCGATAGGAGAATTTTCTTTCTTCAAAATTTGTCAGAAAACCACGTTTTAAGGAAATCCTGCATCGTGCGAAATTATCTTGTTTTTCATAAACAACACGTTGTAACTCGAAAAGCTTTGGTGTTGCCTGTATGTCTCAGTGTGTAGCCTCAAAAGGGAACGCACAGGATAGTTTTCTCTCGAAAGAATATGTAAGAATACCACGTTATAAGGAAATACAATGTTGCAGAGTAAAGACAAATATGTATGTATTGGAAACACTTTACGAAAAGAACACATCGTAGAAAATTAGCTTGTATCTCCTAAACAAAAGGTTGTACCTCGAAAAGATTTGGTGTGGCATGTACGTGTAAATGTGTAGCATCAAAAGAGAACCCACAGGAGAATTTTCTTCCTTCAAAATTTTTCAGAAAACCACCTTTTAAGGAAATCCCTCATCGTACGTAATCATCTTTTTCCTAAACAACATGTTGTAACTCGAAAAGCTTTGGTGTTGCGTGTATGTGTAAGCGTGGAGCCTCCAAAGAGAAGGCACAGGAGACTTTTCTCTCGAAAGAATATGTAAGAATACCACGTTAAAAGGAAATACAATTTTGCAGAGTAAAGACAAATAAGTACATATGGGAAACACTTTACGAGAAGAAATAACGCATCTTAAAAAAAGTAGCTTGTATCTCCTAAACAACACGTTGTAACTCGAAAAGATTTGGTGTGACATGTACGTCTAAAAGTGTAGCCTCAAACGAGAACCGACAGGAGAAAATTCTTTCATCAAAATTTGTCAGAAACCACGTTTTAAGGAAATCTCGCATCGTGCGAAATTATCTTGTTTTTCCTAAACAACAAGTTGTAACTCGAAAAGCTTTGGTGTTGCGTGTATGTCTAAGTGTGTAGCCTCAAAAGAGAATGCACAGGAGAGTTTTCTCTCGAAAGAATATGTTAGAATACCACGTTATAAGGAAATACAGTGTTGCAGAGTAAAGACAAATACGTACGTATTGGAAACACTTTAAGAGAAGAAATAAAGCATAATAAAAAATTAGCTTGTATCTCCTAAACAACAGGTTATAACTCGAAAAGATTTGGTGTGGCTCGTACCTCTACACGTGTAGCCTCAAAAGAGAACCCCCAAGAGAACTTTCTTTCGTCAAAATTTGTCAGAAATCCACGTTTTATGGAAATTTCACATCGTGCGAAATTATCTTGTATTTCCTAAACAACACGTTGTAACTCGAAAAGCTTTGGTGTTCCTTGTTTGTCTAAGCGTGTAGCCTCAAAAGAGAATGCACAGGAGAGTTTTCCCTAGAAAGAATATGTAAGAATACCACGTTATAAGAAAATACAGTGTTGCAGAGTAAAGACAAATAAGTACATATTGGAAACACTTTAGGGAAGAAATAACGAATCGTACAATATTTGCTTGTATCTCCTAAACAACACGTTGTAACTCGAAAATATTTGGTGTGGCTCGTACGTCTACACGTGTAGCCTCAAAACAGAAACCACAGGAGAATTTTCTTTCGTCAAAATGTGTCAAAAAACCCCTTTTTAAGGAAATCCCGCATCGTGCAAAATTATCTTGTTTTTCCTAAACAACACGTTGTAACTCGAAAAGCTTTGGTGTTGCATGTATGTCTGAGCATGTTGCCTCTAAAGACAATGCACAAGAGAGTTTTCTCTCGAAAAAACCTGTAAGAATACAACGTTATAAGGAAATACAGTGTTGCAGAGTAAAGACAAATACGTACATATTGGAAACACTTTACGAGAAGAAATAACGCATCGTACAAAATTAGCGTGTATCTCCTAAACAACACGTGGTAACTCGAAAGGATTTGGTGTGGCATGTACATCTAAACGTGTAGCCTCAAAGGAGAACCGACAGGAGAATTTTCTTTCTTCAAAATTTGTCAGAAAACCACGTTTTAAGGAAATCTTGCATCGTGCGAAATTATCTTGTTTTTCGTAAACAACACGTTGTAACTCGAAAAGCTTTGGTGTTGCCTGTATGTCTCAGTGTGTATCCTCAAAAGGGAATGCACAGGATAGTTTTCTCTCGAAAGAATATGTAAGAGTACCACGTTATAAGGAAATACAGTGTTGCAGAGTAAAGACAAATACATACATATTGGAAATACTTTATGAGAAGAAGTAATGCATCGTACAAAATTAGCTTGTATCTCCTAAACAAAACGTTGTAACTCGAAAATATTTGGTGCGGCGTGTAAGTCTTAACGTGTAGCCTCAAAAGAGAACCCACAGGAGAATTTTCTTTCGTCAAATTTTTTCAGAAAACCACATTTTAAGGATATCCCGCATCATGCGAAATCATCTTCTTTTTTCTAAAGAACATGTTGTAACTCCAAAAGCTTTGGTATTGCGTGTATGTGTAAGCGTGGAGCCTCAAAAGAGAAGGCACAGGAGTGTTTTCTCTCGAAAGAATATGTAAGAATACCACGTTATAAGGAAATACAATTTTGCAGAGTAAAGACAGTAAGTACATACTGGAAACACTTTACGAGAAGAAATAACGCATCGTACAAAATTAGCTGGTATCTCCTAAACAACACGTTGTAACTCAAAAAGATTTGGTGTGGCTCATACCTCTACACGTGTAGCCTCAAATAGAACACAGGGCAGAACTTTCTTTCGTCAAAATATATCAGAAAACCACGTTTTATGGAAATCTCGCATCGTGCGAAATTATCTTGTTTTTCCTAAACAACACGTTGTAACTCAAAAAGCTTTGGCGTTGCATGTATGTCTAAGCGTGTAGCCCCAAAGGAGAATGCACAGGAGAGTTTTCCCTCGAAAGAATATGTAAGAATACCACGTTATAAGGAAATAAAGTGTTGCAGAGTAAAGACAAATATGTACTTATTGGAAACACTTTATGAGAAGAAATAATGCATCGAAAAAAATTTGCTTGTATCTCCTAAACAACACGTTGTAATTCGAAAAGAATTGGTGTGGCTCGTACGTCTACATGTGTAGACTCAAACGAACACAAACAGGAGAACTTTCTTTCGTCAAAATTTGTCAGAAAACCACGTTTTAAGGAAATCCCGTATCGTGCAAAGTTATCTTGTTTTTCCTAAACAACACGTTGTAACTCGAAAATCTTTGGTGTTGCGTGTATGTCTAAACGTGTGGCCTCAAAAGAGAACGCACAGGAGAGTTTTGTCTCGAAAGAACATGTAAGAATACAACGTTATAAGGAAATACAGTGTTGCAGTATAAAGACAAATACGTACGTATTGGAAACACTTTAGGAGAAGAAATAGCGCATCATACAATATTAGCTTGTATCTCCTAAACAACACGTTGTAACTCGACAAGATTTGGTGTGGAGTGTACGTCGAAACATGTAGCCTCAACAGAGAACCCACAGGAGAATTTTCTTTCGTCAAAATTTGTCAGAAAATCACGTTTTAAGGAAATCCTGTATAGTGCGAAATTATCTTGTTTTTCATAAACAACACGTTGTAACTCGAAAACCTTTGGTGTTGCCTGTATGTCTAAGTGTGTAGCCTCAAAAGGGAACGCACAGGATAGTTTTCTCTAGAAAGAATATGTAAGAATACCACGTTATAAGGAAATACAGTGTTGCAGAGTAAAGACAAATACTTACATATTGGAAACACTTTAAGAGAAGAATTAACGCATCGTGCAAAATTAGCTTGTATCTCCTAAACAACACGTTGTAACTCGAAAAGATTTGGTGTGGCGTGTACGTCTAAACGTGTAGCCTCAAAAGAGAACCCACAGAAGAATTTTCTTTCGTCAAAATTTGTCAGAAAACCACGTTTTAAGGAAATCCTGCATCGTGCACAATCATCTTGTTTTTCCTAAACAACATGTTGTAACTCAAAAAAATTTGGTGTTGCTTGTATGTGTAAGCGTGGAGCCTCAAAAGAGAAGGCACAGGAGAGTTTTCTCTCGAAGGAATATGAAAGAATACCACGTTATAAGGAAATACAATTTTGCAGAGTAAAGACAAATAAGTACATATTGGAAACACTTTACTAGAATAAATAACGCATCATACAAAATTAGCTTGTATCTCCTAAACAACAAGTTGTAACTCGAAAAGATTTGGTGTGACGTGTACGTCTAAATGTGTAGCCTCAAAAGAGAACACACAGGAGAATTTTTTTTCATCAAAATTTGTCAGAAACCATGTTTTAAGGAAATCTCGCATCGTGGGAAATTATCTTGTTTTTCCTAAACAACACATTGTAACTCGGAAAGCTTTGGTGTTGCGTGTATGTCTAAGCGTGTAGCCTCAAAAGAGAATGCACAGGAGAGTTTTCTCTCAAAAGAATATGTAAGAATACCACGTTATAAGGAAATACAGTGTTGCAGAGTAAAGACAAATAGGTACGTATTGGAAACACTTTAAGAGAAGAAATAAAGCAACGTAAAAAATTAGCTTGTATCTCCTGAACAACACGTTGTAACTCGAAAAGATTTGGTGTGGCTCGTACCTCTACATGTGTAGCCTCAAAAGAGAACCAACAGGAGAACTTTCTTTCGTCAAAATTTGTCAGAAAACCACGTTTTATGGAAATCTCGCATCGTGCGAAATTATCTTGTTTTTCCTAAACAACACGTTGTAACTCGAAAAGCTTTGGAGTTGTGTGTATGTCTAAGCATGTAGCCTCAAAAGAGAACGCACAGGAGAGTTTTCCCTCGAAAGAATATGTAAGAATACCATGTTATAAGCAAATACAGTGATGCAGAGTAAAGACAAATAAGTACGTATTGGAAACACTTTATGAGAAGAAATAACGCATCATACAAAATTAGCTTGTATCTCCTAAACAACACGTGCTAACTAGAAAGGATTTGGTGTGGCGTGTACGTCTAAACGTGTAGCATCAAAAGAGAAACCACAGGAGAATTTTCTTTTGTCAAAATTTGTCAGAAAATCACATTTTAAGAAAATCACTCATCGTGCGAAATAATCTTGTTTTTCAAAAACAACAAGATGTAACTGGAAAAGCGTTGGTGTTGCCTGTATGTCTAAGTGTGTAGCCTCAAAAGGGATCGCACAGGATAGTTTTCTCTCGAAAGAATATGTAAGAATACCACGTAATAAGGAAATACAGTGTTGCAGAGTAAAGACAAATAAGTACTTTTTGGAAACACTTTATGAGAAGAAATAACGCATCGTAAAAAAATAGCTTGTATCTCCTAAACAACACGTTGTAACTCGAAAAGATTTCGTGTGGCGTGTACGTCTAAACGTGTAGCCTCAAAAGAGAACCCACAGGAGAATTTTCTTTGGTCAAAATTTGTCAGAAAACCACATATTAAGGAAATCCCGCATCGTGCGAAATTATCTTGTTTTTCCTAAACAACGCATTGTAACTCGAAAAGCTTTGGTGTTGCGTGTATGTCTAAGCGTGTAGCCTCAAAAGAGAACACACAGGAGACTTTTCTCTCGAAAGAATATGTGAGAATACCACGTTATAAGGAAGTCCACTGTTGCAGAATAATGACAAATACTTACGTATTGGAAACCCTTAAACTTTATGAGATGAAATAAAGCATCGTACAAAATTAGCTTGTATCTCCTAAACAACACGTTGTAACTCGAAAAGATTTGGTGTGGCGTGTACGTCTAAACGTGTAGCCTCAAAAAGAACCCAGAGACGAATTTTCTTTCGTTAAAATTTTTTCAGAACACCACGTTTTAAGGAAATCCCGCATCGTGCGAAATCATCTTCTTTTTCCTAAACAACATGTTGTAACTCGAAAAGCTTTGGTGTTGCGTGTATGTCTAAGCGTGGAGCCTCAAAAGAGAAGGCACAGGAGAGTTTTCTCTCGAAAGAATATGTAAGAATACCACGATATAAAGAAATACAATTTTGTAGAGTAAAGGCAAATAAGTACATATTGGAAACACTTTACGAGAAGAAATAATGCATCGTACAAAATTAGCTTGTGTCTCCTAAACAACACGTTGTAACTCGAAAAGATTTGGTGTGACGTGTATGTCTATACGTGTAGCCTCAAAGGAAAGCCCACAGAAGAATTTTCCTTTGTCAAATTTTTCAGAAAACCACGTTTTAAATAAATCCCGCATCGTGCGAAATTATCTTTTTATTCATTAACAACACGTTGTAACTCAAAAAGCTTTGGTGTTGCCTGTATGTCTAAGTGTGTAGCCTCAAAACGGAACGCACAAGATAGTTTTCTCTCGAAAGAATATGTAAGAATACCACGTTATAAGGAAATACAGTGTTTCAGAGTAAAGACAAATACTTACATATTGGGAACATTTTACGAGAAGAAATAACGCATCGAAAAAAATTAGCTTTTATCTCCTAAACAACACATGGTAAGTCGAAAAGATTTGGTTTGGCGTGTATGTCTAAACGTGTAGCCTCAAAGGAGAACGCAAAGGATAATTTTCTTTCGTCAAAATTTGTCAGAAAACCACGTTTTAAGGAAATACCGCATCGTGGGAAATTATCTTGTTTTTCCTAAACAACAAGTGGTAACTCGAAAAGCTTTGGTGTTGCGTGTATGTCTAAGCGTGTAGCCTCAAAAGAGAATGCACAGGAGCGTTTTCTCTCATTAGAACATGTAAGAATTCAACGTTATAAGGAAATACAGTGTTGCAGAGTAAAGACAAATACGTACATATTGGAAACACATTACGAGAAGAAATTAAGCATCACACAATATTAGCTTGTATCTCCTAAACAACAAGTGGAAACTCGAAAACATTTAGTTTGGCGTGTATGTCTAAAAGTTTAGCCTCAAAAGAGAACCGACTGGAGAATTTTCTTTCGTCAAAATTGGTCAGAAAACAAGGTATTAACGAAATCCCGCATCCTGCGAAATTACCTTGTTTTTCCTAAACAACACGTTGTAACTCAAAAAGCTTGGGTGTTGCGTGTATGTCTCAGTGTGTAGCCTCAAAAGAAAACACACAGGAGAGTTTTCACTCAAAAGAATAAGTAAGAATACCAGGTTATAAGGAAATACAGTGTTGCAGAGTAAAGACAAATACGTACGTATTGGAAACACTTTACGTGAAGAAATAATGCATCATAAAAAATTAGCTTGTATCTCCTAAACAACACGTTGTAACTCGAAAATGTTTGGTGTGGCAGGTACGTCTAAACGTGTAGCCTCAAAAAGAGAACACACAGGAGAATTTTCTTTGGTCAAATTTGTCACAAAACCACGTATTAAGGAAATCCTACATCGTGCGAAATTATCTTGTTTTTCCTAAACAACACGTTGTAACTCGAAACCCTTTGGTGTTGCGTGTATGTCTCAGCGTGTAGCCTTAAAAGAGAACACACAGGGGAGTTTTCTCTCAAAAGAATATGTAAGAATACCACGTTATAAGGAAATACAGTGTTGCAGAGTAAAGAAAAATACGTACTTATTGGAAACCCTTAAACTTTACGAGATGAAATAAAGCATCGTACAAAATTAGCTCGTATCTCCTAAACAACACTTTGTAACTCGAAAAGATTTGGTGTGGCGTGTACGTCTAAACTTGTAGCCTCAAAAGAGAACCCATAGGAGAATTTTCTTTCGTCAAAGTTTCAGAAAACCACGTTTTAAGGAAATCCAGCATCGTGCGAAATTATCTTGTTTTTCCTAAACAACACGTAGTAACTCGAAAATCTTTGGTGATGCGTGTATGTCTAAGCGTGTAGCCTCAAAAGAGAACACACAGGAGAGTTTTCTCTCGAAAGAATATGTGAGAATACCACGTTATAAGGAAGTACAGTGTTGCAGAATAAAGACAAATACTTACGTATTGGAAACCCTTAAACTTTACTAGATGAAATAAAGCATCGAACAAAATTAGCTTGTATCTCCTAAACAACACGTTGTAACTCGAAAAGATTTGGTGTGGCGTGTACGTCTAAAGGTGTAGCCTCAAAAGAGAACCACAGGACAATTTTCGTTCGTCAAAATTTGTCAGAAAACCACGTTTTAAGGAAATCCCGCATCGTGAGAAATTATCTTGTTCTTCATAAACAACATATTGTAACTCGAAAAGCTTTGGTGTTGCGTGTATGTTTAAGCGTGTACCCTCAAAAGAGAACGCACAGGAGAGTTTTCTCTCGAAAGAATATGTAAGAATACCACGTATTAAGGAAATACCGTGTTGCAGAGTAAAGACAAATACGTACTTATTGGAAACACTTTACGAGAAGAAATAACGCATCGTAAAAAATTAGCTTGTATCTCCTAAAAAACAGGTTGTAACTCGAAAAGATTTGGTGTGGCGTGTACGTCTAAACGTGTAGCCTCAAAAGAGTACACACAGGAGAGTTTTATTTGGTCAAAATTTGTCAGAAAACCACGTTTTAAGGAAATCCCGCATCGTGCGAAATTATGTTGTTTTTCCTAAACAACATGTTGTAACTCGAAAAGCTTTGGTGTTGAGTGTATGTCTAAGCATGTAACCTCAAAGGAGACCGCACAGGAGAGTTTTCTCTCGAAAGAATATGCAAGAATACCTCGTTATAAGGAAATACAGTGTTGCAGAGTAAAGCCAAATATTTACATAATGGAAACACTTAAACTTTATGAGAAGAAATAATGCATCGTAAAAAAATTAGCTTGTATCTCCTAAACAACACATTGTAACTCGACAAGATTTAGTGTCTCGGGCACGTCTAAATGTGTAGCCTCAAAAGAGAACCCACAGGAGTATTTTCTTTCGTCAAAATTTGTCAGAAAACCACGTTTTAAGGAAATCCCGCATCATGCTAAATTATCTTGTTTTTCCTAAACAACACATTGTAACTCGAAAAACTTTGGTGTTGCGTGTATGTCAAAGCGTATAGCCTCAAAAGAGAACGCACAGGAGAGTTTTCTCTCGAAAGAATATGTAAGAATACCACGTTATAAGGAAATACAGTGTTGCAGAGTAAAGACAAATACGTACTTATTGGAAAAACTTAAACTTTACGAGAAGAAATAAGGCATCTTACAAAATTAGTTTGTATCTCCTAAACAACACGTTATAACTCGAAAAGATTTGGTGTGGTGTGTACGTCTAAACGTGTAGCCTAAAAAGACAACGCACAGGATAATTTTCTTTCGTCAAAATTTGTCAGAAAACCACGTTTTAAGGAAATCCCGCATCGTGTGAAATTATCTTGTTTTTCCTAAAAAACACGTTGTAACTCGAAAAGCTTTGGTGTTGCGTGTATGTCTAAGCATGTAGCCTCAAAGGGGAACGCACAGGAGAGTTTTCTCTCGAAAGAATATGCAAGAATACCACGTTATAAGGAAATACAGTGTTGCAGAGTAAAGGCAAATATGTACGTAATGGAAACACTTAAAACTTTATGAGAAGAAATAACGCACCGTAAAAAAATTAGCTTGTATCTCCTAAACAACACGTTGTAACTCGAAAAGATTTGGTGTTGCGTGAATGTCTAAGCATGTAGCCTCAAAGGAGAACGCACAGTAGAGTTTTCTCTCGAAAGAATATGCAAGAATACCACGTTATAAGGAAATACAGTGTTGCAGAGTAAAGGCAAATATGTACGTAATGGAAACACTTAAACTTTATGAGAAGAAATAACGCATCGTAAAAAATTAGCTTGTTTCTCCTAAACAACACGTTGTAACTCGAAAAGATTTGGTGTGGCGTGTACGTCTAAATGTGTAGCCTCAAAAGAGAACCCACAGGAGTATTTTCTTTCGTCAAAATTTGTCAGAAAACCACGTTTTAAGGAAATCCCGCATCGTGCGAAATTATCTTGTTTTTCCGAAACAACACGTTGTAACTCGAAAAGCATTGGTGTTGCGTGTATGTCTAAGCGTGTAGCCTCAAAAGAGAACGCAAAGGAGAGTTTTTTCTCGAAAGAATATATAAGAATACCACGTTATTAGGAAATACAGTGTTGCAGAGTAAAGACAAATACTTACGTCTTGGAAAAACTTTACGAGAAGAAATAATGCATCATAAGAAATTAGCTTGTATCTCCTAAACAACCCGTTGTAACTCGAAAAGCTTTGGTGTTGCGTCTATGTGTAAGCGTGTAGCCTCAAAGGAGAACGCAAAGGAGAGTTTTTTCTCGAAAGAATATGTAAGAATACCACGTTATTAGGAAATACAGTGTTGCAGAGTAAAGACAAATACTTATGTATTGGAAAAACTTTACGAGAAGAAATAACGCATCGTAAAAAATTAGCTTGTATCTACTAAACAACACGTTGCAACTTAAAAAGATTTGGTGTGGCCTGTACGTCTAAACGTGTTGCCTGAAAAGAGAACCCATAGGAGAATTTTCTTTGGTCAAAATTTGTCAGAAAACCACGTATTAAGGTAATCCCGCATCGTGCGAAATTATCTTGTTTTTCCTAAACAAAACGTTTTAACACGAAATGCTTTGGTGTTGCGTGTATGTCTAAGCGTGTAGCCTCAAAAGAGAACGCACAGGAGAGTTTTCTCTCGAAAGAATATGTAAGAATACCACGTTATAAGGAAATACAGTGTTGCAGAGTAAAGACAAATACATACTTATTGGAAAAAACTTAAACTTTACAAGAAGAAATAACGCATCGTACAAAATTAGCTTGTATCTCCTAAACAACACGTTGTAACTTGAAAAGATTTGGTGTGGCTTGTACGTCTAAACGTGTAGCCTCAAAAGAGTACCCACAGGAGAGTTTTATTTTGTCAAAATTTGTCAGAAAACCACGTTTTAAGGAAATCCCGCATCGTGCGAAATTATCTTGTTTTTCCTAAACAACACGTTGTAACTCGAAAAGCTTTGGTGTTGCGTGAATGTCTAAGCATGTAGCCTCAAAGGAGAATGCACAGGAGAGTTTTCTCTCGAAAGAATATGCAAGAATACCACGTTATAAGGAAATACAGTGTTGCAGAGTAAAGGCAAATATGTACGTAATGGAAACACTTAAACTTTATGAGAAGAAATAACGCATCGTAGAAAAATTACCTTGTTTCTCCTAAACAACACGTTGTAACTCGAAAAGATTTGGTGTGGCGTGTACGTCTAAATGTGTAGCCTCAAAAGAGAACCGAAAGGAGTATTTTCTTTCGTCAAAATTTGTCAGAAAACCACGTTTTAAGGAAATCCCGCATCGTGCAAAAATAACTTGTTTTTCCTAAACAACACGTTGTAACTCGAAAAGCTTTGGTGTTGCGTGTATGTCTAAGCGTGAAGCCTCAAAAGAGAACGCAAAGGAGAGTTTTTTCTCGAAAGAATATGTAAGAAGACCACGTTATTAGGAAATAAAGTGTTGCAGAGTAAAGACAAATACTTACGTCTTGGAAAAACTTTACGAGAAGAAATAACGCATCGTAAGAAATTAGCTTGTATCTCCTATACAACACGTTGTAACATAAAAAGATTTGGAGTGGCCTGTACGTCTAAACGTGTAGCCTGAAAAGAGAACGCATAGGAGAATTTTCTTTGGTCAAAATTTGTCAGAAAACCATGTATTAAGGAAATCCCGCATAGTGCGACATTATCTTGTTTTTCCTAAACCAAACGTTTTAACTCGAAAAGCTTTCGTGTTGCGTGTATGTCTAAGCGTGTAGCCACAAAAGAGAACACACAGGAGAGTTTTCTCTCGAAAGAATATGTAAGAATACCACGTTATAAGGAAATACAGTGTTGCAGAGTAAAGACAAATACGTACTTACTGGAAAAACTTAAACCTTACGAGAAGAAATAAGGCATCTTACAAAATTAGTTTGTATCTCCTAAACAACACATTATAACTCGAAAAGATTTGGTGTGGTGTGTATGTCTAAACGAGTAGCCTCAAAAGAGAACCCACAGGAAAATTTTCTTTCGTCAAAATTTGTCAGAAAACCACGTTTTAAGGAAATCCCGCATTCTGCGAAATTATCTTGTTTTTCTTAAACAAAACGTTTTAACTCGAAAAGCTTTGGTGTTGCGTGTATGTCTAAGCGTGTAGCCTCAAAAGAGAACGCACAGGAGAGTTTTCTCTCGAAAGAATATGTAAGAATACCACGTTATAAGGAAATACAGTGTTGCAGAGTAAAGACAAATATGTACTTATTGGAAAAACTTAAACTTAAGAGAAGAAATAACGCATCGTACAAAATTAGCTTGTATCTCCTAAACAACACGTTGTAACTTAAAAAGATTTGGTGTGGCCTGTACGTCTAAACGTGTAGCCTCATAAGAGAACCCATAGGAGAATTTTCTTTGGTCAAAATTTGTCAGAAAACCACGTATTAAGGAAATTCCGCATCGTGCGAAATTATCTTGTTTTTCCTAAACAAAACATTTTAACTCGAAAAGCTTTGGTGTTGCGTGTATGTCTAAGCTTGTAACCTCAAAGGAGAATGCCCAGGAGAGTTTTCTCTCGAAAGAATATATAAGAATACCACGTTATAAGGAAATACAGTGTTGCAGAGTAAAGACAAATACGTACTTATTGGAAAAACTTAAACTTTACAAGAAGAAATAAGGCATCTTACAAAATTAGTTTGTATCTCCTAAACAACACGTTATAACTTGAAAAGATTTGGTGTGGCTTGTACGTCTAAACGTGTAGAGTACCCACAGGAGAGTTTTATTTCGTCAAAATTTGTCAGAAAACCACGTTTTAAGGAAATCCCGCATCGTGCGAAATTATCTTGTTTTTCCTAAACAACACGTTGTAACTCGAAAAGCTTTGGTGTTGCGTGAATATCTAAGCATGTAGCCTCAAAGGAGAATGCACAGGAGAGTTTTCTCTCGAAAGAATATGCAAGAATACCACGTTATAAGGAAATACAGTGTTGCAGAGTAAAGGCAAATATGTACGTAATGGAAACACTTAAACTTTATGAGAAGAAATAACGCATCGTAGAAAAATTACCTTGTTTCTCCTAAACAACACGTTGTAACTCGAAAAGATTTGGTGTGGCGTGTACGTCTAAATGTGTAGCCTCAAAAGAGAACCGACAGGAGTATTTTCTTTCGTCAAAATTTGTCATAAAACCACGTTTTAAGGAAATCCCGCATCGTGCAAAAATATCTTGTTTTCCCTAAACAACACGTTGTAACTCGAAAAGATTTGGTGTTGCGTGTATGTCTAAGCGTGTAACCTCAAAAGAGAACGCAAAGGAGAGTTTTTTCTCGAAAGAATATGTAAGAATACCACGTTATTAGGAAATACAGTTTTGCAGAGTAAAGACAAATACTTACGTCTTGGAAAAACTTTACGAGAAGAAATAACGCATCGTAAGAAATTAGCTTGTATCTCCTATACAACACGTTGTAACATAAAAAGATTTGGTGTGGCCTGTACGTCTAAACGTGTAGCCTGAAAAGAGAACCCATAGGAGAATTTTCTTTGGTCAAAATTTGTCAGAAAACCATGTATTAAGGAAATCCCGCACCGTGCGGCATTATCTTGTTTTTCCTAAACCAAACGTTTTAACTCGAAAAGCTTTCGTGTTGCGTGTATGTCTAAGCGTGTAGCCTCAAAAGAGAACACACAGGAGAGTTTTCTCTCGAAAGAATATGTAAGAATACCACGTTATAAGGAAATACATTGTTGCAGAGTAAAGACAAATATGTACTTATTGGAAAAACTTAAACCATACGGGAAGAAATAAGGCATCTTACGATATTAGTTTGTATCTCCTAAACAACACATTATAACTCGAAAAGATTTGGTGTGGTGTGTATGTCTAAACGTGTAGCCTCAAAAGAGAACCCACAGGAAAATTTTCTTTCGTCAAAATTTGTCAGAAAACCACGTTTTAAGGAAATCCCGCATTCTGCGAAATTATCTTGTTTTTCTTAAACAAAACGTTTTAACTCGAAAAGCTTTGGTGTTGCCTGTATGTCTAAGCGTGTAGCCTCAAAAGAGAACGCAAAGGAGAGTTTTTTTCTCGAAAGAATATGTAAGAATACCACGTTATTAGGAAATACAGTGTTGCAGAGTAAAGACAAATACTTACGTCTTGGAAAAACTTTACGAGAAGAAATAACGCATCGCAAGAAATTAGCTTGTATCTCCTAAACAACACGTTGTAACATAAAAAGATTTGGTGTGGCCTGTACGTCTAAACGTGTAGCCTCAAAAGAGAACCCATAGGAGAATTTTCTTTGGTCAAAATTTGTCAGAAAACCATGTATTAAGGAAATCCCGCATAGTGCGACATTATCTTGTTTTTCCTAAACCAAACGTTTAAACCCGAAAAGCGTTCGTGTTGCGTGTATGTCTAAGCGTGTAGCCTCAAAAGAGAACACACAGGAGAGTTTTCTCTCGAAAGAATATGTAAGAATACCACGTTATAAGGAAATACAGTGTTCCAGAGTAAAGACAAATACGTACTTATTGGAAAAACTTAAACCTTACGAGAAGAAATAAGGCATCTTACAAAATTAGTTTGTATCTCCTAAACAACACATTATAACTCGAAAAGATTTGGTGTGGTGTGTATGTCTAAACGTGTAGCCTCAAAAGAGAACCCACAGGAAAATTTTCTTTCGTCAAAATTTGTCAGAAAACCACGTTTTAAGGAAATCCCGCATTCTGTGAAATTATCTTGTTTTTCTTAAACAAAACGTTTTAACTCGAAAAGCTTTGGTGTTGCGTGTATGTCTAAGCGTGTAGCCTCAAAAGAGAACGCACAGGAGAGTTTTCTCTCGAAAGAATATGTAAGAATACCACGTTATAAGGAAATACAGTGTTGCAGAGTAAAGACAAATACGTACTTATTGGAAAAACTTAAACTTAGGAGAAGAAATAACGCATCGTACAAAATTAGCTTGTTTCTCCTAAACAACACGTTGTAACTTAAAACGATTTGGTGTGGCCTGTACGTCTAAACGTGTAGCCTCAAAAGAGAACCCATAGGAGAATTTTCTTTGGTCAAAATTTGTCAGAAAACCACGTATTAAGGAAATTCCGCATCGTGCGAAATTATCTTGTTTTTCCTAAACAAAACGTTTTAACTCGAAAAGCTTTGGTGTTGCGTGTATGTCTAAGCCTGTAACCTCAAAGGAGAATGCCCAGGAGAGTTTTCTCTCGAAAGAATATGTAAGAAAACCACGTTATAAGGAAATACAGTGTTGCAGAGTAAAGACAAATACGTACTTATTGGAAAAACTTAAACTTTAAGAGAAGAAATAAGGCATCTTACAAAATTAGTTTGTATCTCCTAAACAACACGTTATAACTTGAAAAGATTTGGTGTGGTGTGTACTTCTAAACTTGTAGCCTCAAAAGAGAACCCACAAGATAATTTTCTTTCGTCAAAATTTGTCAGAAAACCACGTTTTAAGGAAATCCCGCATCTTACGAAATTATCTTGTTTTTCCTAAACAACACGTTGTAACTCGAAAGCTTTGGTGTTGCGTGTATGTCTAAGCGTGTAGCCTCAAAAGAGAACGCACAGGAGAGTTTTCTCTCGAAAGAATATGTAAGGATACCACGTTATAAGGAAATACAGTGTTGCAGAATAAAGACAAATACGTACGTATTGGAAACACTTTATGAGAGAAATAACGCATCTGGCAAAATTAGCTTGTATGTCCTAAACAACTCGTTATAACTCGAAAAGATTTGGTGTGGGGTGCACGTCTAAACGTGTATCCTCAAAAGAGTACCCACAGGAGAGTTTTATTTCGTCAAAATTTGTCAGAAAACCACGTTTTAAGGAAATCCCGCATCTTGCGAAATTATCTTGTTTTTCCTAAACAACACGTTGTAAATCGAAAAGCTTTGGTGTTGCGTGAATGTCTAAGCATGTAGCCTCAAAGGAGAACGCACAGGAGAGTTTTCTCTCGAAAGAATATGCAAGAATACCACGTTATAAGGAAATACAGTGTTGCAGAGTAAAGGCAAATATGTACGTAATGGAAACACTAAAACTTTATGAGAAGAAATAACGCATCGTAAAAAATTAGCTTGTTTCTCCTAAACAACACGTTGTAACTCGAAATGATTTGGTGTGGCATGTACGTCTAAATGTGTAGCCTCAAAAGAGAACCCACAGGAGTATTTTCTTTCGTCAAAATTTGTCAGAAAACGACATTTTAAGGAAATCCCGCATCGTGCGAAATTATCTTGTTTTTCCTAAACAACACGTTGTAACTCGAAAAGGTTTGGTGTTGCGTGTATGTCTAAGCGTGTAGCCTCAAAAGAGAACGCAAAGGAGAGTTTTTTCTCGATAGAATGTGTAAGAATACGACGTTATTAGGAAATACAGTGTTGCAGAGTAAAGACAAATACTTACGTATTGGAAAAAACTTTACGAGAAGAAATAACGCATCGTAAGAAATTAGCTTGTATCTCCTAAACAACACGTTGTAACTTAAAAAGATTTGGTGTGGCCTGTACGTCTTAACGTGTAGCCTGAAAGGAGAACCCATAGGAGAATTTTCTTTGGTCAAAATATGTCAGAAAACCACGTATTAAGGAAATCCCACATAGTGCGAAATTATCTTGTTTTTTCTAAACCAAACGTTTTAACTCGAAAAGCTTTGGTGTTGCGTGTATGTCTAAGCGTGTAGCCTCAAAAGAGAACGCACAGGAGAGTTTTCTCTCGAAAGAATATGTAAGAATACCACGTTATAAGGAAATACAGTGTTGCAGAGTAAAGACAAATACGTACTTATTGGAAACACTTAAACTTTACGAGAAGAAATAAGGCATCGTACAAAATTAGTATGTATCTCCTAAACAACACGATATAACTCGGAAAGATTTGGTGTGGTGTGTATGTCTAAACATGTAGCCTCAAAAGAGAACCCACAGGAGAATTTTTGTTCGTTAAATTTTGTCAGAAAACCACGTTTTAAGGAAATCCTGCATTGTGTGAAATTATCTTGTTTTTCCTAAACAACACGTTGTAACTCGAAAAGCTTTGGTGCTGCGTGTATGTCTAAGCGTGTAGCCTCAAAAGAGAACGCAAAGGAGAGTTTTTTTCTCGAAAGAATATCTAAGAATACCACGTTATTAGGAAATACAGTGTTGCAGAGTAAAGACAAATACTTACGTCTTGGAAAAACTTTACGAGAAGAAATGACGCATCGAAAGAAATTAGCTTGTATCTCCTATACAACACGTTGTAACATAAAAAGATTTGGTGTGGCCTGTACGTCTAAACGTGTAGCCTGAAAAGAGAACCCATAGGAGAATTTTCTTTGGTCAAAATTTGTCAGAAAACCATGTATTAAGGAAATCCCGCATAGTGCAACATTATCTTGTTTTTCCTAAACCAAACGTTTTAACTCGAAAAGCTTTCGTGTTGCGTGTATGTCTAAGCGTGTAGCCTCAAAAGAGAACACACAGGAGAGTTTTCTCTCGAAAGAATATGTAAGAATACCACGTTATAAGGAAATAGAGTGTTGCAGAGTAAAGACAAATACGTACTTATTGGAAAAACTTAAACCTTACGAGAAGAAATAAGGCATCTTACAAAATTAGTTTGTATCTCCTAAACAACACATTATAACTCGAAAAGATTTGGTGTGGTGTGTATGTCTAAACGTGTAGCCTCAAAAGAGAACCCACAGGAAAATTTTCATTCGTCAAAATTTGTCAGAAAACCATGTTTTAAGGAAATCCCGCATTCTGCGAAATTATCTTTTTTTTCTTAAACAAAACGTTTTAACTCGAAAAGCTTTGGTGTTGCGTGTATGTCTAAGCGTGTAGCCTCAAAAGAGAACGCACAGGAGAGTTTTCTCTCGAAAGAATATGTAAGAATACCACGTTATAAGGAAATACAGTGTTGCAGAGTAAAGACAAATACGTACTTATTGGAAAAACTTAAACTTAAGAGAAGAAATAACGCATCGTAAAAAATTAGCTTGTATCTCCTAAACAACACATTGTAACTTAAAAAGATTTGGTGTGGCCTTTATGTCTAAACGTGTAGCCCCAAAAGAGAACCCATATGAGAATTTTCTTTGGTCAAAATTTGTCAGAAAACCACGTATTAAGGAAATTCCGCATCGTGCGAAATTATCTTGTTTTTCCTAAACAAAACGTTTTAACTCGAAAAGCTTTGGTGTTGCGTGTATGTCTAAGCCTGTAACCTCAAAGGAGAATGTCCAGGAGAGTTTTCTCTCGAAAGAATATGTAAGAAAACCACGTTATAAGGAAATACAGTGTTGCAGAGTAAAGACAAATACGTACTTACTGGAAAAAATTAAACTTTACGAGAAGAAATAAGGCATCTTACAAAATTAGTTTGTATCTCCTAAACAACACGTTTTAACTTGAAAAGATTTGGTGTGGTGTGTACTTCTAAACTTGTAGCCTCAAAAGAGAACCCACAGGATAATTTTCTTTCGTCAAAATTTGTCAGAAAACCACGTTTTAAGGAAATCCCGCATCTTACGAAATTATCTTGTTTTTCCTAAACAACACGTTGTAACTCGAAAGCTTTGGTGTTGCGTGTATGTCTAAGCGTGTAGCCTCAAAAGAGAACGCACAGGAGAGTTTTCTCTCGAAAGAATATGTAAGGATACCACGTTATAAGGAAATACAGTGTTGCAGAATAAAGACAAATACGTACGTATTGGAAACACTTTATGAGAGAAATAACGCATCTGGCAAAATTAGCTTGTATGTCCTAAACAACTCGTTATAACTCGAAAAGATTTGGTGTGGGGTGCATGTCTAAACGTGTATCCTCAAAAGAGTACCCACAGGAGAGTTTTATTTCGTCAAAATTTGTCAGAAAACCACGTTTTAAGGAAATCCCGCATCTTGCGAAATTATCTTGTTTTTCCTAAACAACACGTTGTAAATCGAAAAGCTTTGGTGTTGCGTGAATGTCTAAGCATGTAGCCTCAAAGGAGAACGCACAGGAGAGTTTTCTCTCGAAAGAATATGCAAGAATACCACGTTATAAGGAAATACAGTGTTGCAGAGTAAAGGCAAATATGTACGTAATGGAAACACTAAAACTTTATGAGAAGAAATAACGCATCGTAAAAAATTAGCTTGTTTCTCCTAAACAACACGTTGTAACTCGAAATGATTTGGTGTGGCATGTACGTCTAAATGTGTAGCCTCAAAAGAGAACCCACAGGAGTATTTTCTTTCGTCAAAATTTGTCAGAAAACCACGTTTTAAGGAAATCCCGCATCGTGCGAAATTATCTTGTTTTTCCTAAACAACACGTTGTAACTCGAAAAGGTTTGGTGTTGCGTGTATGTCTAAGCGTGTAGCCTCAAAAGAGAACGCAAAGGAGAGTTTTTTCTCGAAAGAATGTGTAAGAATACGACGTTATTAGGAAATACAGTGTTGCAGAGTAAAGACAAATACTTACGTATTGGAAAAAACTTTACGAGAAGAAATAACGCATCGTAAGAAATTAGCTTGTATCTCCTAAACAACACGTTGTAACTTAAAAAGATTTGGTGTGGCCTGTACGTCTTAACGTGTAGCCTGAAAGGAGAACCCATAGGAGAATTTTCTTTGGTCAAAATATGTCAGAAAACCACGTATTAAGGAAATCCCACATAGTGCGAAATTATCTTGTTTTTTCTAAACCAAACGTTTTAACTCGAAAAGCTATGGTGTTGCGTGTATGTCTAAGCGTGTAGCCTCAAAAGAGAACGCACAGGAGAGTTTTCTCTCGAAAGAATATGTAAAAATACCACGTTATAAGGAAATACAGTGTTGCAGAGTAAAGACAAATACGTACTTATTGGAAACACTTAAACTTTACGAGAAGAAATAAGGCATCGTACAAAATTAGTATGTATCTCCTAAACAACACGACATAACTCGGAAAGATTTGGTGTGGTGTGTATGTCTAAACATGTAGCCTCAAAAGAGAACCCACAGGAGAATTTTTGTTCGTTAAATTTTGTCAGAAAACCACGTTTTAAGGAAATCCCGCATTGTGTGAAATTATCTTGTTTTTCCTAAACAACACGTTGTAACTCGAAAAGCTTTGGTGCTGCGTGTATGTCTAAGCGTGTAGCCTCAAAAGAGAACGCAAAGGAGAGTTTTTTCTCGAAAGAATATCTAAGAATACCACGTTATTAGGAAATACAGTGTTGCAGAGTAAAGACAAATACTTACGTCTTGGAAAAACTTTACGAGAAGAAATGACGCATCGAAAGAAATTAGCTTGTATCTCCTATACAACACGTTGTAACATAAAAAGATTTGGTGTGGCCTGTACGTCTAAACGTGTAGCCTGAAAAGAGAACCCATAGGAGAATTTTCTTTGGTCAAAATTTGTCAGAAAACCATGTATTAAGGAAATCCCGCATAGTGCAACATTATCTTGTTTTTCCTAAACCAAACGTTTTAACTCGAAAAGCTTTCGTGTTGCGTGTATGTCTAAGCGTGTAGCCTCAAAAGAGAACACACAGGAGAGTTTTCTCTCGAAAGAATATGTAAGAATACCACGTTATAAGGAAATAGAGTGTTGCAGAGTAAAGACAAATACGTACTTATTGGAAAAACTTAAACCTTACGAGAAGAAATAAGGCATCTTACAAAATTAGTTTGTATCTCCTAAACAACACATTATAACTCGAAAAGATTTGGTGTGGTGTGTATGTCTAAACGTGTAGCCTCAAAAGAGAACCCACAGGAAAATTTTCATTCGTCAAAATTTGTCAGAAAACCATGTTTTAAGGAAATCCCGCATTCTGCGAAATTATCTTTTTTTTCTTAAACAAAACGTTTTAACTCGAAAAGCTTTGGTGTTGCGTGTATGTCTAAGCGTGTAGCCTCAAAAGAGAACGCACAGGAGAGTTTTCTCTCGAAAGAATATGTAAGAATACCACGTTATAAGGAAATACAGTGTTGCAGAGTAAAGACAAATACGTACTTATTGGAAAAACTTAAACTTAAGAGAAGAAATAACGCATCGTACAAAATTAGCTTGTATCTCCTAAACAACACATTGTAACTTAAAAAGATTTGGTGTGGCCTGTATGTCTAAACGTGTAGCCCCAAAAGAGAACCCATATGAGAATTTTCTTTGGTCAAAATTTGTCAGAAAACCACGTATTAAGGAAATTCCGCATCGTGCGAAATTATCTTGTTTTTCCTAAACAAAACGTTTTAACTCGAAAAGCTTTGGTGTTGCGTGTATGTCTAAGCCTGTAACCTCAAAGGAGAATGTCCAGGAGAGTTTTCTCTCGAAAGAATATGTAAGAAAACCACGTTATAGGGAAATACAGTGTTGCAGAGTAAAGACAAATACGTACTTACTGGAAAAAATTAAACTTTACGAGAAGAAATAAGGCATCTTACAAAATTAGTTTGTATCTCCTAAACAACACGTTTTAACTTGAAAAGATTTGGTGTGGTGTGTACTTCTAAACTTGTAGCCTCAAAAGAGAACCCACAGGATAATTTTCTTTCGTCAAAATTTGTCAGAAAACCACGTTTTAAGGAAATCCCGCATCTTGCGAAATTATCTTGTTTTTCCTAAACAACACGTTGTAACTCGAAAGCTTTGGTGTTGCGTGTATGTCTAAGCGTGTAGCCTCAAAAGAGAACGCACAGGAGTGTTTTCTCTCGAAAGAATATGTAAGGATACCACGTTATAAGGAAATACAGTGTTGCAGAATAAAGACAAATACGTACGTATTGGAAACACTT
Organism: Apodemus sylvaticus; assembly: GCF_947179515.1. Classification (NCBI taxonomy): domain Eukaryota; kingdom Metazoa; phylum Chordata; class Mammalia; order Rodentia; family Muridae; genus Apodemus; species Apodemus sylvaticus. The sequence continues at coordinate 1,520,129 of NC_067474.1, read as the reverse complement.
TATGAGAGAAATAACGCATCTGGCAAAATTAGCTTGTATGTCCTAAACAACTCGTTATAACTGGAAAAGATTTGGTGTGGGGTGCACGTCTAAACGTGTAGCCTCAAAAGAGTACCCACAGGAGAGTTTTATTTCGTCAAAATTTGTCAGAAAACCACGTTTTAAGGAAATCCCGCATCTTGCGAAATTATCTTGTTTTTCCTAAACAACACGTTGTAAATCGAAAAGCTTTGGTGTTGCGTGAATGTCTAAGCATGTAGCCTCAAAGGAGAACGCACAGGAGAGTTTTCTCTCGAAAGAATATGCAAGAATACCACGTTATAAGGAAATACAGTGTTGCAGAGTAAAGGCAAATATGTACGTAATGGAAACACTAAAACTTTATGAGAAGAAATAATGCATCGTAAAAAATTAGCTTGTTTCTCCTAAACAACACGTTGTAACTCGAAATGATTTGGTGTGGCATGTACGTCTAAATGTGTAGCCTCAAAAGAGAACCAACAGGAGTATTTTCTTTCGTCAAAATTTGTCAGAAAACCACGTTTTAAGGAAATCCCGCATCGTGCGAAATTATCTTGTTTTTCCTAAACAACACGTTGTAACTAGAAAAGCTTTGGTGTTGCGTGTATGTCTAAGCGTGTAGCCTCAAAAGAGAACGCAAAGGAGAGTTTTTTCTCGAAAGAATGTGTAAGAATATGACGTTATTAGGAAATACAGTGTTGCAGAGTAAAGACAAATACTTACGTATTGGAAAAAACTTTACGAGAAGAAATAACGCATCGTAAGAAATTAGCTGGTATCTCCTAAACAACACGTTGTAACTTAAAAAGATTGGTGTGGCCTGTACGTCTTAACGTGTAGCCTGAAAAGAGAACCCATAGGAGAATTTTCTTTGGTCAAAATATGTCAGAAAACCACGTATTAAGGAAATCCCGCATAGTGCGAAATTATCTTGTTTTTTCTAAACCAAACGTTTTAACTCGAAAAGCTTTGGTGTTGCGTGTATGTCTAAGCGTGTAGCCTCAAAAGAGAACGCACAGGAGAGTTTTCTCTCGAAAGAATATGTAAGAATACCACGTTATAAGGAAATACAGTGTTGCAGAGTAAAGGCAAATACGTACTTATTGGAAACACTTAAACTTTACGAGAAGAAATAAGGCATCGTACAAAATTAGTATGTATCTCCTAAACAACACGATATAACTCGGAAAGATTTGGTGTGGTGTGTATGTCTAAACATGTAGCCTCAAAAGAGAACCCACAGGAGAATTTTTGTTCGTTAAATTTTGTCAGAAAACCACGTTTTAAGGAAATCCCGCATTGTGCGAAATTATCTTGTTTTTCCTAAACAACACGTTGTAACTCGAAAAGCTTTGGTGCTGCGTGTATGTCTAAGCGTATAGCCTCAAAAGAGAATGCAAAGGAGAGTTTTTTCTCGAACGAATATGTAAGAATACCACGTTATTAGGAAATACAGTGTTGCAGAGTAAAGACAAATACTTACGTCTTGGAAAAACTTTAAGAGAAGAAATAACGCATCGTAAGAAAGTAGCTTGTATCTCCTAAACAACACGTTGTAACTCGAAAAGCTCTGGTGTTGCGTGTATGTCTAAGCGTGTAGCCTCAAAAGAGAACGCACAGGAGAGTTTTCTCTCGAAAGAATATGTAAGAATACCACGTTATAAGGAAATACAGTGTTGCAGAGTAAAGACAAATACGTACTTATTGGAAACACTTAAACTTTACGAGAAGAAATAAGGCATCGTACAAAATTAGTATGTATCTCCTAAACAACAGGATATAACTCGGAAAGATTTGGTGTGGTGTGTATGTCTAAACATGTAGCCTCAAAAGAGAACCCACAGGAGAATTTTTGTTCGTTAAATTTTGTCAGAAAACCACGTTTTAAGGAAATCCCGCATTGTGCGAAATTATCTTGTTTTTCCTAAACAACACGTTGTAACTCGAAAAGCTTTGGTGCTGCGTGCATGTCTAAGCGTATAGCCTCAAAAGAGAATGCAAAGGAGAGTTTTTTCTCGAAAGAATATGTAAGAATACCACGTTATTAGGAAATACAGTGTTGCAGAGTAAAGACAAATACTTATGTCTTGGAAAAACTTTACGAGAAGAAATAACGCATCGTAAGAAATTAGCTTGTATCTCCTAAACAACACGTTGTAACTCGAAAAGCTTTCGTGTTGCGTGTATGTCTAAGCGTGTAGCCTCAAAAGAGAACGCACAGGAGAGTTTTCTCTCGAAAGAATATGTAAGAATACCACGTTATAAGGAAATACAGTGTTGCAGAGTAAAGACAAATACGTACTTATTGGAAACACTTAAACTTTACGAGAAGAAATAAGGCATCGTACAAAATTAGTATGTATCTCCTAAACAACACGATATAACTCGGAAAGATTTGGTGTGGTGTGTATGTCTAAACATGTAGCCTCAAAAGAGAACCCACAGGAGAATTTTTGTTCGTTAAATTTTGTCAGAAAACCACGTTTTAAGGAAATCCCGCATTGTGCGAAATTATCTTGTTTTTCCTAAACAACACGTTGTAACTCGAAAAGCTTTGGTGCTGCGTGCATGTCTAAGCGTATAGCCTCAAAAGAGAATGCAAAGGAGAGTTTTTTCTCGAAAGAATATGTACGAATACCACGTTATTAGGAAATACAGTGTTGCAGAGTAAAGACAAATACTTACGTCTTGGAAAAACTTTACGAGAAGAAATAACGCATCGTAAGAAATTAGCTTGTATCTCCTAAACAACACGTTGTAACTCGAAAAGCTTTGGTGTTGCGTCTATGTGTAAGCGTGTAGCCTCAAAGGAGAACGCAAAGGAGAGTTTTTTCTCGAAAGAATATGTAAGAATACCACGTTATTAGGAAATACAGTGTTGCAGAGTAAAGACAAATACTTATGTATTGGAAAAACTTTACGAGAAGAAATAACGCATCATACAAAATTAGCTTGTATCTACTAAACAACACGTTGCAACTTAAAAAGATTTGGTGTGGCCTGTACGTCTAAACGTGTAGCCTGAAAAGAGAAGCCATAGGAGAATTTTCTTTGGTCAAAATTTGTCAGAAAACCACGTATTAAGGAAATCCCGCATCGTGCGAAATTATCTTGTTTTTCCTAAACAAAACGTTTTAACTCGAAATGCTTTGGTGTTGCGTGTATGTCTAAGCGTGTAGCCTCAAAAGAGAACGCACAGGAGAGTTTTCTCTCGAAAGAATATGTAAGAATACCACGTTATAAGGAAATACAGTGTTGCAGAGTAAAGACAAATACGTACTTATTGGAAAAACTTAAACTTTACGAGAAGAAATAACGCATCGTACAAAATTAGCTTGTATCTCCTAAAAAACACGTTGTAACTTGAAAAGATTTGGTGTGGCTTGTACGTCTAAACGTGTAGCCTCAAAAGAGTACCCACAGGAGCGTTTTATTTCGTCAAAATTTGTCAGAACACCACGTTTTAAGGAAATCCAGCATCATGCGAAATTATCTTGTTTTTCCTAAACAACACATTGTAACTCGAAAAGCTTTGGTGTTGCGTGAATGTCTAAGCATGTAGCCTCAAAGGAGAACGCACAGGAGAGTTTTCTCTCGAAAGAATATGCAAGAATACCACGTTATAAGGAAATACAGTGTTGCAGAGTAAAGGCAAATATGTACGTAATGGAAACACTTAACTTTATGAGAAGAAATAACGCATCGTAGAAAAATTACCTTGTTTCTCCTAAACAACACGTTGTAACTCGAACAGATTTGGTGTGGCGTGTACGTCTAAATGTGTAGCCTCAAAAGAGAACCGACAGGAGTATTTTCTTTCGTCAAAATTTGTCAGAAAACCACGTTTTAAGGAAATCCCGCATCGTGCAAAAATATCTTGTTTTTCCTAAACAACACGTTGTAACTCGAAAAGCATTGGTTTTGCGTGTATGTCTAAGTGTGTAGCCTCAAAAGAGAAGGCAAAGGAGAGTTTTTTCTCAAAGGAATATGTAAGAATACCACGTTATTAGGAAATACAGTGTTGCAGAGTAAAGACAAATACATACGTCTTGGAAAAACTTTACGAGAAGAAATAACGCATCGTAAGAAATTAGCTTGTATCTCCTAAACAACACGTTGTAACACAAAAAGATTTGGTGTGGCCTGTACGTCTAAACGTGTAGCCTGAAAAGAGAAGCCATAGGAGAATTTTCTTTGGTCAAAATTTGTCAGAAAACCACGTATTAAGGAAATCCCGCATCGTGCGAAATTATCTTGTTTTTCCTAAACAAAACGTTTTAACTCGAAATGCTTTGGTGTTGCGTGTATGTCTAAGCGTGTAGCCTCAAAAGAGAACGCACAGGAGAGGTTTCTCTCGAAAGAATATGTAAGAATACCACGTTATAAGGAAATACAGTGTTGCAGAGTAAAGACAAATACGTACTTATTGGAAAAACTTAAACTTTACGAGAAGAAATAACGCATCGTACAAAATTAGCTTGTATCTCCTAAACAACACGTTGTAACTTGAAATGATTTGGTGTGGCTTGTACGTCTAAACGTGTAGCCTCAGAAGAGTACCCACAGGAGCGTTTTATTTCGTCAAAATTTGTCAGAAAACCACGTTTTAAGGAAATCCCGCATCGTGGGAAATTATCTTGTTTTTCCTAAACAACACATTGTAACTCGAAAAGCTTTGGTGTTGCGTGAATGTCTAAGCATGTAGCCTCAAAGGAGAACGCACAGGAGAGTTTTCTCTCGAAAGAATATGCAAGAATACCACGTTATAAGGAAATACAGTGTTGCAGAGTAAAGGCAAATATGTACGTAATGGAAACACTTAAACTTTATGAGAAGAAATAACGCATCGTAGAAAAATTACCTTGTTTCTCCTAAACAACACGTTGTAACTCGAAAAGATTTGGTGTGGCGTGTACGTCTAAATGTGTAGCCTCAAAAGAGAACCAACAGGAGTATTTTCTTTCGTCAAAATTTGTCAGAAAACCACGTTTTAAGGAAATCCCGCATCGTGCAAAAATATCTTGTTTTTCCTAAACAACACGTTGTAACTCGAAAAGCTTTGGTTTTGCGTGTATGTCTCAAAAGAGAACGCAAAGGAGAGTTTTTTCTCAAAGGAATATGTAAGAATACCACGTTATTAGGAAATACAGTGTTGCAGAGTAAAGACAAATACTTACGTCTTGGAAAAACTTTACGAGAAGAAATAACGCATCATAAGAAATTAGCTTGTATCTCCTAAACAACACGTTGTAACACAAAAAGATTTGGTGTGGCCTGTACGTCTAAACGTGTAGCCTGAAAAGAGAAGCCATAGGAGAATTTTCTTTGGTCAAAATTTGTCAGAAAACCACGTATTAAGGAAATCCCGCATCGTGCGAAATTATCTTGTTTTTCCTAAACAAAACGTTTTAACTCGAAATGCTTTGGTGTTGCGTGTATGTCTAAGCGTGTAGCCTCAAAAGAGAACGCACAGGAGAGGTTTCTCTCGAAAGAATATGTAAGAATACCACGTTATAAGGAAATACAGTGTTGCAGAGTAAAGACAAATACGTACTTATTGGAAAAACTTAAACTTAAGAGAAGAAATAACGCATCGTACAAAATTAGCTTGTATCTCCTAAACAACACGTTGTAACTTAAAAAGATTTGGTGTGGCCTGTATGTCTAAACGTGTAGCCTCAAAAGAGAACCCATAGGAGAATTTTCTTTGGTCAAAATTTGTCAGAAAACCATGTATTAAGGAAATTCCGCATCGTGCGAAATTATCTTGTTTTTCCTAAACAAAACATTTTAACTCGAAAAGCTTTGGTGTTGCGTGTATGTCTAAGCCTGTAACCTCAAAGGAGAATGCCCAGGAGAGTTTTCTCTCGAAAGAATATGTAAGAATACCACGTTATAAGGAAATACAGTGTTGCAGAGTAAAGACAAATACGTACTTATTGGAAAAACTTAAACTTTACGAGAAGAAATAAGGCATCTTACAAAATTAGTTTGTATCTCCTAAACAACATGTTATAACTTGAAAAGATTTGGTGTGGTGTGTACGTCTAATCTTGTAGCCTCAAAAGAGAACCCACAGGATAATTTTCTTTCGTCAAAATTTGTCAGAAAACCACGTTTTAAGGAAATCCCGCATCTTGCGAAATTATCTTGTTTTTCCTAAACAACACGTTGTAACTCGAAAGCTTTGGTGTTGCGTGTATGTCTAAGCGTGTAGCCTCAAAAGAGAACGCACAGGAGAGTTTTCTCTCGAAAGAATATGTAAGGATACCACGTTATAAGGAAATACAGTGTTGCAGAGTAAAGACAAATACGTACGTATTGGAAACACTTTATGAGAGAAATAACGCATCTGGCAAAATTAGCTTGTATGTCCTAAACAACTCGTTGTAACTCGAAAAGATTTGGTGTGGGGTGCACGTCTAAACGTGTAGCCTCAAAAGAGTACCCACAGGAGAGTTTTATTTCGTCAAAATTTGTCAGAAAACCACGTTTTAAGGAAAGCCCGCATCTTGCGAAATTATCTTCTTTTTCCTAAACAACACGTTGTAAATCGAAAATCTTTGGTGTTGCGTGAATGTCTAAGCATGTAGCCTCAAAGGAGAACGCACAGGAGAGTTTTCTCTCGAAAGAATATGCAAGAATACCACGTTATAAGGAAATACAGTGTTGCAGAGTAAAGGCAAATATGTACGTAATGGAAACACTAAAACTTTATGAGAAGAAATAACGCATCGTAAAAAATTAGCTTGTTTCTCCTAAACAACACATTGTAACTCGAAATGATTTGGTGTGGCATGTACGTCTAAATGTGTAGCCTCAAAAGAGAACCCACAGGAGTATTTTCTTTCGTCAAAATTTGTCAGAAAACCACGTTTTAAGGAAATCCCGCATCGTGCGAAATTATCTTGTTTTTCCTAAACAACACGTTGTAACTCGAAAAGCTTTGGTGTTGCGTGTATGTCTAAGCGTGTAGCCTCAAAAGAGAACGCAAAGGAGAGTTTTTTTCTCGAAAGAATGTGTAAGAATACCACGTTATTAGGAAATACAGTGTTGCAGAGTAAAGACAAATACTGATGTATTGGAAAAAACTTTACGAGAAGAAATAACGCATCGTAAGAAATTAGCTTGTATCTCCTAAACAACACGTTGTAACTTAAAAAGATTTGGTGTGGCCTGTACGTCTAAACGTGTAGCCTGAAAAGAGAACCCATAGGAGAATTTTCTTTGGTCAAAATATGTCAGAAAACCACGTATTAAGGAAATCCCGCATAGTGCGAAATTATCTTGTTTTTTCTAAACCAAACGTTTTAACTCGAAAAGCTTTGGTGTTGCGTGTATGTCTAAGCGTGTAGCCTCAAAAGAGAACGCACAGGAGAGTTTTCTCTCGAAAGAATATGTAAGAATACCACGTTTAAGGAAATACAGTGTTGCAGAGTAAAGACAAATACGTACTTATTGGAAACACTTTAACTTTACGAGAAGAAATAAGGCATCGTACAAAATTAGTATGTATCTCCTAAACAACACGATATAACTCGGAAAGATTTGGTGTGGTGTGTATGTCTAAACATGTAGCCTCAAAAGAAAACCCACAGGAGAATTTTTGTTCGTTAAATTTTGTCAGAAAACCACGTTTTAAGGAAATCCCGCATTGTGCGAAATTATCTTGTTTTTCCTAAACAACACATTGTAACTCGAAAAGCTTTGGTGCTGCGTGTATGTCTAAGCGTATAGCCTCAAAAGAGAATGCAAAGGAGAGTTTTTTTCTCGAAAGAATATGTAAGAATACCACGTTATTAGGAAATACAGTGTTGCAGAGTAAAGACAAATACTTACGTCTTGGAAAAACTTTACGAGAAGAAATAATGCATTGTAAGAAATTAGCTTGTATCTCCTAAACAACACGTTGTAACATAAAAAGATTTGGTGTGGCCTGTTCGTCTAAACGTGTAGCCTGAAAAGAGAAGCCATAGGAGAATTTTCTTTGGTCAAAATTTGTCAGAAAACCACGTATTAAGGAAATCCCGCATCGTGCGAAATTATCTTGTTTTTCCTAAACAAAACGTTTTAACTCGAAATGCTTTGGTGTTGCGTGTATGTCTAAGCGTGTAGCCTCAAAAGAGAACGCACAGGAGAGGTTTCTCTCGAAAGAATATGTAAGAATACCACGTTATAAGGAAATACAGTGTTGCAGAGTAAAGACAAATACGTACTTATTGGAAAAACTTAAACTTTACGAGAAGAAATAACGCATCGTACAAAATTAGCTTGTATCTCCTAAACAACACGTTGTAACTTGAAATGATTTGGTGTGGCTTGTACGTCTAAACGTGTAGCCTCAGAAGAGTACCCACAGGAGCGTTTTATTTCGTCAAAATTTGTCAGAAAACCACGTTTTAAGGAAATCCCGCATCGTGGGAAATTATCTTGTTTTTCCTAAACAACACATTGTAACTCGAAAAGCTTTGGTGTTGCGTGAATGTCTAAGCATGTAGCCTCAAAGGAGAACGCACAGGAGAGTTTTCTCTCGAAAGAATATGCAAGAATACCACGTTATAAGGAAATACAGTGTTGCAGAGTAAAGGCAAATATGTACGTAATGGAAACACTTAAACTTTATGAGAAGAAATAACGCATCGTAGAAAAATTACCTTGTTTCTCCTAAACAACACGTTGTAACTCGAAAAGATTTGGTGTGGCGTGTACGTCTAAATGTGTAGCCTCAAAAGAGAACCAACAGGAGTATTTTCTTTCGTCAAAATTTGTCAGAAAATCACGTTTTAAGGAAATCCCGCATCGTGCAAAAATATCTTGTTTTTCCTAAACAACACGTTGTAACTCGAAAAGCTTTGGTATTGCGTGTATGTCTCAAAAGAGAACGCAAAGGAGAGTTTTTTCTCAAAGGAATATGTAAGAATACCACGTTATTAGGAAATACAGTGTTGCAGAGTAAAGACAAATACTTACGTCTTTGAAAAACTTTACGAGAAGAAATAACGCATCGTAAGAAATTAGCTTGTATCTCCTAAACAACACGTTGTAACATAAAAAGATTTGGTGTGGCCTGTATGTCTAAACGTGTAGCCTGAAAAGAGAACCCATAGGAGAATTTTCTTTGGTCAAAATTTGTCAGAAAACCATGTATTAAAGAAATCCCGCATAGTGCGACATTATCTTGTTTTTCCTAAACCAAACGTTTTAACTCGAAAAGCTTTGGTGTTGCGTGTATGTCTAAGCGTGTAGCCTCAAAAGAGAACGCACAGGAGAGTTTTACCTCGAAAGAATATGTAAGAATACCACGTTATAAGGAAATACAGTGTTGCAGAGTAAAGACAAATACGTACTTATTGGAAAAACTTAAACTTAAGAGAAGAAATAACGCATCGTACAAAATTAGCTTGTATCTCCTAAACAACACGTTGTAACTTAAAAAGATTTGGTGTGGCCTGTATGTCTAAACGTGTAGCCTCAAAAGAGAACCCATAGGAGAATTTTCTTTGGTCAAAATTTGTCAGAAAACCATGTATTAAGGAAATTCCGCATCGTGCGAAATTATCTTGTTTTTCCTAAACAAAACATTTTAACTCGAAAAGCTTTGGTGTTGCGTGTATGTCTAAGCCTGTAACCTCAAAGGAGAATGCCCAGGAGAGTTTTCTCTCGAAAGAATATGTAAGAATACCACGTTATAAGGAAATACAGTGTTGCAGAGTAAAGACAAATACGTACTTATTGGAAAAACTTAAACTTTACGAGAAGAAATAAGGCATCTTACAAAATTAGTTTGTATCTCCTAAACAACATGTTATAACTTGAAAAGATTTGGTGTGGTGTGTACGTCTAATCTTGTAGCCTCAAAAGAGAACCCACAGGATAATTTTCTTTCGTCAAAATTTGTCAGAAAACCACGTTTTAAGGAAATCCCGCATCTTGCGAAATTATCTTGTTTTTCCTAAACAACACGTTGTAACTCGAAAGCTTTGGTGTTGCGTGTATGTCTAAGCGTGTAGCCTCAAAAGAGAACGCACAGGAGAGTTTTCTCTCGAAAGAATATGTAAGGATACCACGTTATAAGGAAATACAGTGTTGCAGAGTAAAGACAAATACGTACGTATTGGAAACACTTTATGAGAGAAATAACGCATCTGGCAAAATTAGCTTGTATGTCCTAAACAACTCGTTGTAACTCGAAAAGATTTGGTGTGGGGTGCACGTCTAAACGTGTAGCCTCAAAAGAGTACCCACAGGAGAGTTTTATTTCGTCAAAATTTGTCAGAAAACCACGTTTTAAGGAAAGCCCGCATCTTGCGAAATTATCTTCTTTTTCCTAAACAACACGTTGTAAATCGAAAATCTTTGGTGTTGCGTGAATGTCTAAGCATGTAGCCTCAAAGGAGAACGCACAGGAGAGTTTTCTCTCGAAAGAATATGCAAGAATACCACGTTATAAGGAAATACAGTGTTGCAGAGTAAAGGCAAATATGTACGTAATGGAAACACTAAAACTTTATGAGAAGAAATAACGCATCGTAAAAAATTAGCTTGTTTCTCCTAAACAACACATTGTAACTCGAAATGATTTGGTGTGGCATGTACGTCTAAATGTGTAGCCTCAAAAGAGAACCCACAGGAGTATTTTCTTTCGTCAAAATTTGTCAGAAAACCACGTTTTAAGGAAATCCCGCATCGTGCGAAATTATCTTGTTTTTCCTAAACAACACGTTGTAACTCGAAAAGCTTTGGTGTTGCGTGTATGTCTAAGCGTGTAGCCTCAAAAGAGAACGCAAAGGAGAGTTTTTTTCTCGAAAGAATGTGTAAGAATACCACGTTATTAGGAAATACAGTGTTGCAGAGTAAAGACAAATACTTATGTATTGGAAAAAACTTTACGAGAAGAAATAACGCATCGTAAGAAATTAGCTTGTATCTCCTAAACAACACGTTGTAACTTAAAAAGATTTGGTGTGGCCTGTACGTCTAAACGTGTAGCCTGAAAAGAGAACCCATAGGAGAATTTTCTTTGGTCAAAATATGTCAGAAAACCACGTATTAAGGAAATCCCGCATAGTGCGAAATTATCTTGTTTTTTCTAAACCAAACGTTTTAACTCGAAAAGCTTTGGTGTTGCGTGTATGTCTAAGCGTGTAGCCTCAAAAGAGAACGCACAGGAGAGTTTTCTCTCGAAAGAATATGTAAGAATACCACGTTTAAGGAAATACAGTGTTGCAGAGTAAAGACAAATACGTACTTATTGGAAACACTTTAACTTTACGAGAAGAAATAAGGCATCGTACAAAATTAGTATGTATCTCCTAAACAACACGATATAACTCGGAAAGATTTGGTGTGGTGTGTATGTCTAAACATGTAGCCTCAAAAGAAAACCCACAGGAGAATTTTTGTTCGTTAAATTTTGTCAGAAAACCACGTTTTAAGGAAATCCCGCATTGTGCGAAATTATCTTGTTTTTCCTAAACAACACATTGTAACTCGAAAAGCTTTGGTGCTGCGTGTATGTCTAAGCGTATAGCCTCAAAAGAGAATGCAAAGGAGAGTTTTTTTCTCGAAAGAATATGTAAGAATACCACGTTATTAGGAAATACAGTGTTGCAGAGTAAAGACAAATACTTACGTCTTGGAAAAACTTTACGAGAAGAAATAATGCATTGTAAGAAATTAGCTTGTATCTCCTAAACAACACGTTGTAACATAAAAAGATTTGGTGTGGCCTGTTCGTCTAAACGTGTAGCCTGAAAAGAGAAGCCATAGGAGAATTTTCTTTGGTCAAAATTTGTCAGAAAACCACGTATTAAGGAAATCCCGCATCGTGCGAAATTATCTTGTTTTTCCTAAACAAAACGTTTTAACTCGAAATGCTTTGGTGTTGCGTGTATGTCTAAGCGTGTAGCCTCAAAAGAGAACGCACAGGAGAGGTTTCTCTCGAAAGAATATGTAAGAATACCACGTTATAAGGAAATACAATGTTGCAGAGTAAAGACAAATACGTACTTATTGGAAAAACTTAAACTTTACGAGAAGAAATAACGCATCGTACAAAATTAGCTTGTATCTCCTAAACAACACGTTGTAACTTGAAATGATTTGGTGTGGCTTGTACGTCTAAACGTGTAGCCTCAGAAGAGTACCCACAGGAGCGTTTTATTTCGTCAAAATTTGTCAGAAAACCACGTTTTAAGGAAATCCCGCATCGTGGGAAATTATCTTGTTTTTCCTAAACAACACATTGTAACTCGAAAAGCTTTGGTGTTGCGTGAATGTCTAAGCATGTAGCCTCAAAGGAGAACGCACAGGAGAGTTTTCTCTCGAAAGAATATGCAAGAATACCACGTTATAAGGAAATACAGTGTTGCAGAGTAAAGGCAAATATGTACGTAATGGAAACACTTACACTTTATGAGAAGAAATAACGCATCGTAGAAAAATTACCTTGTTTCTCCTAAACAACACGTTGTAACTCAAAAAGATTTGGTGTGGCGTGTACGTCTAAATGTGTAGCCTCAAAAGAGAACCGACAGGAGTATTTTCTTTCGTCAAAATTTGTCAGAAAACCACGTTTTAAGGAAATCCCGCATCGTGCAAAAATATCTTGTTTTTCCTAAACAACACGTTGTAACTCGAAAAGCTTTGGTTTTGCGTGTATGTCTAAGCGTGTAGCCTCAAAAGAGAAGGCAAAGGAGAGTTTTTTCTCAAAGGAATATGTAAGAATACCACGTTATTAGGAAATACAGTGTTGCAGAGTAAAGACAAATACTTACGTCTTGGAAAAACTTTACGAGAAGAAATAACGCATCGTAAGAAATTAGCTTGTATCTCCTAAACAACACGTTGTAACATAAAAAGATTTGGTGTGGCCTGTACGTCTAAACGTGTAGCCTGAAAAGAGAACCCATAGGAGAATTTTCTTTGGTCAAAATTTGTCAGAAAACCATGTATTAAAGAAATCCCGCATAGTGCGACATTATCTTGTTTTTCCTAAACCAAACGTTTTAACTCGAAAAGCTTTCGTGTTGCATGTATGTCTAAGCGTGTAGCCTCAAAAGAGAACACACAGGAGAGTTTTCTCTCGAAAGAATATGTAAGAATACCACGTTATGAGGAAATACAGTGTTGCAGAGTAAAGACAAATACGTACTTATTGGAAAAACTTAAACCTTAAGAGAAGAAGTAAGGCATCTTACAAAATTAGTTTGTATCTCCTAAACAACACATTATAACTCGATAAGATTTGGTGTGGTGTGTATGTCTAAACGTGTAGCCTCAAAAGAGAACCCACAGAAAAATTTTCTTTTGTCAAAATTTGTCAGAAAACCACGTTTTAAGGAAATCCCACATTCTGCGAAATTATCTTGTTTTTCTTAAACAAAACCTTTTAACTCGAAAAGCTTTGGTGTTGCGTGTATGTCTAAGCGTGTAGCCTCAAAAGAGAACGCACAGGAGAGTTTTCTCTCGAAAGAATATGTAAGAATACCACGTTATAAGGAAATACAGTGTTGCAGAGTAAAGACAAATACGTACTTATTGGAAAAACTTAAACTTAAGAGAAGAAATAACGCATCGTACAAAATTAGCTTGTATCTCCTAAACAACACGTTGTAACTTAAAAAGATTTGGTGTGGCCTGTACGTCTAAACGTGTAGCCTCAAAAGAGAACCCATAGGAGAATTTTCTTTGGTCAAAATTTGTCAGAAAACCACGTATTAAGGAAATTCCGCATCGTGCGAAATTATCTTGTTTTTCCTAAACAAAACATTTTAACTCGAAAAGCTTTGGTGTTGCGTGTATGTCTAAGCCTGTAACCTCAAAGGAGAATGCCCAGGAGAGTTTTCTCTCGAAAGAATATATAAGAATACCACGTTATAAGGAAATACAGTGTTGCAGAGTAAAGACAAATACGTACTTTTTGGAAAAACTTAAACTTTACGAGAAGAAATAAGGCAACTTACAAAATTAGTTTGTATCTCCTAAACAACATGTTATAACTTGAAAAGATTTGGTGCGGTGTGTACGTCTAAACTTGTAGCCTCAAAAGAGAACCCACAGGATAATTTTCTTTCGTCAAAATTTGTCAGAAAACCACGTTTTAAGGAAATCCCGCATCTTGCGAAATTATCTTGTTTTTCCTAAACAACACGTTGTAACTCGAAAGCTTTGGTGTTGCGTGTATGTCTAAGGGTGTAGCCTCAAAAGAGAACGCACAGGAGAGTTTTCTCTCGAAAGAATATGTAAGGATACCACGTTATAAGGAAATACAGTGTTGCAGAGTAAAGACAAATACGTACGTATTGGAAACACTTTATGAGAGAAATAACGCATCTGGCAAAATTAGCTTGTATGTCCTAAACAACTCGTTGTAACTCGAAAAGATTTGGTGTGGGGTGCAAGTCTAAACGTGTAGCCTCAAAAGAGTACCCACAGGAGAGTTTTATTTCGTCAAAATTTGTCAGAAAACCACGTTTTAAGGAAAGCCCGCATCTTGCGAAATTATCTTGTTTTTCCTAAACAACACGTTGTAAATCGAAAATCTTTGGTGTTGCGTGAATGTCTAAGCATGTAGCCTCAAAGGAGAACGCACAGGAGAGTTTTCTCTCGAAAGAATATGCAAGAATACCACGTTATAAGGAAATACAGTGTTGCAGAGTAAAGGCAAATATGTACGTAATGGAAACACTAAAACTTTATGAGAAGAAATAACGCATCGTAAAAAATTAGCTTGTTTCTCCTAAACAACACGTTGTAACTCGAAATGATTTGGTGTGGCATGTACGTCTAAATGTGTAGCCTCAAAAGAGAACCCACAGGAGTATTTTCTTTCGTCAAAATTTGTCAGAAAACCACGTTTTAAGGAAATCCCGCATCGTGCGAAATTATCTTGTTTTTCCTAAACAACACGTTGTAACTCGAAAAGCTTTGGTGTTGCGTGTATGTCTAAGCGTGTAGCCTCAAAAGAGAACGCAAAGGAGAGTTTTTTTCTCGAAAGAATGTGTAAGAATACCACGTTATTAGGAAATACAGTGTTGCAGAGTAAAGACAAATACTTATGTATTGGAAAAAACTTTACGAGAAGAAATAACGCATCGTAAGAAATTAGCTTGTATCTCCTAAACAACACGTTGTAACTTAAAAAGATTTGGTGTGGCCTGTACGTCTAAACGTGTAGCCTGAAAAGAGAACCCATAGGAGAATTTTCTTTGGTCAAAATATGTCAGAAAACCACGTATTAAGGAAATCCCGCATAGTGCGAAATTATCTTGTTTTTTCTAAACCAAACGTTTTAACTCGAAAAGCTTTGGTGTTGCGTGTATGTCTAAGCGTGTAGCCTCAAAAGAGAACGCACAGGAGAGTTTTCTCTCGAAAGAATATGTAAGGATACCACGTTATAAGGAAATACAGTGTTGCAGAGTAAAGACAAATAAGTACTTATTGGAAACACTTAAACTTTACGAGAAGAAATAAGGCATCGTACAAAATTAGTATGTATCTCCTAAACAACACGATATAACTCGGAAAGATTTGGTGTGGTGTCTATGTCTAAACATGTAGCCTAAAGGAGAACCCACAGGAGAATTTTTGTTCGTTAAATTTTGTCAGAAAACCACGTTTTAAGGAAATCCCGCATTGTGCGAAATTATCTTGTTTTTCCTAAACAACACATTGTAACTTGAAAAGCTTTGGTGCTGCGTGTATGTCTAAGCGTATAGCCTCAAAAGAGAACACAAAGGAGAGTTTTTTCTCGAAAGAATATGTAAGAATACCACGTTATTAGGAAATACAGTGTTGCAGAGTAAAGACAAATACTTACGTCTTGGAAAAACTTTACAAGAAGAAATAACGCATCGTAAGAAATTAGCTTGTATCTCCTAAACAACACGTTGTAACTCGAAAAGCTTTGGTGTTGCGTGTATGTGTAAGCGTGTAGCCTCAAAGGAGAACGCAAAGGAGAGTTTTTCTCGAAAGAATATGTAAGAATACCACGTTATTAGGAAATACAGTGTTGCAGAGTAAAGACAAATACTTATGTATTGGAAAAACTTTACGAGAAGAAATAACGCATCATACAAAATTAGCTTGTATCTCCTAAACAACACGTTGTAACTTAAAAAGATTTGGTGTGTCCTGTACGTCTAAACGTGTAGCCTGAAAAGAGAAGTCATAGGAGAATTTTCTTTGGTCAAAATTTGTCAGAAAACCACGTATTAAGGAAATCCCGCATCGTGCGAAATTATCTTGTTTTTCCTAAACAACACGTTGTAACTCGAAAAGCTACACGCAACACCAAAGCTTTTCGAGTTACAACGTGCTGTTTAGGATATACAAGCTAATTTTGTAAGATGCGTTATTTCACTTCGTAAACTGTTTCCAATAGGTACGTATTTGTCTTTACTCTGCAACACTATTTCCTTATAAGGTGGTATTCTTACATATTCTTTCGAGAGAAAACTCTCCTGAGTGTTCTATTTTGAGGCTACACGCTTAGACATACACGCAATACCAAAGCTTTTCGAGTTACAACATGTTGTTTAGGAAAAACAAGATAATTTCGCACTATGCGGGATTTCCTTAAAACGTGGATTTCTGACAAATTTTGACGAAAGAAAATTCTCCTTGGCTTCTCTTTTGAGGCTACACGTTTAGAAGTACATGTCACACCAAATATTTTCGAGTTACAACGTGTTGTTTAGGAGATACAATCTAATTTTTGCGATGCGCTATTTCTTCTCGTAAAGTGTTTCCCATAAGTACGTATTTGTCTTTACTCTGCAACACTGTATTTCCTTATAACGTAGTATTCTTGCATATTCTTTCGAGAGAAAACTCTCCTGTGCCTTCTCTTTTGAGGCTACACACTTAGACAGACACGCAACACGAAAGTTTTTCGAGTTACGACGTCTTGTTTAGGAAAAACAGGATAATTTCCCATGATGCGGGATTTTCTCCAAACTTGGTTTTCTGACAAATTTTGACGAAAGAAAATTCTCCTGTGGGTTCTCTTTTGAGGCTACACGTTTAGACGTACACGCCACACCAAATCTTTTCGAGTTACAACGTGTTGATTAGGAGATACAAGCTAATTTTGTACGATGCGTTATTTCTTCTCTTAAAGTGTTTCCAATAAGTACGTATTTGTCTTTACTCTGCAACACTGTATTTCCTTTTAACGTGGTATGCTTACATATTCTTTCGAGAGATAATTCTCCTGTGCCTACTCTTTTGAGGCTACACGCTTACCCATACACGCAATACCAAAGCTTTTCGAGTTTCGACGTGTTGTTTCGGAAAAACAAGATCGTTTCACATGATGCTGGCTTTCCTTAAAACGTGGTTTTCTGAAAAATTTTGACGAGAGAAAATTCTCCTGTGGGTTCTCTTTTGAGGCTACACGTTTAGACGTACACGCCACACCAAAACTTTTCGAGTTAAAACGTGTTGTTTAGGAGATAAAAGCTAATTTTGTAGGATGCTTTATTTCTTCTCGTAAAGTGTTTCCAATACGTATGTATTTGTCTTTACTCTGCAACACTGTATTTTCTTATAACGTGGTATTCTTACATATTCTTTCGAGAGAAAACTCTCCTGTGCCTTCTCTTTTGAGGCTACATGCTTAGACATACAGGCAAAACCAAAGCATTTCGTGTTACAACGTGTTGATAAGGAAAAATAAGATAATTTTGCACGATGCGGGATTTCCTTAAAACGTGGTTTTCTGAAAAAGTTTGACGAAAGAAAATTCTGCTGTTGGTTCTCTTTTGAGGCTACACATTTAGACGTACACGCCACACCAAAACCTTTCGAGTTGCAAAGTGTTGTTTAGGAGATACAAGCTAATTTTGTATGATGCTTTATTTCTTCTCGTAAAGTGTTTCCAATACGTACGTATTTGTCTTTATTCTGCAACATTGTATTTTCTTATAACGTGGTATTCTTACATATTCTTTCGAGAGAAAACTCTCCTGTGCCTTCTCTTTTGAGGGTACACGCTTAGGCATACAGGCAAAACCAAAGCATTTCGTGTTACAACATGTTGATTAGGAAAAATAAGATAATTTCTCATGATGCGGGATTTCCATAAAACGTGGTTTTCTGACAAATTTTGAGGGAAGAAAATTCTCCTGTTGGTTCTCTTTTGAGGCTACACATTTAGACGTACACGACACACCAAATCTTTTCGAGTTACAACGTGTTGTATAGGAGATACAAGCTAATTTTGTTAGAAGCGTAATTTCTTCTCGTAAAGTGTTTCCAATACGTATGTATTTGTCTTTACTCTGCAACACTGTATTTCCTTATAACGTGGTATTCTTACATATTCTTTCGAGAGAAAATTCTCCCGTACCTTCTATTTTGAACCTACATGCTTAGACATACACGCAACACCGAAGCTTTTCGAGTTACAACGTGTAGTTTAGGAGATACAAGCTAATTTTGTACGATGCGTTATTTCTTCTCATAAAGTGTTTCCAATACGTACGTATTTGTCTTTACTCTGCACCACTGTATTTCCTTATAAGGTGGTATTCTTACATATTCTTTCGATAGAAAACTCTCTTGTGCATTCTCTTTTGAGGCTACAAACTTAGTCATACATGCAACACCAAAGCATTTAGTGTTACAACATGTTGATTAGGAAAAAAAAGATACTTTCCTTAAAACGTGGTTTTCTGAACAATTTTGACGAAAGAAAATTCTCCTGTGGGTTCTGTTTTGAGGCTACACGTGTACACGTACACGCCCCACCAAATCCTTTCGAGTTACAACGTGCTGTTTAGGAGATACAAGCTAATTTTGTATGATGCGTTATTTCTTTTCGTAAAGTGTTTCCAATAGAGTACGTATTTGTCTTTGCTCTGAGACACTGTGTTTCCTAATAAAGTGGTATTCTTACATATTCTTTCCATAGAAAACTCACCTGTGCGTTCTCCTTTGAGGCTACACGCTTTGACATACATGCAACACCAAAGCTTTTCGCATTACAACGTGTTGATTAGGAAAAACAAGATAATTTCGCAGGATGGGGGATTTCCTTAAAACGTGGTTTTCTGACAATTTTGACGAAAGAAAATTCTCCTGTGGGTTCTCTTTATAGGCTACACGTTTAGACGTACACGCCACACCAAATCTTTTCGAGTTACAACGTGTTGTTTAGGAGATACAGGCTAATTTTGTTTTTTTTTTGTCAAAATTTGTCAGAAAACCACGTTTTAAGGAAATCCCGCATCGTGCGAAATTAACTTATTTTTCCTAAACAACACGTTTTAACAGGAAAAGCTTTGCTGTTGCGAGTATATCTAAGCATGTAGCCTCAAAAGAGATCGCACATGAGAGTTTTCTCTTGAAAGAATATGTAACAATACCACGTTATAAGGATATACAGTATTGCAGAGTAAAGACAAATACGTATTGGACACACTTTACTAGAAGAAATAACGCAACTTACAAAATTAGCTTGCATCTCCTAAACAACACGTTGTAACTCGAAAAGATTTGGTGTGGCCTGTACGTTTAAATATGTAGCCTCAAAGGAGAAATCACAGGAGAATTTTCTTTCATCAAAATTTGTCAGAAAACCACGTTTTAAGGAAATCCCAAATCGTGCGAAATTATCTTGTTTTTCCTAAACAACACATCGTATCTCGAAAAGCTTTGGTGTTGCGTGTATGTCTAAGCGTGTAGCCTCAAAACAGAATGCGCAGGAGATTTTTCTCTCGAAAGAATATGTAAGAATACCACATTATAAGGAAATACAGTGTTGCAGAGTAAAGACAAACATGTACGTATTGGAAAGACTTTACAAGAAGAAATAACGCATCATAAAAATTAGCTTGTATCTCCTAAACTACACGTTGTAACTTGAAAAGATTTGGTGTAGCTTGTATGTCTAAACGTGTAGCCTCAAAAGAGAACCCACAGGAGAATTTTCTTTCGTCAATTTTTTTTCAGAAAACCACGTTTTAAGGAAATCCCGCAACATGCGAAATTATCTTGTTTTTCCTAAACAACACGTTGTAACTCGAAAAGTTTTGGTGTTCTGTCTATGTCTAAGCGTGCAGTCTCAAAAGAGAAGTCACAGGAGAGTTTTCTCTCGAAAGAATATGTAAGAATACCACGTTATATGGAAATACAGTGTTGCAGAGTAAAGACATATAGGTACATGTTGGAAACACTTTATGAGAAGAAATAACGCATCGTAAAAAATTAGCTTGTATCTCCTAAACAACACGTTGTAACTCGAAAAGCTTTGGTGTTGCGTGTATATTTAAGCGTGTAGCTTCAAAAGAGAACACACAGGAGAGTTTTCTCTCGAAAGAATATGTAAGAATACCACATTATTATTAAATACAGTGCTGCAGAGTAAAGACAAATATGTATATATTGGAAACACTTTACGAGAAGAAATAACGCATCGTACAAAATTAGCTTGTAACTCCTAAACAACACGTTTTACTCGAAAATATTTGGTGTGGCATGTACGTCTAAATGTGTAGCCTCAAAAGAGAACACACAGGAGAAGTTTCTTTCGTCAAAATTTGTCACAAAACAAAGTTTTGATGAAATCCCGCATCGTGAGAAATTATCTTGTTTTTCCTAATCAACAAGTTGTAACTCGAAAAGCTTTGGTGTTGCGTGTATGTCTAAGCATGTAGCCTCAAAAGAGAAGGCACAGGAGAGTTTTCTCTTGAAAGAATACGTAAGAATACCACGTTATAAGGAAATACAGTGTTGCAGAGTAAAGACAAATACGTACCTATTGGAAACACTTAGACTTTACGAGAATAAAAAATGCATCGTAAAAAATTAGCTTGTATCTCATAAACAACACGTTGTAACTCGAAAAGATTTGGTGTGGCGTGTACGTCTAAACGTGTAGCCTCAAAAGAGAACCCACAGGAGAATTTTCTTTCGTCAAAATTTGTCAGAAAACCACGTTATAAGGAAATCCCGCATTGTGCGAAATTATCTTGTTTTTCCTAAACAACACGTTGTAACTCGAAAATCTTTGGTGTTGCGTGTATGTCTAAGCGTGTAGCCTCAAAAGAGAAGGCACAGGAGAGTTTTCTCTCGAAAGAATATGTAAGAATACCACGTTATAAGGAAATACACTGTTGCAGAGTAAAGACAAATACTTACATATTGGAAACACTTTAAGAGAAGAAATAACGCATCTTAAAAAATTAGCTGATATCTCCTAAACAACACGTTGTAACTCGAAAAGATTTCGTGTGGCATGTACGTCTAAACGTGTAGCCTTCAAAAGAGAACCCACAGGAGAATTTTCTTTTGTCAAAATTTGTCTGAAAACCACGTTTTAAGGAAATCCAGCTTCGCGCGAAATTATCTTGTTTTTCCTAAACAACACGTTGTAACCCGAAACGCTTTGGTGTTGCGTGTATGTCTAAGCATGTAGCTTCAAAAGAGAAGGCACAGGAGAGTTTTCTCTCAAAAGAATATGTAAGAATACCACGTTATAAGGAAATACAGTGTTGCAGAGTAAAGACAAATACGTACCTATTGGAAACACTTAGACTTTACGAGAATAAAAAATGCATCATAAAAAATTAGGTTGTATCTCATAAACAACATGTTGTAACTCGAAAAGATTTGGTGTGGCGTGTACGTCTAAACGTGTAGCCTCAAAAGAGAACCCACAGGAGAATTTTCTTTCGTCAAAATTTGTCAGAAAACCACGTTATAAGGAAATCCCGCATTGTGCGAAATTATCTTGTTTTTCCTAAACAACACGTTGTAACTCGAAAATCTTTGGTGTTGCGTGTATGTCTAAGCGTGTAGCCTCAAAAGAGAAGGCACAGGAGAGTTTTCTCTCGAAAGAATATGTAAGAATACCACGTTATAAGGAAATACACTGTTGCAGAGTAAAGACAAATACTTACGTATTGGAAACACTTTAAGAGAAGAAATAACGCATCTTAAAAAATTAGCTGCTTTCTCCTAAACAACACGTTGTAACTCGAAAAGATTTCGTGTGGCATGTACGTCTAAACGTGTAGCCTTCAAAAGAGAACCCACAGGAGAATTTTCTTTTGTCAAAATTTGTCTGAAAACCACGTTTTAAGGAAATCCAGCTTCGCGCGAAATTATCTTGTTTTTCCTAAACAACACGTTGTAACCCGAAACGCTTTGGTGTTGCGTGTATGTCTAAGCATGTAGCTTCAAAAGAGAAGGCACAGGAGAGTTTTCTCTCAAAAGAATATGTAAGAATACCACGTTATAAGGAAATACAGTGTTGCAGAGTAAAGAGAAGTACGTATGTACTGGAAACACTTTACGAGAAGAAATAACGCATCTTACAAAATTAGGTTGTATCTCGTAAACAACACGTTGTAACTCGAAAAGATTTGGTGTGGCGTGTATGTCTAAACGTGTAGCCTCAAAAGAGAGCCCACAGGAGAATTTTCTTTTGTCAATATTTGTCAGAAAACCACGTTTTAAGGAAATCCCGCATCGGGCGTAATTATCTTGTTTTTCCTAAACAACATGTTGTAACTCGAAAAGCTTTCGTATTGCGTGTATGTCTAAGCGTGTAGCCTCAAAAGAGAAGGCACAGGAGAGTTTTCTCTCAAAAGAATATGTAAGAATAACACATTATAAGGAAATACAATGTTGTAGAGAAAAGACAAATACGTACATATTGGAAACACTTAAACTATACGAGAAGAAATAATGCATCGTACAAAATTAGTTTGTATCTCCTAAACAGCACGTTGTAACTCGAAAAGATTTGGTGTGGCGTGTACGTCTAAACGTGTAGCCTCAAAGAGAACGCACAGTAAAATTTTCATTCATCAAAATTTGTCAGAAACCACGTTTTAAAGAAATCCCGCATTGTGCGAAATTATCTTATTTTTCCTAAACAACATGTTATAAATCGAAAAGCTTTGGTGTTGCGTGTATGTCTAAGCATGTAGCCTCAAAAGAGAAGGCACAGGAGAGTTTTCTCGAAAGAATATGTAAGAATACCACGTTATAAGGAAATACTGTGTTGCAGAGTAAAGACAAATACGTACATATTGGAAACACTTTACAAGAAGAAATAACCCATCGTACAAAATTAGCTTGTATCTCCTAAACTACACGTTGTAACTCGAAAAGATTTGGTGTGGCGTGTACGTCTAAACGTGTAGCCTCAAATGAGAACCCACTGGAGAATTTTCGTTCTTCAAATTTTTTTTTAGAAAACCACGTTTTAAGGAAATCACGCATCGTGTGAAATTATCTTGTTTTTCCTAAACAACAAATTTTAACTCGAAAAGCTTTGTTGTTGCGTGTATGTCTAAGCGAGTAGCATCAAAAAAGAAGAGGCACAGGAGAGTATTCTCTCGAAAGAATACATAAGAATACCACATTATAAGGAAATACAGTGTGGCAGAGTAAAGACAAATACATACATAGTGGAAACACTTTACAAGAAGAAATAACGCATCGTACAAAATTAGGTTGTATCTCTTAAACAGCACTTTGTAACTCGAAAAGATTTGGTGTGGCGTGTACATCTAAACGTGTAGCCTCAAAGGAGAACCCACAGGAGAATTTTCTTTCATCAAAATTTGTCAGAAAACCACGTTTAAGGAAATCCCGCATCGTGTGAAATTATCTTGTTTTTCCTAAAGAACACGTTGTAACTAGAAAAGCTTTGGTGTTGCGTGTATGTCTAAGCTTGTAGCCTCAAAAGAGAAGGCAAAGGAGAGTTTTCTCTCAAAAGAATATGTAAGAATACCACGTTATAAGGAAATACAGTGTTGCAAAGTAAAGACAAATACGTACATTTTGGAAACACTTTACGAGAAGAATTAACGCCTCGTACAAAATTAGTTTGTATCTCCTAAACAACACGTTGTAACTCGAAAAGATTTGGAGTGGCTTGTACGTCTAAACGTGTAGCCTCAAAAGAGAACCCACAGGAGAATTTTCTTTCGTCAAAATTTGTCAGAAAACCACGTTTTAAGGAAATCCGGCATCGTGCGAATTTATCTTGTTTTTCCTAATCAACACGTTGTAACACAAAATGCTTTGGTTTTGCGTGTATGTCTAAGCACGTAGCCTCAAAAGAAAAAGCACAGGAGAGTTTTCTCTCGAAAGAATATGTAGGAATACCACGTTATAAGGAAATACAGTGTTGCAGAGTAAAGACAAATACGTACCTATTGGAAACACTTAAACTTTACGAGAATAAAAAATGCATCGTAAAAAATTAGCTTGTATCTCATAAACAGCACGTTGTAACTCGAAAAGATTTGGTATGGCGTGTATGTCTAAACGTGTAGCCTCAAAAGAGAACCCACAGGAGAATTTTCTTTCATCAAAATTTGTCAGAAAACCAAGTTTTAAGGAAATCCCGCATCGTGCGAAATTATCTTGTTTTTCCTAAACAACATGTTGTAACTCAAAAGCTTTGGTGTTGCGTGTATGTCTAAGCGTGTAGCCTCAAAAGAGAAGGCACAGGAGAGTTTTCTCACGAAAGAATATGTAAGAATACCACGTTATAAGGAAATACAGTTTTGCAGAATAAAGACAAATACGTACCTATTGGAAACACTTAAAGTTTATGAGAAGAAATAACGCATCTTAAAAAATTAGCTTGTATCTCCTAAACAACACATTGTAACTCGAAAAGACTTGGTGTGGCGTGTACATCTAAACGTGTAGCCTCAAAAGAGAACCTACAGGAGAATTTTCTTTCGTCAAAATTTGTCAGAAAACCACGTTTTAAGGAAATCCCATATCGTGCGAAATTATCTTATTTTTCCTAAACAACATGTTGTAACAGGAAAAGCATTGGTCTTGTGAGTATGTCTTAGCATGTAGCCTCAAAGGAGAACGCACAGGAGAGTTTTGTCTCAAAAAAATATGTAAGAATACCACGTTATAAGGAAATCGAATGTTGCAGAGTAAAGACAAATACATACTTATTGGAAACACGTTCCGAAAAGAAATAACGCATCGTAAAAATTAGCTTGTATCTCCTAAACAACACGTTGTAACTCGAAAAGATTTGGTGGGGCGTGTACGTCTAAACGTGTAGCCTCAAAAGAGAACCCACAGGATAATTTTCTTTCGTCAAAATTTGTCAGAAAACCATGTTTTAAGGTAATCCCGCATCGTGCGAAATTATCTTGTTTTTCCTAATCAACATGTTGTAACTCGAAAAGTTTTGGTGTTGCGTGTATGTCTAAGCGTGTAGCCTCAAAAGAGAAGGCACAGGAGAGTTTTCTCTCGAAAGAATATGTAAGAATACCACGTTATAAAGAAATACAGTTTTGCAGAGTAAAGACAAATATGTATGCATTGGAGAAACTTTAGGAGTAGAAATAACGCATCGTACAAAATTAGCTTCTATCTCCTAAACAACACGTTGTAACTCGAAAATATTTGGTGTGGCGTGTATGTCTAAACATGTAGCCTCAAAAGAGAACCCACAGGAGGATTTTCATTCGTCAAAATTTGTCAGAAAACCACGTTTTAAGGAAATCCTGCATCGTGAAAAATTATCTTGTTTTGCCTAAACAACACGTTGTAATTCGAAAAGCTTTGGTGTTGAGTGTATGTCTAACCGTTTAGCCTCAAAAGAGAAGGCACAGGAGAGTTTTCTCTCGAAAGAATATGTAAGAATACCACGTTATAAGGAAATACAGTGTTGCAGATAAAGACAAATACATACGTATTGGAAACACTTAAACTTTACGAGAAGAAATAACTTATCGTAAAAAATTAGCTTGTATCTCCTAAACAGCACGTTGTAACTCGAAAAGATTTGGTGTGGCGTGTAAGTCTAAACGTGTAGCCTCAAAAGAGAACCCACAGGAGAATTTTCTTTGTGAAAATTTGTCAGAAAACCATGTTTTAAGGAAATCCCGCATCTTGCAAAATTATCTTTTTCCTAAACAACTCATCTTAACGCATAAAGCTTTGGTGTTGCGTGTATGTCTAAGCGTGTAGCCTCAAAAGAGAAGGCACAGGAGAGTTTTCTCTCTAAACAATATGTAAGAATACCACGTTATAAGGAAATACAGTGTTGCAGAGTAAAGACAATTACGTACGTATTGGAAACACTTAAACATTAGAGAAGAAATAAAGCATCATACAAAATTAGCTTATATCTCCTAAACAACACGTTGTAACTCAAAATGATTTGGTGTGGCGTTTACAACTAAACATGTAGCCTTAAAAGAGAACCCACAGGAGAATTTTCTTCGTCAAAATTTGTCAGAAAACCATGTTTTAAGGAAATCCCGCATCGTTTGAAAATATCTTGTTTTTTCTAAACAACACATCGTAACTCGAAAAGCTTTGGTGTTGCGTGTATGTCTAGGCGTGTAGCCTCAAAAGAGACGGCAATGGAGAGTTTTCTCTCGAAAGATTATGTAAGAATACCACGTTATAAGGAAATACAGTGTTGCAGAGTAAAGACAAATAAGCACTTATTGGAAACACTTAAACTTTACGAGAAGAAATGATGCATCATACAAAATTAGCTTGTATCTCCTAAACAGCACGTTGTAACTTGAAAAGATTTGGCGTGGCGTGTATATCTAAACGTGTAGCCTCAAAAGAGAACCCACAAGAGAATTTTCTTTCCTCAAAATTTGTCAGAAAACCACGTTTTAAGGAAATCCCGCATCGTGTGTAATTATCTTGTTTTTCCTAAACAACACGTTGTAACTCGAAAAGCTTTGGTGTTGCGTGTAAGTCTTAGCGTGTAGCCTCAAAAGAGACGGCAATGGAGAGTTTTCTCTCGAAAGAATATGTAAGAATACCACGTTATAAGGAAATAAAGTGTTGCAGAGTAAAGACAAATAAGTACGTAATGGAAAAACTTAAACTTTATGAGAAATAATAACACATCGTAAAAAATAGCTTGTATCTCCTAAACAACACGTTGTAACTCGAAAGGATTTGGTGCGGCATATATGACAAAACGTGTAGCCTCAAAAGAGAACCCATAGGAGAATTTTCTTTCGTCAATATTTGTCAGAAAACCACATTTTAAGGAAATCCCGCATCGTGCGAAATTATCTTGTTTTTCCTAAACAACACGTTGTAACTTGAAAAGCTTTGGTGTTGCGTGTATTTCTAAGCGTGTAGCATCAAAAGAGAAGGCACAGGAGAGTTTTCTCTCGAAAGGATATGTAAGAATACCACGTTATAAGGAAATACAGTGTTGCAGAGTAAAGACAAATACGTACATATTGGAAACACTTAAACTTTACGAGAAGAAATAACTTATCGTACAAAATTAGCTTGTATCTCCTAAACAACACGTTGTAACTCGAAACGATTTGGTGTGGCATGTGCGTCTAAACGTGTAGCCTCAAAAGAGAACCCACAGTAGAATTTTCTTTCGTCAAAATTTTTCAGACAACCACATTTTAAGGAAATCCGGCATTGTGCGAAATTATCTATTTTTTCCTAAACAAAACGTCCTGACTCGAAAATCTTTGGTGTTGCGTGTATGTCTAAGCGTGTAGCCTCAAAAGAGAAGGCACAGGAGAGTTTTCTCTCGAAAGAATATGTAAGAATACCATGTTATAAGGAAATACAGTGTTGCAGATTAAAGACAAATACGTATATATTGGAAACATTTTACGAGAAGAAATAATGCTTCGTACAAGCTTGTATCTCCTAAACAACACGTTTTAACTCAAAATGATTTGGTGTGGCGTGTACGTCTAAACATGTAGCCTCAAAAGAGAACCCACAGGAGAATTTTCTTTCGTCAAAATTTGTTAGAAAACCACATTTTAAGGAAATACTGCATCGTGCGAAATTATCTTGTTTTTCCTAAACAACACTTCGTAACTCGAAAAGCTTTGGTTTTGTGTGTATGTCTAAACATGTAGCCTCAAAGGAGAAGGCACAGGAGAGTTTTCTCTCGAACGAATATGTAAGAATACCACCTTATAAGGATATACAGTGTTGCAGAGAAAAGACAAATACGTACATATTGGAAACACTTAAACTTTACGAGAAGAAATAATGCATCGTACAAAATTAGCTTGTACCTCCTAAACAACACGTTGTAACTCGGAAAGATTTGATGTGGCTTGTACGTCTACAAGTGTAGCCTCAAAAAAGAACCCACAGGAGAATATTCTTAGGTCAAAATTTGTCAGAAAACCACGTTTTAAGGAAATCCCGCATCGTGAGAAATTATCTTGTTTTTCCTAAACAACTTATTTTAACTCGATAAGCTTTGTTGTTGCGTGTACGTCTAAGCGTGTAGCCTCAAAAGAGAAGGCACAGGAAAGTTTTCTCTCGAAAGAATATGTAAGAATACCACGTTATAAGGAAATACAGTGTTGCAGATTAAAGACAAAAAGTACATATTGGAAACACTTTATGAGAAGAAATAACGCATCGTACAAAATTAGCTTGTATCTCCAAAACAACACGTATTAACTCGAAAAGATTTGGTGTGGCGTGTACGTCTAAACGTGTAGCCTCAAATGAGAACCCACAGGAGAATTTTCTTTCGTCAAAATTGGTCAGTAAACCACGTTTTAAGGAAATCCCACATCATGCGAAATTCTCTTGTTTTTCCTAAACAACACGTCGTAACTCGAAAAGCTTTGGTGTTGCGTGTATGTCTAAGCATGTAGCCTCAAAAGAGAAGGCACAGGAGAGTTTTCTCTCTAAAGAATATGTAAGAATACCACGTTATAAGGAAATACAGTGTTGCAGAGTAAAGACAAATACCTATGTATTGGAAACACTTTAGAAGAAGAAATAATGCATCGTACAAAATTAGCTTGTATCTCATAAACTACACGTTATAACTCGAAAAGATTTGGTGTGGGGTGTACGTATAAACGTGTAGCCTCAAAAGAGAACCCACAGGAGTATTTTCTTTCGTCAAAATTTTTTCAGAAAACCACGTTTTAAGGAAATCCCGCATCGTGCGAAATTATCTTGTTTTTCCTAAACAACACGTTGTAACTCGAAAAGCTTTGGTGTTGCATGTATGTCTAAGCATGTAGCCACAAAAGGGAATGCACAGGAGAGTTTTCTCTCGAAAGAATATGTAAGAATACCACGTTATAAGGAAATACAGTGTTGCAGAATAAAGACAAATACATACATATTGGAAACACTTAAACTTTATGAGAAGAAATAATGCATCATACAAAATTAGCTTGTATCTCCTAACAGCACGTTGTAACTCGAAAAGATTTGGTGTGGCGTGTACTTCTAAACGTGTAGCCTCAAAAGAGAACCACACAGGAGAATTTTCTTTCGTCAACATTGGTCAGTAAACCACGTTTTAAGGAAATCCCACATCATGCGAAATTATCTTGTTTTTCCTAAACAATACGTCGTAACTCGAAAAGCTTTGGTGTTGCGTGTATGTCTAAGCATGTAGCCTCAAAAGAGAAGGCACAGGAGAGTTTTCTCTCTAAAGAATATGTAAGAATACCACATTATAAGGAAATACAGTGTTGCAGAGTAAAGACAAATACCTACGTATTGGAAACACTTTAGAAGAAGAAATAATGCATCGTACAAAATTAGCTTGTATCTCCTAAACTACACGTTATAACTCGAAAAGATTTGGTGTGGGGTGTGCGTATAAACGTGTAGCCTCAAAAGAGAACCCACAGGAGAATTTTCTTTCATCAAAATTTTTTCAGAAAACCACGTTTTAAGGAAATCCCGCATCGTGCGAAATTATCTTGTTTTTCCTAAACAACACGTTGTAACTCGAAAAGCTTTGGTGTTGCATGTATGTCTAAGCATGTAGCCACAAAAGGGAATGCACAGGAGAGTTTTCTCTCGAAAGAATATGTAAGAATACCACGTTATAAGGAAATACAGTGTTGCAGAGTAAAGACAAATACATACATATTGGAAATACTTAAACTTTATGAGAAGAAATAATGAATCATACAAAATTAGCTTGTATCTCCTAACAGCACGTTGTAACTCGAAAAGATTTGGTGTGGCGTGTACTTCTAAACGTGTAGCCTCAAAAGAGAACCACACAGGAGAATTTTCTTTTGTCAAAATTTGTCTGAAAACCATGTTTTAAGGAAATCCCGCATCGTTGGAAATTACCTTGTTTTTCCTAAACAACACGTTGTCACTCGAAAAGCTTTGGTGTTGCGTGTATGTCTAAGCGTATAGCCTCAAAAGAGAAGGCACAGGAGAGTTTTCTCTCGAAATAATATGTAAGAGTACCACGTTTTAAGGAATTACAGTGTTGCAGAGTAAAGCAAATACATACGTATTGGAAACACTTTACAAGAAGAAATAACGCATCATACAAAATTAGCTTGTATCTCCTAAACAATACGTTGTAACTCGGAAAGATTTGATGTGGCTTGTACGTCTAAACGTGTGGCCTCAAAGGAGAACCCACAGGATAATATTCTTTAGTCAAAATTAGTCAGAAAACCACGTTTTAAGGAAATCCCGCATCGTGCGAAATTATCTTGGTTTTCCTAAAGAACACGTTGTAACTCGAAAAGCTTTGCTGTTGCGTGAATGTCTAAGCGCGAAGCCTCAAAAGAGAAGGCACAGGAGAGTTTTCTCTTGAAAGAATATGTAAGAATACCAAGTTATAAGGAAATACAGTGTTGCAGAGTAAAGACAAATACGTAATTATTGGAAACACTTTACAAGAAGAAATAACGCATCTTACAAAATTAGCTTGTTTCTCCTAAGCTACACGTTGTAACTCGAAAAGATTTGGTGTGGCGTGTACATCTAAACGTGTAGCCTCAAAAGAGAACCCACAGGAGAATTTTCTTTCGTCAATTTTTTTTCAGAAAACCACGTTTTAAGGAAATCCCGCAACATGCGAAATTATCTTGTTTTTCCTAAACAACACGTTGTAACTCGAAAAGTTTTGGTGTTCTGTCTATGTCTAAGCGTGCAGCCTCAAAAGAGAAGTCACAGGAGAGTTTTCTCTCGAAAGAATATGTAAGAATACCACGTTATATGGAAATACAGTGTTGCAGAGTAAAGACATATAGGTACATGTTGGAAACACTTTATGAGAAGAAATAACGCATCGTAAAAAATTAGCTTGTATCTCCTAAACAACACGTTGTAACTCGAAAAGCTTTGGTGTTGCGTGTATATTTAAGCGTGTAGCTTCAAAAGAGAACACACAGGAGAGTTTTCTCTCGAAAGAATATGTAAGAATACCACATTATTATTAAATACAGTGCTGCAGAGTAAAGACAAATATGTATATATTGGAAACACTTTACGAGAAGAAATAACGCATCGTACAAAATTAGCTTGTAACTCCTAAACAACACGTTTTACTCGAAAATATTTGGTGTGGCATGTACGTCTAAATGTGTAGCCTCAAAAGAGAACACACAGGAGAAGTTTCTTTCGTCAAAATTTGTCACAAAACAAAGTTTTGATGAAATCCCGCATCGTGAGAAATTATCTTGTTTTTCCTAATCAACAAGTTGTAACTCGAAAAGCTTTGGTGTTGCGTGTATGTCTAAGCATGTAGCCTCAAAAGAGAAGGCACAGGAGAGTTTTCTCTTGAAAGAATACGTAAGAATACCACGTTATAAGGAAATACAGTGTTGCAGAGTAAAGACAAATACGTACCTATTGGAAACACTTAGACTTTACGAGAATAAAAAATGCATCGTAAAAAATTAGCTTGTATCTCATAAACAACACGTTGTAACTCGAAAAGATTTGGTGTGGCGTGTACGTCTAAACGTGTAGCCTCAAAAGAGAACCCACAGGAGAATTTTCTTTCGTCAAAATTTGTCAGAAAACCACGTTATAAGGAAATCCCGCATTGTGCGAAATTATCTTGTTTTTCCTAAACAACACGTTGTAACTCGAAAATCTTTGGTGTTGCGTGTATGTCTAAGCGTGTAGCCTCAAAAGAGAAGGCACAGGAGAGTTTTCTCTCGAAAGAATATGTAAGAATACCACGTTATAAGGAAATACACTGTTGCAGAGTAAAGACAAATACTTACATATTGGAAACACTTTAAGAGAAGAAATAACGCATCTTAAAAAATTAGCTGATATCTCCTAAACAACACGTTGTAACTCGAAAAGATTTCGTGTGGCATGTACGTCTAAACGTGTAGCCTTCAAAAGAGAACCCACAGGAGAATTTTCTTTTGTCAAAATTTGTCTGAAAACCACGTTTTAAGGAAATCCAGCTTCGCGCGAAATTATCTTGTTTTTCCTAAACAACACGTTGTAACCCGAAACGCTTTGGTGTTGCGTGTATGTCTAAGCATGTAGCTTCAAAAGAGAAGGCACAGGAGAGTTTTCTCTCAAAAGAATATGTAAGAATACCACGTTATAAGGAAATACAGTGTTGCAGAGTAAAGACAAATACGTACCTATTGGAAACACTTAGACTTTACGAGAATAAAAAATGCATCATAAAAAATTAGGTTGTATCTCATAAACAACATGTTGTAACTCGAAAAGATTTGGTGTGGCGTGTACGTCTAAACGTGTAGCCTCAAAAGAGAACCCACAGGAGAATTTTCTTTCGTCAAAATTTGTCAGAAAACCACGTTATAAGGAAATCCCGCATTGTGCGAAATTATCTTGTTTTTCCTAAACAACACGTTGTAACTCGAAAATCTTTGGTGTTGCGTGTATGTCTAAGCGTGTAGCCTCAAAAGAGAAGGCACAGGAGAGTTTTCTCTCGAAAGAATATGTAAGAATACCACGTTATAAGGAAATACACTGTTGCAGAGTAAAGACAAATACTTACGTATTGGAAACACTTTAAGAGAAGAAATAACGCATCTTAAAAAATTAGCTGCTTTCTCCTAAACAACACGTTGTAACTCGAAAAGATTTCGTGTGGCATGTACGTCTAAACGTGTAGCCTTCAAAAGAGAACCCACAGGAGAATTTTCTTTTGTCAAAATTTGTCTGAAAACCACGTTTTAAGGAAATCCAGCTTCGCGCGAAATTATCTTGTTTTTCCTAAACAACACGTTGTAACCCGAAACGCTTTGGTGTTGCGTGTATGTCTAAGCATGTAGCTTCAAAAGAGAAGGCACAGGAGAGTTTTCTCTCAAAAGAATATGTAAGAATACCACGTTATAAGGAAATACAGTGTTGCAGAGTAAAGAGAAGTACGTATGTACTGGAAACACTTTACGAGAAGAAATAACGCATCTTACAAAATTAGGTTGTATCTCGTAAACAACACGTTGTAACTCGAAAAGATTTGGTGTGGCGTGTATGTCTAAACGTGTAGCCTCAAAAGAGAGCCCACAGGAGAATTTTCTTTTGTCAATATTTGTCAGAAAACCACGTTTTAAGGAAATCCCGCATCGGGCGTAATTATCTTGTTTTTCCTAAACAACATGTTGTAACTCGAAAAGCTTTCGTATTGCGTGTATGTCTAAGCGTGTAGCCTCAAAAGAGAAGGCACAGGAGAGTTTTCTCTCAAAAGAATATGTAAGAATAACACATTATAAGGAAATACAATGTTGTAGAGAAAAGACAAATACGTACATATTGGAAACACTTAAACTATACGAGAAGAAATAATGCATCGTACAAAATTAGTTTGTATCTCCTAAACAGCACGTTGTAACTCGAAAAGATTTGGTGTGGCGTGTACGTCTAAACGTGTAGCCTCAAAGAGAACGCACAGTAAAATTTTCATTCATCAAAATTT
Source organism: Apodemus sylvaticus (assembly GCF_947179515.1). Classification (NCBI taxonomy): domain Eukaryota; kingdom Metazoa; phylum Chordata; class Mammalia; order Rodentia; family Muridae; genus Apodemus; species Apodemus sylvaticus. The sequence continues at coordinate 1,486,444 of NC_067474.1, read as the reverse complement.
GTCAGAAACCACGTTTTAAAGAAATCCCGCATTGTGCGAAATTATCTTATTTTTCCTAAACAACATGTTATAAATCGAAAAGCTTTGGTGTTGCGTGTATGTCTAAGCATGTAGCCTCAAAAGAGAAGGCACAGGAGAGTTTTCTCGAAAGAATATGTAAGAATACCACGTTATAAGGAAATACTGTGTTGCAGAGTAAAGACAAATACGTACATATTGGAAACACTTTACAAGAAGAAATAACCCATCGTACAAAATTAGCTTGTATCTCCTAAACTACACGTTGTAACTCGAAAAGATTTGGTGTGGCGTGTACGTCTAAACGTGTAGCCTCAAATGAGAACCCACTGGAGAATTTTCGTTCTTCAAATTTTTTTTAGAAAACCACGTTTTAAGGAAATCACGCATCGTGTGAAATTATCTTGTTTTTCCTAAACAACAAATTTTAACTCGAAAAGCTTTGTTGTTGCGTGTATGTCTAAGCGAGTAGCATCAAAAAAGAAGAGGCACAGGAGAGTATTCTCTCGAAAGAATACATAAGAATACCACATTATAAGGAAATACAGTGTGGCAGAGTAAAGACAAATACATACATAGTGGAAACACTTTACAAGAAGAAATAACGCATCGTACAAAATTAGGTTGTATCTCTTAAACAGCACTTTGTAACTCGAAAAGATTTGGTGTGGCGTGTACATCTAAACGTGTAGCCTCAAAGGAGAACCCACAGGAGAATTTTCTTTCATCAAAATTTGTCAGAAAACCACGTTTAAGGAAATCCCGCATCGTGTGAAATTATCTTGTTTTTCCTAAAGAACACGTTGTAACTAGAAAAGCTTTGGTGTTGCGTGTATGTCTAAGCTTGTAGCCTCAAAAGAGAAGGCAAAGGAGAGTTTTCTCTCAAAAGAATATGTAAGAATACCACGTTATAAGGAAATACAGTGTTGCAAAGTAAAGACAAATACGTACATTTTGGAAACACTTTACGAGAAGAATTAACGCCTCGTACAAAATTAGTTTGTATCTCCTAAACAACACGTTGTAACTCGAAAAGATTTGGAGTGGCTTGTACGTCTAAACGTGTAGCCTCAAAAGAGAACCCACAGGAGAATTTTCTTTCGTCAAAATTTGTCAGAAAACCACGTTTCAAGGAAATCCGGCATCGTGCGAATTTATCTTGTTTTTCCTAATCAACACGTTGTAACACAAAATGCTTTGGTTTTGCGTGTATGTCTAAGCACGTAGCCTCAAAAGAAAAAGCACAGGAGAGTTTTCTCTCGAAAGAATATGTAGGAATACCACGTTATAAGGAAATACAGTGTTGCAGAGTAAAGACAAATACGTACCTATTGGAAACACTTAAACTTTACGAGAATAAAAAATGCATCGTAAAAAATTAGCTTGTATCTCATAAACAGCACGTTGTAACTCGAAAAGATTTGGTATGGCGTGTATGTCTAAACGTGTAGCCTCAAAAGAGAACCCACAGGAGAATTTTCTTTCATCAAAATTTGTCAGAAAACCAAGTTTTAAGGAAATCCCGCATCGTGCGAAATTATCTTGTTTTTCCTAAACAACATGTTGTAACTCAAAAGCTTTGGTGTTGCGTGTATGTCTAAGCGTGTAGCCTCAAAAGAGAAGGCACAGGAGAGTTTTCTCACGAAAGAATATGTAAGAATACCACGTTATAAGGAAATACAGTTTTGCAGAATAAAGACAAATACGTACCTATTGGAAACACTTAAAGTTTATGAGAAGAAATAACGCATCTTAAAAAATTAGCTTGTATCTCCTAAACAACACATTGTAACTCGAAAAGACTTGGTGTGGCGTGTACATCTAAACGTGTAGCCTCAAAAGAGAACCTACAGGAGAATTTTCTTTCGTCAAAATTTGTCAGAAAACCACGTTTTAAGGAAATCCCATATCGTGCGAAATTATCTTATTTTTCCTAAACAACATGTTGTAACAGGAAAAGCATTGGTCTTGTGAGTATGTCTTAGCATGTAGCCTCAAAGGAGAACGCACAGGAGAGTTTTGTCTCAAAAAATATGTAAGAATACCACGTTATAAGGAAATCGAATGTTGCAGAGTAAAGACAAATACATACTTATTGGAAACACGTTCCGAAAAGAAATAACGCATCGTAAAAATTAGCTTGTATCTCCTAAACAACACGTTGTAACTCGAAAAGATTTGGTGGGGCGTGTACGTCTAAACGTGTAGCCTCAAAAGAGAACCCACAGGATAATTTTCTTTCGTCAAAATTTGTCAGAAAACCATGTTTTAAGGTAATCCCGCATCGTGCGAAATTATCTTGTTTTTCCTAATCAACATGTTGTAACTCGAAAAGTTTTGGTGTTGCGTGTATGTCTAAGCGTGTAGCCTCAAAAGAGAAGGCACAGGAGAGTTTTCTCTCGAAAGAATATGTAAGAATACCACGTTATAAAGAAATACAGTTTTGCAGAGTAAAGACAAATATGTATGCATTGGAGAAACTTTAGGAGTAGAAATAACGCATCGTACAAAATTAGCTTCTATCTCCTAAACAACACGTTGTAACTCGAAAATATTTGGTGTGGCGTGTATGTCTAAACATGTAGCCTCAAAAGAGAACCCACAGGAGGATTTTCATTCGTCAAAATTTGTCAGAAAACCACGTTTTAAGGAAATCCTGCATCGTGAAAAATTATCTTGTTTTGCCTAAACAACACGTTGTAATTCGAAAAGCTTTGGTGTTGAGTGTATGTCTAACCGTTTAGCCTCAAAAGAGAAGGCACAGGAGAGTTTTCTCTCGAAAGAATATGTAAGAATACCACGTTATAAGGAAATACAGTGTTGCAGATAAAGACAAATACATACGTATTGGAAACACTTAAACTTTACGAGAAGAAATAACTTATCGTAAAAAATTAGCTTGTATCTCCTAAACAGCACGTTGTAACTCGAAAAGATTTGGTGTGGCGTGTAAGTCTAAACGTGTAGCCTCAAAAGAGAACCCACAGGAGAATTTTCTTTGTGAAAATTTGTCAGAAAACCATGTTTTAAGGAAATCCCGCATCTTGCAAAATTATCTTTTTCCTAAACAACTCATCTTAACGCATAAAGCTTTGGTGTTGCGTGTATGTCTAAGCGTGTAGCCTCAAAAGAGAAGGCACAGGAGAGTTTTCTCTCTAAACAATATGTAAGAATACCACGTTATAAGGAAATATAGTGTTGCAGAGTAAAGACAATTACGTACGTATTGGAAACACTTAAACATTAGAGAAGAAATAAAGCATCATACAAAATTAGCTTATATCTCCTAAACAACACGTTGTAACTCAAAATGATTTGGTGTGGCGTTTACAACTAAACATGTAGCCTTAAAAGAGAACCCACAGGAGAATTTTCTTCGTCAAAATTTGTCAGAAAACCATGTTTTAAGGAAATCCCGCATCGTTTGAAAATATCTTGTTTTTTCTAAACAACACATCGTAACTCGAAAAGCTTTGGTGTTGCGTGTATGTCTAGGCGTGTAGCCTCAAAAGAGACGGCAATGGAGAGTTTTCTCTCGAAAGATTATGTAAGAATACCACGTTATAAGGAAATACAGTGTTGCAGAGTAAAGACAAATAAGCACTTATTGGAAACACTTAAACTTTACGAGAAGAAATGATGCATCATACAAAATTAGCTTGTATCTCCTAAACAGCACGTTGTAACTTGAAAAGATTTGGCGTGGCGTGTATATCTAAACGTGTAGCCTCAAAAGAGAACCCACAAGAGAATTTTCTTTCCTCAAAATTTGTCAGAAAACCACGTTTTAAGGAAATCCCGCATCGTGTGTAATTATCTTGTTTTTCCTAAACAACACGTTGTAACTCGAAAAGCTTTGGTGTTGCGTGTAAGTCTTAGCGTGTAGCCTCAAAAGAGACGGCAATGGAGAGTTTTCTCTCGAAAGAATATGTAAGAATACCACGTTATAAGGAAATAAAGTGTTGCAGAGTAAAGACAAATAAGTACGTAATGGAAAAACTTAAACTTTATGAGAAATAATAACACATCGTAAAAAATAGCTTGTATCTCCTAAACAACACGTTGTAACTCGAAAGGATTTGGTGCGGCATATATGACAAAACGTGTAGCCTCAAAAGAGAACCCATAGGAGAATTTTCTTTCGTCAATATTTGTCAGAAAACCACATTTTAAGGAAATCCCGCATCGTGCGAAATTATCTTGTTTTTCCTAAACAACACGTTGTAACTTGAAAAGCTTTGGTGTTGCGTGTATTTCTAAGCGTGTAGCATCAAAAGAGAAGGCACAGGAGAGTTTTCTCTCGAAAGGATATGTAAGAATACCACGTTATAAGGAAATACAGTGTTGCAGAGTAAAGACAAATACGTACATATTGGAAACACTTAAACTTTACGAGAAGAAATAACTTATCGTACAAAATTAGCTTGTATCTCCTAAACAACACGTTGTAACTCGAAACGATTTGGTGTGGCATGTGCGTCTAAACGTGTAGCCTCAAAAGAGAACCCACAGTAGAATTTTCTTTCGTCAAAATTTTTCAGACAACCACATTTTAAGGAAATCCGGCATTGTGCGAAATTATCTATTTTTTCCTAAACAAAACGTCCTGACTCGAAAATCTTTGGTGTTGCGTGTATGTCTAAGCGTGTAGCCTCAAAAGAGAAGGCACAGGAGAGTTTTCTCTCGAAAGAATATGTAAGAATACCATGTTATAAGGAAATACAGTGTTGCAGATTAAAGACAAATACGTATATATTGGAAACATTTTACGAGAAGAAATAATGCTTCGTAAAAGCTTGTATCTCCTAAACAACACGTTTTAACTCAAAATGATTTGGTGTGGCGTGTACGTCTAAACATGTAGCCTCAAAAGAGAACCCACAGGAGAATTTTCTTTCGTCAAAATTTGTTAGAAAACCACATTTTAAGGAAATACTGCATCGTGCGAAATTATCTTGTTTTTCCTAAACAACACTTCGTAACTCGAAAAGCTTTGGTTTTGTGTGTATGTCTAAACATGTAGCCTCAAAGGAGAAGGCACAGGAGAGTTTTCTCTCGAACGAATATGTAAGAATACCACCTTATAAGTATATACAGTGTTGCAGAGAAAAGACAAATACGTACATATTGGAAACACTTAAACTTTACGAGAAGAAATAATGCATCGTACAAAATTAGCTTGTACCTCCTAAACAACACGTTGTAACTCGGAAAGATTTGATGTGGCTTGTACGTCTACAAGTGTAGCCTCAAAAAAGAACCCACAGGAGAATATTCTTAGGTCAAAATTTGTCAGAAAACCACGTTTTAAGGAAATCCCGCATCATGAGAAATTATCTTGTGTTTCCTAAACAACTTATTTTAACTCGATAAGCTTTGTTGTTGCGTGTACGTCTAAGCGTGTAGCCTCAAAAGAGAAGGCACAGGAAAGTTTTCTCTCGAAAGAATATGTAAGAATACCACGTTATAAGGAAATACAGTGTTGCAGATTAAAGACAAAAAGTACATATTGGAAACACTTTACGAGAAGAAATAACGCATCGTACAAAATTAGCTTGTATCTCCAAAACAACACGTATTAACTCGAAAAGATTTGGTGTGGCGTGTACGTCTAAACGTGTAGCCTCAAATGAGAACCCACAGGAGAATTTTCTTTCGTCAAAATTGGTCAGTAAACCACGTTTTAAGGAAATCCCACATCATGCGAAATTCTCTTGTTTTTCCTAAACAACACGTCGTAACTCGAAAAGCTTTGGTGTTGCGTGTATGTCTAAGCATGTAGCCTCAAAAGAGAAGGCACAGGAGAGTTTTCTCTCTAAAGAATATGTAAGAATACCACGTTATAAGGAAATACAGTGTTGCAGAGTAAAGACAAATACCTATGTATTGGAAACACTTTAGAAGAAGAAATAATGCATCGTACAAAATTAGCTTGTATCTCATAAACTACACGTTATAACTCGAAAAAATTTGGTGTGGGGTGTACGTATAAACGTGTAGCCTCAAAAGAGAACCCACAGGAGTATTTTCTTTCGTCAAAATTTTTTCAGAAAACCACGTTTTAAGGAAATCCCGCATCGTGCGAAATTATCTTGTTTTTCCTAAACAACACGTTGTAACTCGAAAAGCTTTGGTGTTGCATGTATGTCTAAGCATGTAGCCACAAAAGGGAATGCACAGGAGAGTTTTCTCTCGAAAGAATATGTAAGAATACCACGTTATAAGGAAATACAGTGTTGCAGAATAAAGACAAATACATACATATTGGAAACACTTAAACTTTATGAGAAGAAATAATGCATCATACAAAATTAGCTTGTATCTCCTAACAGCACGTTGTAACTCGAAAAGATTTGGTGTGGCGTGTACTTCTAAACGTGTAGCCTCAAAAGAGAACCACACAGGAGAATTTTCTTTCGTCAAAATTGGTCAGTAAACCACGTTTTAAGGAAATCCCACATCATGCGAAATTATCTTGTTTTTCCTAAACAACACGTCGTAACTCGAAAAGCTTTGGTGTTGCGTGTATGTCTAAGCATGTAGCCTCAAAAGAGAAGGCACAGGAGAGTTTTCTCTCTAAAGAATATGTAAGAATACCACATTATAAGGAAATACAGTGTTGCAGAGTAAAGACAAATACCTACGTATTGGAAACACTTTAGAAGAAGAAATAATGCATCGTACAAAATTAGCTTGTATCTCCTAAACTACACGTTATAACTCGAAAAGATTTGGTGTGGGGTGTGCGTATAAACGTGTAGCCTCAAAAGAGAACCCACAGGAGAATTTTCTTTCATCAAAATTTTTTCAGAAAACCACGTTTTAAGGAAATCCCGCATCGTGCGAAATTATCTTGTTTTTCCTAAACAACACGTTGTAACTCGAAAAGCTTTGGTGTTGCATGTATGTCTAAGCATGTAGCCACAAAAGGGAATGGACAGGAGAGTTTTCTCTCGAAAGAATATGTAAGAATACCACGTTATAAGGAAATACAGTGTTGCAGAGTAAAGACAAATACATACATATTGGAAATACTTAAACTTTATGAGAAGAAATAATGAATCATACAAAATTAGCTTGTATCTCCTAACAGCACGTTGTAACTCGAAAAGATTTGGTGTGGCGTGTACTTCTAAACGTGTAGCCTCAAAAGAGAACCACACAGGAGAATTTTCTTTTGTCAAAATTTGTCTGAAAACCATGTTTTAAGGAAATCCCGCATCGTTGGAAATTACCTTGTTTTTCCTAAACAACACGTTGTCACTCGAAAAGCTTTGGTGTTGCGTGTATGTCTAAGCGTATAGCCTCAAAAGAGAAGGCACAGGAGAGTTTTCTCTCGAAATAATATGTAAGAGTACCACGTTTTAAGGAATTACAGTGTTGCAGAGTAAAGCAAATACATACGTATTGGAAACACTTTACAAGAAGAAATAACGCATCATACAAAATTAGCTTGTATCTCCTAAACAATACGTTGTAACTCGGAAAGATTTGATGTGGCTTGTACGTCTAAACGTGTGGCCTCAAAGGAGAACCCACAGGATAATATTCTTTAGTCAAAATTAGTCAGAAAACCACGTTTTAAGGAAATCCCGCATCGTGCGAAATTATCTTGGTTTTCCTAAAGAACACGTTGTAACTCGAAAAGCTTTGCTGTTGCGTGAATGTCTAAGCGCGAAGCCTCAAAAGAGAAGGCACAGGAGAGTTTTCTCTTGAAAGAATATGTAAGAATACCAAGTTATAAGGAAATACAGTGTTGCAGAGTAAAGACAAATACGTAATTATTGGAAACACTTTACAAGAAGAAATAACGCATCTTACAAAATTAGCTTGTTTCTCCTAAGCTACACGTTGTAACTCGAAAAGATTTGGTGTGGCGTGTACATCTAAACGTGTAGCCTCAAAAGAGAACCCACAGGAGAATTTTCTTTCGTCAATTTTTTTTCAGAAAACCACGTTTTAAGGAAATCCCGCAACATGCGAAATTATCTTGTTTTTCCTAAACAACACGTTGTAACTCGAAAAGTTTTGGTGTTCTGTCTATGTCTAAGCGTGCAGCCTCAAAAGAGAAGTCACAGGAGAGTTTTCTCTCGAAAGAATATGTAAGAATACCACGTTATATGGAAATACAGTGTTGCAGAGTAAAGACATATAGGTACATGTTGGAAACACTTTATGAGAAGAAATAACGCATCGTAAAAAATTAGCTTGTATCTCCTAAACAACACGTTGTAACTCGAAAAGCTTTGGTGTTGCGTGTATATTTAAGCGTGTAGCTTCAAAAGAGAACACACAGGAGAGTTTTCTCTCGAAAGAATATGTAAGAATACCACATTATTATTAAATACAGTGCTGCAGAGTAAAGACAAATATGTATATATTGGAAACACTTTACGAGAAGAAATAACGCATCGTACAAAATTAGCTTGTATCTCCTAAACAACACGTTGTAACTCGAAAAGATTTGGTGTGGCGTGTACATCTAAACGTGTAGCCTCAAAAGAGAACCCACAGGAGAGTTTTCTTTCTTCAAATTTTTATTCAGAAAACCACGTTTTAAGGAAATCCCGCATCGTGCTAAATTATCTTGTTTTTCGTAAACAACACGTTGTCACTCGAAAAGCTTTGGTGTTGCGTGTATGTCTAAGCTTGTAGCCCCAAAGAGAACGCACAGGAGAGTTTTCTCTCGAAAGAATATGTAAGAATACCACGTTATAAGGAAGTACAGTGTTGCAGAGTAAAGCAAATACATACGTATTGGAAACACTTTACAAGAAGAAATAACGTATCATACAAAATTAGCTTGTATCTCCTAAACAACACATTGTAACTCAGAAAGATTTGATGTGGCTTGTATGTCTAAGCTTTTCGCGTTACAATGTGTTGTTTAGGAAAAACAAGATAAATTTGCACGATGAGGGATTTCCTTAATACGTGGCTTTCTGACGAATTTTGACCAAAGAAAATTCTCCTATGGGTTCTCTTTTGAGACTACACGTTTAGACGTACAGGCCACATCTAATCTTTTTAAGTTACAACGTGTTGTTTAGGAGATACAAGCTAATTTTGTAGGATGCGTTATTTCTTCTCGTAAAGTTTTTCCAATAAGTAAGTATTTGTCTTTACTCTGCAAAAATGTATTTCCTTACAACGTGGTATTCTTACATATTTTTCGAGAGAAAACTCTCCTGTGCGTTCTCATTTGAGGCTACACACATAGACATACACGCAACAGCAAAGCTTTTCGAGTTACAACATGTTGTTTAGGAAGAACAAGATAATTTCTCACGATGCGGGATTTCCTTAAAACGTGGTTTTCTGACAAATTTTGACGAAAGAAAATTCTCCTGTGGGTTCTCTTTTGAGGCTACACCTTTAGACGTACACGCCACACCAAATCTTTTTGAGTTACAACTTGTTGTTTAGGAGATACAAGCTAATTTTTTCACGATGCATTATTTCTTCTCGTATATCTTAAGTGTTTCCAATAAGTATGTATTTGCCTCTACTCTGCAACACTGTATTTCCATATAACGTGGTATTCTTACATATTCTTTCGAGAGAAAACTCTCCTGTGCGTTCTCTTTGGAGGCTACACGCTTAGACATTCACGCAACACCAAAGCTTTTCGAGTTACAACGTGTTGTTTTGGAAAAACAAGATAATTTCGCATGATGCGGGATTTCCTTAAAACGTGGTTTTCTGTCAAATTTTGACGAAAGAAAATTCTCCTGTGGGTTCTCTTTTGAGGCTACACGTTTAGACATACACGCCACACCAAATCCTTTTGAGGTATAACGTGTTGTTTAGGATATACAAGCTAATTTTGTACTATATGTTATTTCTTCTCGTAAAGTTTAAGTGTTTCCAATAAGTATGTATTTGTCTTTACTATGCAACACTGTATTTCCTTATAACGTAGTATTCCTACATATTCTTTCGGGAGAAAACTCTCCTGTCCGTTCTCTTTTGAGGCTACACGCTTAGACATACACGCAACACCAAAGCTTTTCGAGTTACAACATATTGTTTAGGAAAAACAAGATAATTTCGCACGATGCGGGATTTCCTTAAAACGTGGTTTTCTGACAAATTTTGACAAAAGAAAACTCTCCTGTGGGTCCTCTTTTGAGGCTACACGTTTAGACATTTTCGCCACACCAATTCTTTTCGAGTTACAACGTGTTGTTTAGGAGATACAAGCTAATTTTGCATGATGCGTCATTTCTTCTCCTAAAGTGTTTCCAATAAGTACATATTTGTCTATACTCTGCAACACTGTGTTTCCTTATAACGTGGTATTCTTACATATTCTTTCGAGAGAAAACTATCCTGTGCGTTCTCTTTGGAGGCTACACGCTTAGACATACACGCAACACCAAAGCTTTTCGAGTTATAACGTGTTGATTAGGAAAAACAAGATAATTTCGCACGATGTGGGATTTCCTTAAAACGTGGTTTTCTGACGAATTTTGACGAAAGAAAATTCTCCTGTGGGTTCTCTTTTGAGGCTACACGTTTAGACGTACACGCCACACCAAATCTTTTGGAATTACAACGTGTTGTTTCGGAGATAAAAGCTAATTTTTTACCATGCGCTATTTCTTCTCATAATGTGTTTCCAATACGTACGTATTTGTCTTTACTCTGCAGCAATATATTTCCTTATAACGTGATATTCTTACATATTCTTTCGAGAGAAAACTCTCCTGTGCATTCTCTTTTGAGGCTAAACGCTTAGACATACACGCAACACCAAAGCTTTTCTAGTTACAATGTGTTGTTTAGGAAAAACAAGATAATTTCGCACGATGCGGGATTTCCTTAAAACGTGGTTTTCTGACAAATTTTGAGGAAGGAAAACTCTCCTGTGGGTTCTCTTTTGAGGCTACACGTTTAGACGTACACACCACACCAAATGTTTTCGAGTTACAACGTGTTGTTAAGGACATACAAGCTAATTTTGCAAGATGTGTTATTTCTCTCATAAAGAGCTTCCAATACGTACGTATTTGTCTTTACTCTGCCACACTGTATTTCCTTATAACGTGGTATTCTTAAATCTTATTTCGAGAGAAAACTCTCCTGTGTGTTCTCTTTTGGGGCTACATACTTAGACATACACCCAACATCAAAGCTTTTCGAGTTAAAACGTGTTGTTTAGGAAGAACTAGATAATTTCTCACGATCCAGGATTTCCTTAAAACGTGGTTTTCTGAAAAATTTTGACAAAAGGAAATTGTCCTGTGGGTTCTCTTTTGAGGCTACACGTTTAGACGTACAGGCCACACCAAATCTTTTCGAGTTACAACGTGTTGTTTAGGAGATACAAGCTAATTTTGTACGATGCTTTATTTCATCTCGTAAAGTTTATGGGTTTCCAATACATACTTATCTGTCTTTACTCTGCAACACTGTATTTCCTTACAACGTGGTATTCTTACATATTCTTTCGATAGAAAACTCTCCTGTGCGTTCTCTTTCGAGGCTACATGCTTAGACATACACGCACTACCAAAGCTTTTCGAGTTACAACGTGTTGTTTAGGAAAAACAAGATAATTTCGCACGATGCGGGAATTCCTTAAAACGTGGTTTTCTGAAAAATTTTGACGAAAGAAAATTCTCCTGTGGGTTTTCATTTGAGGCTACACGTTTAGATGTACACGCCACACCAAATCTTTTCGAGTTACAACGTGTTGTTTAGGAGATACAAGCTAATTTTTTACGATGCTTTATATCTTCTTGTAAAGTTTAAGTGTTTCCAAAAGGTACGTATTTATCTTTAATTTGCCACAATGTATTTCCTTATAACGTGGTATTCTTACATACTCGTTCGAGAGAATTCTCTCCTGTGCGTTCACCTTTGAGGCTACATGCTTAGACATACACACAACAGCAAAGATTTTCGAGTTACAATGTGTTGATTAGGAAAAACAACACAGTTTCGCACGATGCGGGATTTCCTTAATAAGTGGTTTTCTGACAAATGTTGACGAAAGAAAATTCTCCTGTGGGTTCTCTTTTGAGGCTACACGTTTAGACGTACACGCCACACCAAATCTTTTCGAGTTACAACGTGTTGTTTAGGAGATACAAGCTAATTTTGTATGATGCGTTATTTCTTCTCTTAAAGTGTTTCCAATACATATGTATTTGCCTTTAGTCTGCAACACTGTATTTCCTTATAACGTCGTATTCTTACATATTCTTTCGAGAGAAAACTCTCCTGTGCATCCTCTTTTGAGCCTACACACTTAGACATACACGCAACACCAAAGCTTTTCGAGTTACATCGTGTGTTTTTTAGGAAAAACTAGATAATTTCACACGATGAGGGATTTCCTTAATACGTGGTTTTCTGACAAATTTTGACCAAAGAAAATTCTCCTATGGGTTCTCTTTTGAGACTACACGTTTAGACGTACAGGCCACACCAAATCTTTTTAAGTTACAACGTGTTGTTTAGGAGATACAAGCTAATTTTGTACGATGCATTATTTCTTCTCGTAAAGTTTTTCCAATAAGTAAGTATTTGTCTTAACTCTGCAACACTGTATTTCCTTATAACGTGGTATTCTTACATATTCTTTCGAGAGAATACTCTCCTCTGCGTTCTCTTTTGGGGCTACACGCTTAGACATACACCCAACACCAAAGCTTTTCGAGTTAAAACGTGTTGTTTAGGAAGAACAAGATAATTTCTCACGATGCGGGAATTCCTTAAAACGTGGTTTTCTGACAAATTTTGACGAAAGAAAATTGTCCTGTGGGTTCTCTTTTGAGGCTACACGTTTAGACGTACAAGCCACACCAAATCTTTTCGAGTTACAACGTGTTGTTTAGGAGATACAAGCTAATTTTGTACGATAATTTATTTCATCGCGTAAAGTTTATGGGTTTCCAATACATACGTATTTGTCTTTACTCTGCAACACTGTATTTCGTTATAACGTGGTATTCTTACATATTCTTTCGAGAGAAAACTCTCCTGTGCGTTCTCCTTTGAGGCTACACACTTAGACATACACGCAACACCAAAGCTTTTCGAGTTACAATTTGATGTTTAGGAAAAACAAGATAATTTCACACGATGCGGGATTTACTTAAAACGTGGTTTCTGAAAAAATTTGACGAAAGAAAATTCTCCTGTGGGTTCTCTTTTGAGGCTACACGTTTAGACGTACACGCCACACCAAATCTTTTCGAGTTACAACGTGTTGTTTAGGAGATACAAGCTAATTTTGTACGATGCGTTATTTCTTCTAGTAAAGTGTTTCCAATACATATGTATTTGCCTTTAGTGTGCAACACTGTATTTCCTTATAACGTGGTATTCTTACATATTCTTTAGAGAGAAAACTCTCCTGTGCATCCTCTTTTGAGGCTACACGCTTAGACATACACGCAACACCAAAGCTTTTCGCGTTACAACGTGTTGTTTAGGAAAAACAAGATAATTTCGCACAATGAGGGATTTCCTTAATACGTGGTTTTCTGACATATTTTGACCAAAGAAAATTCTCCTATGGGTTCTCTTTTGAGACTTCACGTTTAGACGTACAGGCCACTCCAAATCTTTTTAAGTTACAACGTGTTGTTTAGGCGATACAAGCTAATTTTGTATGATGCATTATTTCTTCTTGTAAAGTTTTTCCAATAAATAAGTATTTGTCTTTACTCTGCAACACTGTATTTCCTTAAAACGTGGCATTCTTACATTTTCTTTCGAGAGAAAACTCTCCTCTGCGTTCTCTTTTGGGGCTACATGTTTAGACATACACCCAACACCAAAGCTTTTCGAGTTAAAACATGGTTAGGAAGAACTAGATAATTTCTCACGATGCGGGATTTCCTTAAAACGTGGTTTTCTGACAAAATTTGATGAAAGAAAATTGTCCTGTGGGTTCTCTTTTGAGGCTACACGTTTAGACGTACACGCCACACCAAATCTTTTCGAGTTACAACGTGTTGTTTAGGAGATACAAGCTAATTTTTTACGATGCTTTATTTCATCTCGTAAAGTTTATGGGTTTCCAATACATACATATTTGTCTTTACTCTGCAACACTGTATTTCCTTATAACGTGGTATTCTTACATATTCTTTCGAGAGAAAACTCTCCTGTGTGTTTTATTTTGAGGCTACATGCTTAGACATACACGCAACACCAAAGCTTTTCGCGTGACAATGTGTTGTTTAGGAAAAACAAGATAATTTCGCACGATGAGGGATTTCCTTAATACGTGGTTTTCTGACAAATTTTGACCAAAGAAAATTCTCCTATGGGTTCTCTTTTGAGACTACACGTGTAGACGTACAGGCCACATCAAATCTTTTTAAATTACAACGTGTTGTTTAGGAGATACAAGCTAATTTTGTACGTTGCGTTATTTCTTCTTGTAAAGTTTTTCCAATAAGTAAGTATTTGTCTTTACTATGCAAAAATGTATTTCCTTACAACGTGGTAATCTTACATATTTTTTCGAGAGAAAACTCTCCTGTGCATTCTCATTTGAGGCTACACGCTTAGACATTAATGCAACAGCAAAGCTTTTCGAGTTACAACGTGTTGTTTAGGAAAAACAAGATACTTTCGCACGATGCGGGATTTCCTTAAAACGTGGTTTTCTGCCAAATTTTGAGGAAAGAAAATTCTCCTGTGGGTTCTCTTTTGAGGCTACACGTTTAGACGTACACGCCACACCAAATCTTTTTGAGTTACAACTTGTTGTTTAGGAGATACAAGCTAATTTTGCATGATGCGTTATTTCTTCTAAAGTTTTTCCAATAAGTACATATTTGTCTATACTCTGCAACACTGTATTTCCTTATAACGTGGTATTCTTACATATTCTTTCGAGAGAAAACTATCCTGTGCGTTCCCTTTGGAGGCTACACTCTTAGACATACACGCAACAGCAAAGCTTTTCTAGTTACAACGTGTTGTTTAGGAAAAACAAGATAATTTCGCACGATGAGGGATTTCCTTAAAACGTGGTTTTCTGACAAATTTTGACGAAAGAAAACTCTCCTGTGGGTTCTCTTTTGAGGCTACACGTATAGATGTACACGCCACACCAAATCTTTTCGAGTTACAACGTGCTGTTTAGGACATACAAGCTAATTTTGCAAGATGCGTTATTTCTCTCATAAAGTGCTTCCAATACATACATATTTGTCTTTACTCTGCCACACTGAATTTCCTTATAACGTGGAATTCTTACATATTCTTTCGAGAGAAAACTCTCCTGTGCGTTCTCTTTTGGGGTTACATGCTTAGACATACACCCAACACCAAAGCTTTTCGAGTTAAAACGTGTTGTTTAGGAAGAACAAGATAATTTCTCACGATGTGGGATTTCCTTAAAACGTGGTTTTCTGAAAAATTTTGACGAAAGAAAATTGTCCTGTAGGTTCTCTTTTGTGGCTACACGTTTAGACGTACACGCCACACCAAATCTTTTCGAGTTACAACGTGTTGTTTAGGAGATACAAGCTAATTTTGTACGATGCTTTATTTCATCCCTTAAAGTTTATGTGTTTCCAATACATACATATTTGTCTTTACTCTGCAACACTGTATTTCCTTATAACGTGGTATTCTTACATATTCTTTCGAGAGAAAACTCTCCTGTGCGTTCTCTTTTGAGGCTACACGCTTAGACATACACGCAACACCAAAGCTTTTCGCGTTACAATGTGTTGTTTAGGAAAAACAAGATAATTTCGCACGATGAGGGATTTCCTTAATACGTGGTTTTCTGACGAATTTTGACCAAAGAAAATTCTCCTATGGGTTCTCAATTGAGACTACACGTTTAGACGTACAGGCCACATCAAATCTTTTTAAGTTACAACGTGTTGTTTAGGAGATACAAGCTAATTTTGTATGATGCGTTATTTCTTCTCGTAAAGTTTTTCCAATAAGTAAGTATTTGTCTTTACTCTGCAAAAATGTATTTCCTTACAACGTGGTATTCTTACATATTCTTTCGAGAGAATACTCTCCTCTGCGTTCTCATTGGAGGCTACACGCTTAGACATACACGCAACAGCAAAGCTTTTCGAGTTACAACGTGCTGTTTAGGAAGAACAAGATAATTTCTCACGATGCGGGATTTCCTTAAAACGTGGTTTTCTGACAAATTTGGACGAAAGAAAATTCTCCTGTGGGTTCTCTTTTGAGGCTACACGTTTAGACGTACACGCCACACCAAATCTTTTTGAGTTACAACTTGTTGTTTAGGAGATACAAGCTAATTTTTTTACGATGCATTATTTCTTCTCGTAAAGTTTAAGTGTTTCCAATAAGTATGTATTTGCCTCTACTCTGCAACACTGTATTTCCTTATAATGTGGTATTCTTACATATTCTTTCGAGAGAAAACTCTCCTGTGCGTTCTCTTTGGAGGCTACACGCTTAGACATTCACGCAACACCAAAGCTTTTCGAGTTACAACGTGTTGTTTTGGAAAAACAAGATAATTTCGCATGATGCGGGATTTCCTTAAAACGTGGTTTTCTGTCAAATTTTGACGAAGGAAAATTCTCCTGTGGGTTCTCTTTTGAGGCTACACGTTTAGACATACACGCCACACCAAATCCTTTTGAGGTATAACGTGTTGTTTAGGATATACAAGCTAATTTTGTACTATGTGTTATTTCTTCTCGTAAAGTTTAAGTGTTTCCAATAAGTATGTATTTGTCTTTACTATGCAACACTGTATTTCCTTATAACGTAGTATTCCTACATATTCTTTCGGGAGTAAACTCTCCTGTGGGTTCTCTTTTGAGACTACACGCTTAGACATACACGCACCACCAAAGCTTTTCGAGTTACAACATATTGTTTAGGAAAAACAAGATAATTTCGCACGATGCGGGATTTCCTTAAAACGTGGTTTTCTGACAAATTTTGAAGAAAGAACACTCTCCTGTGGGTTCTCTTTTGAGGCTACAGGTTTAGACGTTTTCGCCACACCAAATCTTTTCGAGTTACAACGTGTTGTTTAGGAGATACAAGCTAATTTTGCATGATGCGTTATTTCTTCTCCTAAAGTGTTTCCAATAAGTACATATTTGTCTATACTCTGCAACACTGTGTTTCCTTATAACGTGGTATTCTTACATATTCTTTCGAGAGAAAACTATCCTGTGCGTTCTCTTTGGAGGCTACACGCTTAGACATACACGCAACACCAAAGCTTTTCGAGTTACAACGTGTTGATTAGGAAAAACAAGATAATTTCGCACGATGCGGGATTTCCTTAAAACGTGGTTTTCTGACGAATTTTGAAGAAAGAAAACTCTCCTGTGGGTTCTCTTTTGAGGCTACACGTTTAGACGTACACGCCACACCAAATCTTTTTGAATTACAACGTGTTGTTTCGGAGATAAAAGCTAATTTTTTACCATGCGCTATTTCTTCTCATAATGTGTTTCCAATACGTACGTATTTGTCTTTACTCTGCAGCAATATATTTCCTTATAACGTGGTATTCTTACATATTATTTCGAGAGAAAACTCTCCTGTGCATTCTCTTTTGAGGCTAAACACTTAGACATACACGCAACACCAAAGCTTTTCTAGTTACAATGTGTTGTTTAGGAAAAACAAGATAATTTCGCACGATGCGGGATTTCCTTAAAACGTGGTTTTCTGACAAATTATGAGGAAGGAAAACTCTCCTGTGGGTTCTCTTTTGAGGCTACACGTTTAGACGTACACACCACACCAAATGTTTTCGAGTTACAACGTGTTGTTAAGGACATACAAGCTAATTTTGCAAGATGTGTTATTTCTCTCATAAAGAGCTTCCAATACGTACGTATTTGTCTTTACTCTGCCACACTGTATTTCCTTATAACGTGGTATTCTTACATCTTCTTTCGAGAGAAAACTCTCCTGTGCGTTCTCTTTTGGGGCTACATACTTAGACATACACCCAACATCAAAGCTTTTCGAGTTAAAACGTGTTGTTTAGGAAGAACTAGATAATTTCTCACGATCCGGGATTTCCTTAAAACGTGGTTTTCTGAAAAATTTTGACAAAAGGAAATTGTCCTGTGGGTTCTCTTTTGAGGCTACACGTTTAGACGTACAGGCCACACCAAATCTTTTCGAGTTACAACGTGTTGTTTAGGATATACAAGCTAATTTTGTACGATGCTTTATTTCATCTCGTAAAGTTTATGGGTTTCCAATACATACTTATCTGTCTTTACTCTGCAACACTGTATTTCCTTACAACGTGGTATTCTTACATATTCTTTCGATAGAAAACTCTCCTGTGCGTTCTCTTTCGAGGCTACATGCTTAGACATACACGCACTACCAAAGCTTTTCGAGTTACAACGTGTTGTTTAGGAAAAACAAGATAATTTCGCACGATGCGGGAATTCCTTAAAACGAGGTTTTCTGAAAAATTTTGACGAAAGAAAATTCTCCTGTGGGTTTTCATTTGAGGCTACACGTTTAGATGTACACGCCACACCAAATCTTTTCGAGTTACAACGTGTTGTTTAGGAGATACAAGCTAATTTTTTACGATGCTTTATATCTTCTTGTAAAGTTTAAGTGTTTCCAAAAGGTACGTATTTATCTTTAATTTGCCACAATGTATTTCCTTATAATGTGGTATTCTTATATACTCGTTCGAGAGAAATCTCTCCTGTGCGTTCACCTTTGAGGCTACATGCTTAGACATACACACAACAGCAAAGATTTTCGAGTTACAATGTGTTGATTAGGAAAAACAGCACAGTTTCGCACGATGCGGGATTTCCTTAATAAGTGGTTTTCTGACAAATTTTGACGAAAGAAAATTCTCCTGTGGGTTCTCTTTTGAGGCTACACGTTTAGACGTACACGCCACACCAAATCTTTTCGAGTTACAACGTGTTGTTTAGGAGATACAAGCTAATTTTGTATGATGCGTTATTTCTTCTCGTAAAGTTTCTAATACATATGTATTTGCCTTTAGTCTGCAACACTGTATTTCCTTATAACGTGGTATTCTTACATATTCTTTTGAGAGAAAACTCTCCTGTGCATCCTCTTTTGAGGCTACACGCTTAGACATACACGCAACACCAAAGCTTTTCGAGTTACAACGTGTTTTTTAGGAAAAACTAGATAATTTCACACGATGAGGGATTTCCTTAATACGTGGTTTTCTGACAAATTTTGACCAAAGAAAATTCTCCTATGGGTTCTCTTTTGAGACTACACGTTTAGACGTACAGGCCACACCAAATCTTTTTAAGTTACAACGTGTTGTTTAGGAGATACAAGCTAATTTTGTACGATGCATTATTTCTTCTCGTAAAGTTTTTCCAATAAGTAAGTATTTGTCTTAACTCTGCAACACTGTATTTCCTTATAACGTGGTATTCTTACATATTCTTTCGAGAGAATACTCTCCTCTGCGTTCTCTTTTGGGGCTACACGCTTAGACATACACCCAACACCAAAGCTTTTCGAGTTAAAATGTGTTGTTTAGGAAGAACAAGATAATTTCTCACGATGCGGGATTTCCTTAAAACGTGGTTTTCTGACAAATTTTGACGAAAGAAAATTGTCCTGTGGGTTCTCTTTTGAGGCTACACGTTTAGACGTACAAGCCACACCAAATCTTTTCGAGTTACAACGTTTTGTTTAGGAGATACAAGCTAATTTTGTACGATAATTTATTTCATCTCGTAAAGTTTATGGGTTTCCAATACATACGTATTTGTCTTTATTCTGCAACACTGTATTTCGTTATAACGTGGTATTCTTACATATTCTTTCGAGAGAAACCTCTCCTGTGCGTTCTCCTTTGAGGCTACACACTTAGACATACACGCAACACCAAAGCTTTTCGAGTTACAATTTGATGTTTAGGAAAAACAAGATAATTTCACATGATGCGGGATTTACTTAAAACGTGGTTTCTGAAAAATTTTGACGAAAGAAAATTCTCCTGTGGGTTCTCTTTTGAGGCTACACGTTTAGACGTACACGCCACACCAAATCTTTTCGAGTTACAACGTGTTGTTTAGGAGATACAAGCTAATTTTGTACGATGCGTTATTTCTTCTAGTAAAGTGTTTCCAATACATACGTATTTGCCTTTAGTCTGCAACACTGTACTTCCTTATTACGTGGTGTTCTTACATATTCTTTCGAGAAAAAACTCTCCTGTGCATCCTCTTTTGAGGCTACACGCTTAGACATACACGCAACACCAAAGCTTTTCGCTTTACAACGTGTTGTTTAGGAAAAACAAGATAATTTCGCACAATGAGGGATTTCCTTAATACGTGGTTTTCTGACATATTTTGACCAAAGAAAATTCTCCTATGGGTTCTCTTTTGAGACTACACGTTTAGACGTACAGGCCACTCCAAATCTTTTTAAGTTACAACGTGTTGTTTAGGCGATACAAGCTAATTTTGTATGATGCGTTATTTCTTCTTGTAAAGTTTTTCCAATAAATATTTCTCTTTAATCTGCAACACTGTATTTCCTTATAACGTGGCATTCTTACATATTCTTTCGAGAGAAAACTCTCCTCTGCGTTCTCTTTTGGGGCTACATGCTTAGACATACACCCAACACCAAAGCTTTTCGAGTTAAAACGTGTTGTTTAGGAAGAACTAGATAATTTCTCAAGTTGCGTGATTTCCTTAAAACGTGGTTTTCTGACAAAATTTGATGAAAGAAAATTGTCCTGTGGGTTCTCTTTTGAGGCTACATGTTTAGACGTACATGCCACACCAAATCTTTTCGAGTTACAACGTGTTGTTTAGGAGATGCAAGCTAATTTTGTACGATGCTTCATTTCATCTCGTAAAATTTATGGGTTTCCAATACATACGTATTTGTCTTTACTCTGCAACATTGTATTTCGTTATAACGTGGTATTCTTACATATTCTTTCGAGAGAAAACTCTCCTGTGCGTTCTCCTTTGAGGCTACACACTTAGACATACACGCAACACCAAAGCTTTTCGAGTTACAATGTGATGTTTAGGAAAAACAAGATAATTTCACACGATGCGGGATTTATTTAAAACGTGGTTTCTGAAAAATTTTGACGAAAGAAAATTCTCCTGTGGGTTCTCTTTTGAGGCTACACGTTTAGACGTACACGCCACACCAAATCATTTCGAGTTACAACGTGTTGTTTAGGAGATACAAGCTAATTTTGTACGATGCATTATTTCTTCTAGTAAAGTGTTTCCAATACGTACGTATTTGCCTTTAGTCTGCAACACTGTATTTCCTTATAACTTGGTATTCTTACATATTCTTTTGAGAGAAAACTTTCCTGTGCATCCTCTTTTGAGGCTACACGCTTAGACTTACACGTAAAACCAAAGCTTTTCGCGTTACAACTTGTTGTTTAGGGAAAACAAGATAATTTCGCGCGATGCGGGATTTCCTTAAGAAGTGGTTTTCTGACAAATTTTGACCAAGGAAAATTCTCCTATGGGTTCTCTTTTGAGGCTACACGTTTAGACGTACAGGCCACACCTAATCTTTTTAAGTTACAACGTGTTGTTTAGGAGATACAAGCTAATTTTGTAAGATAGGTTATTTCTTCTCGTAAAGTTTTTCTAATAAGTAAGAATATGTCTTTACTCTGCAACACTGTATTTCCTTATAACGTGGTATTCTTACATATTCTTTGGAGAGAAAACTCTCCTGTACGTTCTCATTTGTGGCTACACGATTAGACATACACGCAACACTAAAGCTTTTCGAGTTACAATGTGTTGTTTAGGAAGAACAAGATAATTTCCCACGATGCGGGATTTCCTTAAAACGTGGTTTTCTGACAAATTTTGACGAAAGAAAATTCTCCTGTGGCTTCTCTATTGAGGCTACACGTTTAGACGTACACACCACACCAAATCTTTTTGAGTTACAACGTGTTGTTTAGGAGATACAAACTAATTTTTTTATGATGCCTTATTTCTTCTCGTAAAGTTTTTCTAATAAGTAAGAATATGTCTTTACTCTGCAACACTGTATTTCCTTATAATGTGGTATTCTTACATATTCTTTCGAGAGAAAACTCTCCTGTGCGTTCTCATTTGAGGCTACACGCTTAGACATACACGCAACACCAAAGCTTTCCAAGTTACAATGTGTTGTTTAGGAAGAACAAGATAATTTCCCACGATGCGGGATTTCCTTAAAACGTGGTTTTCTGACAAATTTTGACGAAAGAAAATTCTCCTGTGGGTTCTCTATTGAGGCTACACGTTTAGACGTACACACCACACCAAATCTTTTTGAGTTACAACGTGTTGTTTAGGAGATACAAGCTAATTTTTTTATGATGCCTTATTTCTTCTCGTAAAGTTTAAGTATTTCCAATACGTATGTATTTGCCTTTACTCTGCAACACAGTATTTCCTTATTACTTGGTATTCTTACATATTCTTTCGACAGTAAACTCTCCTGTGCGTTCTCTCTGGAGGCTACACGCTTAGACATACACGCAACACCAAAGCTTTTCGAGTTACCATGTGTTGTTTAGGAAAAACAAGATAATTTCGCATGATGCGGGATTTTTTTAAAACGTGGTTTTCTGACAAATTTTGATGAAAGAAAATTCTCCTGTGGGTTCTCTTTTGAGGGTACACGTTTACACGTACACGCCACACCAAATACTTTCGAGTTATAGCGCGTTGTTTAGGAGATACAAGCTAATTTTGTACTATGTGTTATTTCTTCTTGTGAAGTTTAAGTGTTTCCAATAAGTATGTATATGTCTTTACTCTGCAACACTGTATTTCCTTATAACGTGGTATTCCTACATATTCTTTCGGGAGAAAACTCTCCTGTGCGTTCTCTTTTGAGGCTACACGCTTAGAAATACACGCAACACCAAAACTTTTCGAGTTACAACGTGTTGTTTAGGAAAAACAAGATATTTTCGCACGATGCGGGATTTCCGTAAAACGTGGTTTTTGACAAATTTTGACCAAAGAAAACTCTCCTGTGGGTTCTCTTTTGAGGCTACACGTTTAGACGTACACACCACACCAAATCTTTTCCAGTTACAACGTGTTGTTTAGGAGATACAAGCTAATTTTGCATGATGCTTTATTTCTTCTCGTAAAGTGTTTCCAGTAAGTACGTATTTGTCTATACTCTGCAACAATGTATTTCCTTATAACGTGGCATTCTTACATATTCTTTCGAGAGAAAACTCTCCTGGGCGTTCCCCTTTGAGGCTACGCACTTAGACATACACGCAACACCAAAGCTTTTCGAGTTACAACGTGTTGTTTAGGAAAAACAAGATAATTACGCACGATGCGGGATTTCCTTAATAAGTGGTTTTCTGACAAATTTTGACCAAGGAAAATTCCTCTATGGGTTCTCTTTTGAGGCTACACGTTTAGACGTACAGGCCACACCAAATCTTTTTAAGTTACAACGTGTTGTTTAGGAGATACAAGCTAATTTTTTACGATGCGTTATTTCTTCTCCTAAAGTTTTTCCAAAAAGTAAGTATATGTCTTTATTCTGCAACACTGTATTTCCTTATAACGTGGTATTCTTACATATTCTTTCAAGAGAAAACTCTCCTGTGCGTTCTCATTTGAGGCTACACGCTTAGACATATACGCAACACCAAAGCTTTTCGAGTTACAACGTGTTGTTTAGGAAGAGCAAGATAATTTCCCACGATGCAGGATTTCCTTAAAACGTGGTTTTCTGACAAATTTTGACGAAAGAAAATTCTCCTTTGGGTTCTCTTTTGAGGCTACACGTTTAGATGTACATGCCACACCAAATCTTTTTGAATTTCAACGTGTTGTTTAGGAGATACAAGCTAATTTTTTTACAATGCGTTATTTCTTCTCGTAAAGTTTAAGTGTTTCCAATACGTATGTATTTGCCTTTACTCTGCAACACTGTATTTCCTTATAACGTGGTATTCTTACATATTCTTTCGAGAGAAAACTCTCCTGTGCGTTCTCTTTGGAGGCTACATGCTTAGACATACACGCAAAACCAAAGCTTTTCGAGTTACAACGTGTTGTTTAGGAAAAACAAGATAATTTCGCATGATCCGGGATTTCCTTAAAACGTGGTTATCTGGCAAATTTTGACGAAAGAAAATTCTCCTGTGGGTTCTCTTTTGAGGGTACACGTTTAGACGTACAAGCCACATCAAATCCTTTCGAGTTATAACGTGTTGTTTAGGAGATACAAGCTAATTTTGTACTATGTGCTATTTCTACTCGTAAAGTTTAAGTGTTTCCAATAAGTATGTATTTGTCTTTACTCTGCAACACTGTATTTCCTTATAACGTGGTATTCCTACATATTCTTTCGGGAAAAAACTCTCCTGTGCGTTCTCTTTTAAGGCTACACGCTTAGACATACACGCAACACCAAAGCTTTTCGAGTTACAACATGTTGTTTAGGAAAAACAAGATAATTATGCACGATGCGGGATTTCCTTAAACGTGGTTTTTGACAAAATTTGACGAAAGAAAAATCTCCTGTGGGTTCTCTTTGAGGCTACACGTTTAGACGTACACGCCACACCAAATCTTTTTGAGTTACAGCTTGTTGTTTAAGAGATACAAGCTAATTTTGCGTGATGCGTTATTTCTTCTCTTAAAGTGTTTCCAATATGTACGTATTTGTCTTTACTCTGCAACACTGTATTTCCTTATCACATGGTATTCTTACATATTCTTTCAAGAGAAAACTATCCTGTGCATTCTCTTTGGAGGCTACACGCTTAGACATACATGCAACACCAAAGCTTTTCGAGTTACAACGTGTTGATTAGGAAAAACAAGATAATTTCGCCCGATGCGGGATTTCCTTAATACGTGGTTTTCTGACAAATTTGACCAAAGAAAATTCTCCTGTGGGTTCTCTTTTGAGGCTACACGTTCAGACGTACATGCCACACCAAATCTTTTTGAGTTACCACGTGTTGTTTTGGAGATTCAAGCTAATTTTGTACCATGCGTTATTTCTTCTCATAATGTGTTTCCAATAAGTACGTATATGTCTTTACTCTGCAGCAATATATTTCCTTATAACGTGGTATTCTTACATTTTCTTTCGAGAGAAAACTCTCCTGTGCTTTCTCTTTTGAGGCTGCACGCTTAGACATACACGCAACACCAAAGCTTTTCTAGTTACAACGTGTTGCTTAGGAAAAACAAGATAATTTCGCACGATGCGGGATTTCGTTAAAACGTGGTTTTTCTGACAAATTTTGATGAAAGAAAATTGTCCTGTGGGTTCTCTTTTGAGGGTACACGTTTAGACGTACACGCCACATCAAATCCTTTCGAGTTATAACGTGTTGTTTAGGAGATACAAGCTAATTTTGTACTATGTGTTATTTCTTCTTGTAAAGTTTAAGTGTTTCCAATAAGTATGTATTTGTCTTTACTCTGCAACACTGTATTTCCTTATAACGTGGTATTCCTACATATTCTTTCGGGAGAAAACTCTCCTGTGCGTTCTATTTTGAGGCTACACGCTTAGAAATACACGCAACACCAAAGCTTTTCGAGTTACAACGTGTTGTTTAGGAAAAACAAGATATTTTCGCATGATGCGGGATTTCCGTAAAATGTGGTTTTTGACAAATTTTGACCAAAGAAAACTCTCCTGTGGGTTCTCTTTTGAGGCTACACGTTTAGACGTACACACCACACCAAATCTTTTCCAGTTACAACGTGTTGTTTAGGAGATACAAGCTAATTTTGCATGATGCGTTATTTCTTCTCATAAAGTGTTTCCAATAAGTACGAATTTGTCTATACTCTGCAACACTGTATTTCCTTATAACGTGGTATTCTTACATATTCTTTCGAGAGAAAACTCTCCTGGGCGTTCCACTTTGAGGCTACGCACTTAGACATACACGCAACACCAAAGCTTTTCGAGTTACAACGTGTTGTTTAGGAAAAACAAGATAATTACGCACGATGCGAGATTTCCTTAATAAGTGGTTTTCTGGCAAATTTTGACCAAGGAAAATTCCTCTATGGGTTCTCTTTTGAGGCTACACGTTTAGACGTACAGGCCACACCAAATCTTTTTAAGTTACAACGTGTTATTTAGGAGATACAAGCTAATATTTTATGATGCGTTATTTCTTCTCCTAAAGTTTTTCCAATAAGTAAGTATATGTCGTTATTCTGCAACACTGTATTTCCTTATAACGTGGTATTCTTACATATTCTTTCAAGAGAAAACTCTCCTGTGCGTTCTCATTTGAGGCTACACGCTTAGACATATACGCAACACCAAAGCTTTTCGAGTTACAACGTGTTGTTTAGGAAGAACAAGATAATTTCCCACGATGCGGGATTTCGTTAAAACGTGGTTTTCTGACAAACTTTGACGAAAGAAAATTCTCCTGTGGGTTCTCTTTTGAGGCTACACGTTTAGATATACACGCCACACCAAATCTTTTTGAGTTTCAACGTGTTGTTTAGGAGATACAAGCTAATTTTTTAAGATGCGTTATTTCTTCTCGTAAAGTTTAAATGTTTCCAATACGTATGTATTTGCCTTTACTCTGCAACACTGTATTTCTTTAAAACGTTGTAATCTTGCATATTCTTTCGAGAGAAAAACTCTCCTGTGCGTTCTCTTGAGAGGCTACATGCTTAGACATACACGCAACACCAAAGCTTTTCGAATTACAACCTGTTGTTTAGGAAAAACAAGATAATTACGGATGATGCGGGATTTCCTTAAAACGTGGTTTTCTAAAAAATTTTGACGAAAGAAAATTCTCCTGTGGATTCTCTTTTTAGGCTACATGTTTAGTTGTAAACACCACACCAAAACTTTTCTAGTTACAACGTGTTGTTTTGGAGATACAAGCTAATTTTGTACGATGCGTTATTACTTCTCGTAAAGTGTTTCCAATAAGTACGTATTTGTCTTTACTCTGCAACACTGTATTTCCTTATAACGTGGTATTCTTACATATTCTTTCGAGAGAAAACTCTCCTGTGTGTTCTCTTTTGTGGCTACACGCTTAGACATACACGCAACACCAAAGCATTTTGAGTTACAACGTGTTGTTTAGGAAGAACAAGATAATTTCTCACGATGCGGGATTTCCTTAAAATGTGGTTTTCTGACAAATTTTGACGAAAGAAAATTGTCCTGTGGTTCTTTTTTGAGGCTACACGTTTGGACGTACACGCCACACCAAATCATTTCGAGTTACAACGTGTTGTTTAGGAGATACAAGCTAATTTTGTATGATGCTTTATTTCATCTCGCTAATTTTAAGGGTTTCCATACGTAAGTATTTGTCTTTATTCTGCAACACTGTACTTCCTTTTAACGTGGTATTCTTACTCGAAATACAGTCTTGCAGAGTAAAGACAGATACATACGTATTGGAAACACTTTACGAGAAGGAATAATACATCGTACAAAATTAGTTGTATTTCCTAAACAACACGTTGTAACTCGAAAAGATTTGGTGTGGCATGTACGTTGAAACGTGTAGCCTCAAAAGAGAACCCACAGGAGAATTTTCTTTCGTCAAAATTTGTCAGAAAACCACGTTTTAAGCAAATCCCGCATCGTGCGAAATTATCTTGTTTTTCCCTAACAACAAGTTTTAACTCGAAATTCTTTGGTGTTTCGTGTATGTCTAAACGTGTGGCCTCAAAGAGAATTCACAGGAGAGTTTTCTCTTGAAAGAATATATAAGAATACCACGTTATAAGGAAATACTGTGTTGCAGAGTAAAGACAAATACGTACATATTAGAAACACTTTACGAAAAGAAATAACGCATCGTACAAAATTAGCTTGTATCTCCTAAACAACACGTTGTAACTTGAAAAGATTTGGTGTGGCGTGTATGTCTAAACGTATGGCCTCAAAGAGAACCCACAGGGGAGTTTTCTCTCGAAAGAATTTATAAGAATACCACGTTATAAGGAAATACAGTGTTGCAGAGTAAAGACAAATATGTACGTATTGCAAACACTTTTCGAGAAGAAAAAACGCATCGTACAAAATTAGCTTGTATCTCCTAAACAACAGGTTGTAACTCAAAAAGATTTGGTGTGGCGTGTACGTCTAAACGCGTAGCCTCAAAAGAGAACCCACAGGAGAATTTTCTTTGGTCAAAATTTGTCAGAAAACCACATATTAAGGAAATCCTGCATCGTGCGAAATTATGTTGTTTTACCTAAACAACACGTTGTGACTTGAAAAGCTTTGGTGCTGCGTGTATGTCTAAGCATGTAGCCTCAAAAGAGAACACACAGGAGAATTTTGTCTTGAAAGAATATGTAAGAATACCACGTTATAAGAAAATACAGTGTTGCAGAGTAAAGACAAATAGGTACTTATTAGAAAAACTTTACGAGAAGAAATAATGTATCGTACAAAATTAGCTTGTTCTCCTAAACAACACGTTGTAACTCGAAAAGATTCGGTGTGGCGTGTACATCTAAACGTGGAGCCTCAAAAGGGAACCCACAGGAGAATTTTCTTTCGTCAAAATTTGTCAGAAAACCACGTTTTAAGGAAATCTCGCTTCATGCGAAATTATCTTGTTTTTCCTAAACAACACGTTGTAACTTGAAAAGCTTTGGTGTTGTGTGTATGTCTAAACGTGTGGCCTCTAAAGAGAACGCACAGGAGAGTTTTCTCTCGAAAGAATATGTAAGAATACAACGTTATAAGGAAATACAGTGTTGCAGAGTAAAGACAAATACATACGTATTGTAAACACTTTACGAGAAGAAATAACGCGTCTACAAAATTAGCTCATATATCCTAAACAACACGTTGTAACTCGAAAAGATTTGGTGTGGCATGTACATCTAAACGTGTAGCCTCAAAAGAGAACCCACAGGAGAATTTTCGTTCGTCAAAATTTTTCAGAAAACCAGGATTTAAGGAAATCCCGCATCGTGCGAAATTATTTTGTTTTTCCAAAACAACACGTTGTAACTCGAAAAGCTTTGGTGTTGCGTGTATGTCTAAGGGTGTAGCCTCAAAAGACAATGCACAGGAGAGGTTTCTCTCGAAAGAATATTTAAGAATACCACGTTATATGGAAATACAGTGTTGCAGAGTAAAGACAAATCTGTACATATTGGAAACACTTTACAAGAAGAAATAACGCATGGTACAAAATTAGCCTGTATCTCCTAAACAACACGTTGTAACTCAAAAGGATTTGATGTGGTCATTACATCTAAACATGTAGCCTCAAAAAGAACCCACAGGAGTATTTTCTTTCGTCAAATTTTTTTCAGAAAACCACGTTTTAAGGAAATCCATCATCGTGCGAAATTATTTTGTTTTTCCTAAACAACACGTTGTAACTCGAAAAGCTTTGGTGTTGCATGTATGTCTAAGCATGTAGAGTCAAAAGAGAATGCACAGTAGAGTATTCTCTCGAACGAATATGTAAGAATACCACGTTATAAGGAAATACAGTGTTGCAGAGTAAAGACAGATACATACGTATTGAAAACACTTTACGAGAAGGAATTATACATCGTACAAAATTAGCTTGTTTTTCCTAAACAACACGTTGTAACTCGAAAAGATTTGGTGTGGCGTGTACGTTGAAACGTGTAGCCTCAAAGGAGAACCGACAGGAGAATTTTCTTTCGTCAAAATTTCTCAGAAAACCACGTTTTAAGGAAATCCCGCATCGTGCGAAATTATCTTGTTTTTCCTAAACAACACGTTTTAACTCGAAAAGCTTTGGTGTTGCGTGTATGTCTAAGCGTGTAGTCTCAAAAGAGAACGCACAGGAGAGTTTTCTCTCGAAAGAATATGTAAGAATAACACGTTATTTGGAAATACAGTGTTGCAGAGTAAAGAACAATATGTATATATTGTAAACACTTTATGAGAAGAAAGAACGCATGGTAAAAAATTAGCTTGTATCTCCTAAACAACACGTTGTAACTCGAAAAGGTTTGGTGTGGTGTTTACATCAAAACGTGTAGCCTCAAAAGAGAATCCACAGGAGAATTTTCTTTCGTCAAAATTTTTTCAGAAAACCACGTTTTGAGGAAATCCCTCATCATGCGAAATTATCTCGTTTTTCCTAAACAACATGTTGTAACTCCAAAAGCTTTGGGGTTGCGTGTATGTCTAAACGTGTGGCCTCTAAAGAGAACGCAAGGAGAGTTTTCTCTCGAAAGAATATGTAAGAATACCACGTTATAAGGAAATACAGTGTTGCAGAGTAAAGACAAATACGTACGTATTGGAAACACTTTACGAGAAGAAATAACGCATCTACAAAATTAGCGTGTATCTCCTAAACAACACGTTGTAACTTGTAAAGATTTGGTGTGGCGTGTACGTTTAAACGTGTAGCCTCAAAAGAGAACCCACAGGAGAATTTTCTTTCGTCAAAATTTGTCAGAAAACCACGTTTTAAGGAAATCCCGCATCGTGCGAAATTATTTGGTTTTTCCAAAACAACACGTTGTAACTCGAAAAGCTTTGGTGTTGCGTGTATGTCTAAGCATGTAGCCTCAAAAGAGTACACACAGGAGAGGTTTCTCTCGAAAGAATATGTAAGAATACCACGTTATATGGAAATACAGTGTTGCAGAGTAAAGACAAATATGTACGTATTGGAAACACTTTACGAGAAGAAATAACGCATGGTACAAAATTAGCTTGTATCTCCTAAACAACACGTTGTGACTCAAAAGGATTTGAGGTGGTGTTTACATCTAAACATGTAGCCTCAAAAGAGGACCCACAGGAGTATTTTCTTTCGTCAAATTTTTTTCAGAAAACCACATTTTAAGGAAATCCCGCATCGTTCCAAATTATTTTGTTTTTCCTAAACAACACGTTGTAACTCGAAAAGATTTGGTGTTGCGTGTATGTCTAAGCGTGTAGCCTCAAAAGGGAAGGCACAGGAGAATTTTCTCTCGAAAGAATATGTAAGAATACCACATTATAAGGAAATACAGTGTTGCAGAGTAAAGACAGATACATACATATTGGAAACACTTTACGAGAAGGAATACTACATCTTACAAAATTAGCTTGTATTTTCTAAACAACACGTTGTAACTCGAAAAGATTTGGTGTGGCGTGTATGTTGAAACGTGTAGCCTCAAAAGAGAACCCACAGGAGAATTTTCTTTCGTCAAAATTTGTCAGAAAACCACGTTTTAAGGAAATCCCGCATCGTGCGAAATTATCTTGTTTTTCCTAAACAACACGTTTTAACTCGAAAATCTTTGGTGTTGCATGTATGTCTAAACGTGTGGCCTCAAAGAGAATGCACAGGGGAGTTTTCTCTCGAACGAATATATAAGAATACCACGTTATAAGGAAATACAGTGTTGCAGAGAATAGACAAATATGTACGTATTGGAAACACTTTACGAGAAGAAATAACGCATCGTACAAAATTAGCTTGTATCTCCTAAACAACACGTTGTAACGCGAAAAGATTTGGTGTGTCGTGTACGTCTGAACGTGTAGCCTCAAAAGGGAACCCACAGGAGAATTTTCTTTGGTCAAAATTTGTCAGAAAAGCACTTATTAAGGATATCCTGCATCGTGCGAAATTATCTTGTTTTTCCTAAACAACACGTTGTGACTTGAAAAGCTTTGGTGCTGCGTGTATGTCTAAGCGTGTAGCCTCAAAAGAGAACGCACAGGAGAATTTTCTCTCGAAAGAATATGTAAGGATACCACGTTATAAGGAAATACAGTGTTGCAGAGTAAAGACAAATAGGTACTTATTGGAAACACTTTACGAGAAGAAATAATGTATCGTACAAAATTAGCTTGTATCTCCTAAACAACAGTTGTAACTCGAAAAGATTCGGTGTGGCGTGTACATCTAAACGTGGTGCCTCAAAAGAGAACCCACAGAAGAATTTTCTTTCGTCAAAATTTGTCAGAAAACCACGTTTTAAGAAAATCCCGCTTCGTGCGAAATTATGTTGTTTTTCCTAAACAACACGTTGTAACTTGAAAAGCTTTGGTGTTGCGTGTATGTCTAAGCGTGTAGCCTCAAAAGAGAACGCACAGGAGAGTTTTCCCTCGAAAGAATATGTAAGAATACCACGTTATAAGGAAATACAATGTTGCAGAGTAAAGACCAATATGTATGTATTGGAAACACTTTATGAGAAGAAATAACGCATGGTGAAATATTAGCTTGTATCTCCTAAACAACACGTTGCAACTCGAAAAGGTTTGGTGTGGTGTTTACATCTAAACGTGTAGCCTCAAAAGAGAACACACAGGAGAATTTTCTTTCGTCAAAATTTTTTCAGAAAACCACGTTTTGAGGAAATCCCGCATCATCCGAAATTATCTTGTTTTTCCTAAACAACACGTTGTAACTCGAAAAGCTTTGGGGTTGCGTGTATGTCTAAACGTGTGGCCTCTAAAGAGAACGCACAGGAGAGTTTTCTCTCGAAAGAATATGTAAGAATACCACGTTATAAGGAAATACAGTGTTGCAGAGTAAAGACAAATACGTATATATTGTAAACACTTTACGAGAAGAAATAACGCATCTACAAAATTAGCTTGTATCTCCTAAACAACACGTTGTAACTCGAAACGATTTGGTGTGGCGTGAATGCCTAAACGTGTAGCCTCAAAAGAGAACCCACAGGAGAATTTTCGTTCTTCAAAATTTTTCAGAAAACCACGTTTTAAGGAAATCCCGTATCGTGCGAAATTATTTTGTTTTTCCAAAACAACACGTTGTAACTCGAAAAGCTTTGGTGTTGCATGAATGTCTAAGCGTGTAGCCTCAAAAGAGAACGCACAGGAGAGGTTTCTCTTGAAAGAATATTTAAGAATACTACGTTATATGGAAATACAGTGTTGCAGAATAAAGACAAATATGTACATATTGGAAACACTTTACAAGAAGAAATAACGCATGGTACCAAATTAGCCTGTATCTCCTAAACAACACGTTGTGACTCAAAAGGATTTGATGTGGTCATTACATCTAAACATGTAGCCTCAAAAGAGAACCCACAGGAGAATTTTCTTTCGTCAAAATTTTTTCAGAAAACCACGTTTTAAGGAAATCCATCATCGTGCGAAATTATTTTGTTTTTCCTAAACAACACATTGTAACTCGAAAAGCTTTTGTGTTGCATGTATGTCTAAGCATGTAGACTCAAAAGAGAATGCACAGTAGAGTATTCTCTCGAACGAATATGTAAGAATACCACGTTATAAGGAAATACAGTGTTGCAGAGTAAAGACAGATACATACATATTGGAAACCCTTTACGAGAAGGAATAATACATCGTACAAAATTAGCTTGTATTTCCTAAACACCACGTTGTAACTCGAAAAGATTTGGTGTGGCGTGTACGTTAAAACGTGTAGCCTCAAAAGAGAACCCACAGGAGAATTTTCTTTCGTCAAAATTTGTCAGAAAACCACATTTTAAGGAAATCCCGCATCATGCGAAATTATCTTGTTTTTCCTAAACAACACGTTTTAACTCGAAAAGCTTTGGTGTTGCGTGTATGTCTAAACGTGTGGCCTCAAAGAGAACGCACAGGAGAGTTTTCTCTCGAAAGAATATATAAGAATACCACATTATAAGGAAATACAGTGTTGCAGAGTAAAGACAAATACGTACGTATTGGAAACACTTTATGAAAAGAAGTAACACATCGTAAAAAATTAGCTTGTATCTCCTAAACAACACTTTGTAACTCGAAATGATTTGGTATGGCGTGTACGTCTAAACATGTAGCCTCAAAAGAGAACCCACAGGAGAATTATTTTTGGTCAAAATTTGTCAGAAAACCACGTATTAAGGAAATCCCGCATCGTGCGAAATTATCTTGTTTTTCCTAAACAACACGTTGTGACTCGAAAAGCTTTGGTGCTGCGTGTATGTCTAAGCATGTAGCCTCAAAATAGAATGCACAGGAGAGTTTTCTCTCGAAAGAATATGTACGAATACCACGTTATAAGGAAATACAGTGTTGCCGAGTAAAGACAAATAGGTACTTATTGGAAACAATTTAAGAGAAGAAATAATGTATTGTACAAAATTAGCTTGTATCTCCTAAACAACACGTTGTAACTCGAAAAGATTTGGTGTGGCATGTACATCTAAACGTGGAGCCTCAAAAGGGAAGCCACAGGAGAATTTTCTTTCCTCAAAATATTTCAGAAAACCACGTTTTAAGAAAATCCCGCTTCGTGCGAAATTATCTTCTTTTTCCTAAACAACACATTGTAACTTGAAAAGCTTTGGTGTTGCGTGTATGTCTAAGCATGTAGCCTCAAAAGAGAACGCACAGGAGAGTTTTCCCTCGAAAGAATATGTAAGAATACCACGTTATAAGGAAATACAATGTTGCAGAGTAAAGACCAATATGTATGTATTGGAAACACTTTATGAGAAGAAATAACGCATGGTGAAATATTAGCTTGTATCTCCTAAACAACACGTTGCAACTCGAAAAGGTTTGGTGTGGTGTTTACATCTAAACGTGTAGCCTCAAAAGAGAACACACAGGAGAATTTTCTTTCGTCAAAATTTTTTCAGAAAACCACGTTTTGAAGAAATCCCGCATCATCCGAAATTATCTTGTTTTTCCTAAACATCACGTTGTAACTCGAAAAGCTTTGGGGTTGCGTGTATGTCTAAACGTGTGGCCTCTAAAGAGAACGCACAGGAGAGTTTTCTCTCGAAAGAATATGTAAGAATACCACGTTATAAGGAAATACAGTGTTGCAGAGTAAAGACAAATACGTATATATTGTAAACACTTTACGAGAAGAAATAACGCATCTACAAAATTAGCTTGTATCTCCTAAACAACACGTTGTAACTCGAAAGGATTTGGTGTGGCGTGAACGCCTAAACGTGTAGCCTCAAAAGAGAACCCACAGGAGAATTTTCGTTCTTCAAAATTTTTCAGAAAACCACGTTTTAAGGAAATCCCGCATCGTGCGAAATTATTTTGTTTTTCCAAAACAACACGTTGTAACTCGAAAAGCTTTGGTGTTGCATGAATGTCTAAGCGTGTAGCCTCAAAAGAGAACGCACAGGAGAGGTTTCTCTTGAAAGAATATTTAAGAATACTACGTTATATGGAAATACAGTGTTGCAGAATAAGGACAAATATGTACATATTGGAAACACTTTACAAGAAGAAATAACGCATGGTACAAAATTAGCCTGTATCTCCTAAACAACACGTTGTGACTCAAAAGGATTTGATGTGGTCTTTACATCTAAACATGTAGCCTCAAAGGAGAACCCACAGGAGAATTTTCTTTCGTCAAAATTTTTTCAGAAAACCACGTTTTAAGGAAATCCATCATCGTGCGAAATTATTTTGTTTTTCCTAAACAACACATTGTAACTCGAAAAGCTTTTGTGTTTCATGTATGTCTAAGCATGTAGACTCAAAAGAGAATGCACAGTAGAGTATTCTCTCGAACGAATATGTAAGAATACCACGTTATAAGGAAATACAGTGTTGCAGAGTAAAGACAGATACATACATATTGGAAACCCTTTACGAGAAGGAATAATACATCGTACAAAATTAGCTTGTATTTCCTAAACACCACGTTGTAACTCGAAAAGATTTGGTGTGGCGTGTACGTTAAAACGTGTAGCCTCAAAAGAGAACCCACAGGAGAATTTTCTTTCGTCAAAATTTGTCAGAAAACCACATTTTAAGGAAATCCCGCATCATGCGAAATTATCTTGTTTTTCCTAAACAACACGTTTTAACTCGAAAAGCTTTGGTGTTGCGTGTATGTCTAAACGTGTGGCCTCAAAGAGAACGCACAGGAGAGTTTTCTCTCGAAAGAATATATAAGAATACCACATTATAAGGAAATACAGTGTTGCAGAGTAAAGACAAATACGTACGTATTGGAAACACTTTATGAAAAGAAGTAACACATCGTAAAAAATTAGCTTGTATCTCCTAAACAACACTTTGTAACTCGAAATGATTTGGTATGGCGTGTACGTCTAAACATGTAGCCTCAAAAGAGAACCCACAGGAGAATTATTTTTGGTCAAAATTTGTCAGAAAACCACGTATTAAGGAAATCCCGCATCGTGCGAAATTATCTTGTTTTTCCTAAACAAAACGTTTTAACTCGAAATGCTTTGGTGTTGCGTGTATGTCTAAGCGTGTAGCCTCAAAAGAGAACGCACAGGAGAGGTTTCTCTCGAAAGAATATGTAAGAATACCACGTTATAAGGAAATACAGTGTTGCAGAGTAAAGACAAATACGTACTTATTGGAAAAACTTAAACTTTACGAGAAGAAATAACGCATCGTACAAAATTAGCTTGTATCTCCTAATCAACACATTGTGACTCGAAAAGCTTTGGTGCTGCGTGTATGTCTAAGCATGTAGCCTCAAAATAGAATGCACAGGAGAGTTTTCTCTCGAAAGAATATGTACGAATACCACGTTATAAGGAAATACAGTGTTGCCGAGTAAAGACAAATAGGTACTTATTGGAAACAATTTAAGAGAAGAAATAATGTATCGTACAAAATTAGCTTTTATCTCCTAAACAACACGTTGTAACTCGAAAAGATTTGGTATGGCATGTACATCTAAACGTGGAGCATCAAAAGGGAAGCCAAGGAGAATTTTCTTTCCTCAAAATATTTCAGAAAACCACGTTTTAAGGAAATCCCGCTTCGTGCGAAATTATCTTCTTTTTCCTAAACAACACATTGTAACTTGAAAAGCTTTGAGGTTGCGTGTATGTCTAAGCATGTAGCCTCAAAAGAGAACACACAGGGGAGTTTTCTCTCGAAAGAATATGTAAGAATACCACGTTATTTGGAAATACAGTGTTGCAGAGTAAAGACCAATATGTATGTATTGGAAACACTTTATGAGAAGAAAGAACGCATGGTAAAAAATTAGCTTGTATCTCCTAAACAACACGTTGCAACTCGAAAAGGTTTGGTGTGGTGTTTACATCTAAACGTGTAGCCTCAAAAGAGAACACACAGGAGAATTTTCTTTCGTCAAAATTTTTTCAGAAAACCACGTTTTAAGGAAATCCTGCATCATGCGAAATTATGTTGTTTTTCCTAAACAACACGTTGTAACTCGAAAAGCTTTGGGGTTGCGTGTATGTCTAAACGTGTGGCCTCTAAAGGGAACGCACAGGAGAGTTTTCTCTCGAAAGAATATGTAAAAATACCACGTTATAAGGAAATACAGTGTTGCAGAGTAAAGACAAATACATACATATTGTAAACACTTTACGAGAAGAAATAACGCGTCTACAAAATTAGCTTGTATCTCCTAAACAACACGTTGTAACTCGAAAAGATATGGTGTGGCATGTACGTCTAAACGTGTAGCCTCAAAAGAGAACCCACAGGAGAATTTTCGTTCGTCAAAATTTTTCAGAAAACCAGGTTTTAAGGGAATCCCGCATCGTGCGAAATTATTTTGTTTTTCCAAAACAACACGTTGTAACTCGAAAAGCTTTGGTGTTGCGTGTATGTCTAAGCGTGTAGCCTCAAAAGACAACGCGCAGGAGAGGTTTCTCTCGAAAGAATATTTAAGAATACCACGTTATATGGAAATACAGTGTTGCAGAGTAAAGACAAATATGTACATATTGGAAACACTTTACAAGAAGAAATAACGCATGGTACAAAATTAGCCTGTATCTCCTAAACAACACGTTGTAACTCAAAAGGATTTGATGTGGTCATTACATCTAAACATGTAGCCTCAAAAAGAACCCACAGGAGTATTTTCTTTCTTCAATTTTTTTTTCAGAAAACCACGTTTTAAGGAAATCCATCATCGTGCAAAATTATTTTGTTTTTCCTAAACAACACGTTGTAACTCGAAAAGCTTTGGTGTTGCGTGTATGTCTAAGCGTGTAGACTCAAAAGAGAACGCACAGTAGAGTATTCTCTCGAACGAATATGTAAGAATACCACGTTATAAGGAAATACAGTGTTGCAGAGTAAAGACAGATACATACGTATTGGAAACACTTTACGAGAAGGAATAATTCATCATACAAAATTAGCTTGTATTTCCTAAACAACACGTTGTAACTCGAAAAGATTTGGTGTGGCGTGTACGTTGAAACGTGTAGCCTCAAAGGAGAACCGACAGGAGAATTTTCTTTCGTCAAAATTTCTCAGAAAACCACGTTTTAAGGAAATCCCGCATCGTGCGAAATTATCTTGTTTTTCCTAAACAACACGTTTTAACTCGAAAAGCTTTGGTGTTGCGTGTATGTCTAAGCGTGTAGCCTCAAAAGAGAACGCACAGGAGAGTTTTCTCTCGAAAGAATACGTAAGAATAACACGTTATTTGGAAATACAGTGTTGCAGAGTAAAGAACAATATGTATATATTGTAAACACTTTATGAGAAGAAATAACGCATGGTAAAAAATTAGCTTGTATCTCCTAAACAACACGTTGTAACTCGAAAAGGTTTGGTGTGGTGTTTACATCAAAACGTGTCGCCTCAAAAGAGAATCCACAGGAGAATTTTCTTTCGTCAAAATTTTTTCAGGAAACCACGTTTTAAGGAAATCCCTCATCATGCGAAATTATCTCGTTTTTCCTAAACAACACGTTGTAACTCCAAAAGCTTTGGGGTTGCGTGTATGTCTAAATGTGTGGCCTCTAAAGAGAACGCACAGGAGAGTTTTCTCTCGAAAGAATATGTAAGAATACCACGTTATAAGGAAATACAGTGTTGCAGAGTAAAGACAAATAGGTATGTCTTGGAAACACTTTACGAGAAGAAATAACGCATCTACAAAATTAGCTTGTATCTCCTAAACAACACGTTGTAACTCGAAAAGATTTGGTGTGGCGTGTACATCTAAACGTGTAGCCTCAAAAGAGAACCCACAGGAGAATTTTCTTTCGTCAAAATTTGTCAGAAAACCACGTTTTAAGGAAATCCCGCATCGTGCGAAATTATTTGGTTTTTCCAAAACAACACGTTGTAACTCGAAAAGCTTTGGTGTTGCGTGTATGTCTAAGCGTGTAGCCTCAAAAGAGAACGCACAGGAGAGTTTTCTCTCGAAAGAATACGTAAGAATAACACGTTATTTGGAAATACAGTGTTGCAGAGTAAAGAACAATATGTATATATTGTAAACACTTTATGAGAAGAAATAACGCATGGTAAAAAATTAGCTTGTATCTCCTAAACAACACGTTGTAACTCGAAAAGGTTTGGTGTGGTGTTTACATCAAAACGTGTCGCCTCAAAAGAGAATCCACAGGAGAATTTTCTTTCGTCAAAATTTTTTCAGGAAACCACGTTTTAAGGAAATCCCTCATCATGCGAAATTATCTCGTTTTTCCTAAACAACACGTTGTAACTCCAAAAGCTTTGGGGTTGCGTGTATGTCTAAATGTGTGGCCTCTAAAGAGAACGCACAGGAGAGTTTTCTCTCGAAAGAATATGTAAGAATACCACGTTATAAGGAAATACAGTGTTGCAGAGTAAAGACAAATAGGTATGTATTGGAAACACTTTACGAGAAGAAATAACGCATCTACAAAATTAGCTTGTATCTCCTAAACAACACGTTGTAACTCGAAAAGATTTGGTGTGGCGTGTACGTCTAAACGTGTAGCCTCAAAAGAGAACCCACAGGAGAATTTTCTTTCGTCAAAATTTGTCAGAAAACCACGTTTTAAGGAAATCCCGCATCGTGCGAAATTATTTGGTTTTTCCAAAACAACACGTTGTAACTCGAAAAGCTTTGGTGTTGCGTGTATGTCTAAGCATGTAGCCTCAAAAGAGTACACACAGGAGAGGTTTCTCTCGAAAGAATATGTAAGAATACCACGTTATATGGAAATACAGTGTTGCAGAGTAAAGACAAATATGTACGTATTGGAAACACTTTACGAGAAGAAATAACGCATGGTACAAAATTAGCTTGTATCTCCTAAACAACCCGTTGTGACTCAAAAGGATTTGAGGTAGTGTTTACATCTAAACATGTAGCCTCAAAAGAGAACCCACAGGAGTATTTTCTTTCGTCAAAATTTTTTCAGAAAACCACGTTTTAAGGAAATCCCGCATCGTGCGAAATTATTTTGTTTTTCCTAAACAACACGTTGTAACTCGAAAAGATTTGGTGTTGCGTGTATGTCTAAGCGTGTAGCCTCAAAAGGGAAGGCACAGGAGAAATTTCTCTCGAAAGAATATGTAAGATAACCACGTTATAAGGAAATACAGTGTTGCAGAGTAAAGACAGATACATACATATTGGAAACACTTTACGAGAAGGAATAATACATCGTACAAAATTAGCTTGTATTTCCTAAACAACACGTTGTAACTCGAAAAGATTTGGTGTGGCGTGTACGTTGAAACGTGTAGCCTCAAAGGAGA
This sequence comes from Apodemus sylvaticus, assembly GCF_947179515.1. Taxonomy (NCBI): domain Eukaryota; kingdom Metazoa; phylum Chordata; class Mammalia; order Rodentia; family Muridae; genus Apodemus; species Apodemus sylvaticus. The sequence continues at coordinate 1,446,019 of NC_067474.1, read as the reverse complement.
ACCCAAAGGAGAATTTTCTTTCGTCAAAATTTGTCAGAAAACCAGGTTTTAAGGAAATCCCGCATCGTGCGAAATTATCTTGCTTTTCCTAAACAACACGTTTTAACTCGTAAAGCTTTGGTGTTGCGTGTATGTCTAAACGTGTGGCCTCAAAGATAATGCACAGGGGAGTTTTCTCTCGAAAGAATATATAAGAATACCACGTTATAAGGAAATACAGTGTTGCAGAGAAAAGACTAATATGTACGTATTGGAAACATTTTACGAGAAGAAATAACGCATCGTACAAAATTAGCTTGTATCTCCTAAACAACACGTTGTAACTCGAAAAGATTTGGTGTGTCGTGTACGTCTAAACGTGTAGCCTCAAAAGAGAACCCACAGGAGAATTTTTTTGGTCAAAATTTGTCAACAAAGCACGTATTAAGGAAATCCTGCATCGTGAGAAATTATCTTGTTTTTCCTAAACAACACGTTGTGACTTGAAAAGCTTTGGTGCTGCGTGTATGTCTAAGCGTGTAGCCTCAAAAGAGAACGCACAGGAGAATTTTCTCTCGAAAGAATATGTAAGGATAACACGTTATAAGTAAATACAGTGTTGCAGAGTAAAGACAAATAGGTACTTATTGGAAACACTTTACGAGAAGAAATAAAGTATCGTACAAAATTAGCTTGTATCTCCTAAACAACAGTTGTAACTCGAAAAGATTAGGTGTGGCGTGTACATCTAAACGTGGAGCCTCAAAAGGGAACCCACAGAAGAATTTTCTTTCGTCAAAATTTGTCAGAAACCACGTTTTAAGAAAATCCCGCTTCCTGCGAAATTATCTTGTTTTTTTCTAAACAACACGTTGTAACTTGAAAAGCTTTGGTGTTGCGTGTATGTCTAAGCGTGTAGCCTCAAAAGAGAACGCACAGGGGAGTTTTCTCTCGAAAGAATATGTAAGAATACCACGTTATAAGGAAATACAGTGTTGCAGAGTAAAGACAAATACGTACATATTGTAAACACTTTACGAGAAGAAATAACGCATCTACAAAATTAGCTTGTATCTCCTAAACAACACGTTGTAACTCGAAAGGATTTGGTGTGGCGTGAACGTCTAAACGTGTAGCCTCAAAAGAGAACCCACAGGAGAATTTTCGTTCGTCAAAATTTTTCAGAAAACCAGGTTTTAAGGAAATCCCGCATCGTGCGAAATTATTTTGTTTCTCCAAAACAACACGTTGTAACTCGAAAAGCTTTGGTGTTGCGTGTATGTCTAAGCATGTAGCCTCAAAAGGGAACGCACAGGAGAGGTTTCTCTTGAAAGAATATTTAAGAATACCACGTTATATGGAAATACAGTGTTGCAGAGTAAAGACATATATGTACATATTGGAAACACTTTACAAGAAGAAATAACGCATGGTACAAAATTAGCCTGTATCTCCTAAACAACACGTTGTGACTCAAAAGGATTTGATGTGGTGATTACATCTAAACATGTAGCCTCAAAAGAGAACCCAAAAGAGTATTTTCTTTCGTCAAAATTTTTTCAGAAAACCACGTTTTAAGGAAATCCATCATCGTGCCAAATTATTTTGTTTTTCCTAAACAACATGTTGTAACTCGAAAAGCTTTTGTGTTGCGTGGATGTCTAAGCGTGTAGACTCAAAAGAGAATGCACAGTAGAGTATTCTCTCGAACGAATATGTAAGAATACCATGTTATAAGGAACGTACATACGTATTGGAAACACTTTACGAGAAGGAATAATACATCATACAAAATTAGCTTGTATTTCCTAAACAACACGTTGTAACTCGAAAAGATTTGGTGTGGCGTTTACGTTGAAACGTGTAGCCTCAAAAGAGAACCCACAGGAGAATTTTCTTTCGTCAAAATTTGTCAGAAAACCACGTTTTAAAGAAATCCCGCATCGTGCGAAATTATCTTGTTTTTCCTAAACAACACGTTTTAACTTGAAAAGCTTTGGTGTTGCGTGTATGTCTAAACGTGTGGCCTCAAAGAGAATGCACAGGGGAGTTTTCCCTCGAACGAATATATAAGAATACCACGTTATAAGGAAATACAGTGTTGCAGAGAAAAGACTAATATGTACGTATTGGAAACACTTTACGAGAACAAATAACGCATCGTACAAAATTAGCTTGTATCTCCTAAACAACACGTTGTAACTCGAAAAGATTTGGTGTGGCGTGTACGTCTAAACGTGTAGCCTCAAAAGAGAACCCACAGGAGAATTTTCTTTGGTCAAAATTTGTCAGAAAAGCACGTATTAAGGAAATCCTGCATCTTGCGAAATTATCTTGTTTTTCATAAACAACACATTGTGACTTGAAAAGCTTTGGTCCTGCGTGTATGTCTAAGCGTGTAGCCTCAAAAGAGAACGCACAGGAGAATTTTCTCTCGAAAGAATATGTAAGAATACCACGTTATAAGGAAATACAGTGTTGCAGGGTGAAGACAAATAGGTACTTATTGGAAACACTTTACGAGAAGAAATAATGTATCATACAAAATTAGCTTGTATCTTCTAAACAACAGTTGTAACTCGAAAAGATTAGGTGTGGCGTGTACATCTAAACGTGGAGCCTCAAAAGGGAACCCACAGAAGAATTTTCTTTCGTCAAAATTTGTCAGAAAACCACGTTTTAAGAAAATCCCGCTTCGTGCGAAATTATCTTGTTTTTCCTAAACAACACGTTGTAACTTGAAAAGCTTTGGTGTTGCGTGTATGTCTAAGCATGTAGCCTCAAAAGAGAACGCACAGGAGTGTTGTCTCTCGAAAGAATATGTAAGAATACCACGTTATTTGGAAATACAGTGTTGCAGAGTAAAGACCAATATGTATGTATTGGAAACACTTTATGAGAAAAAATAACGCATGGTAAAATATTAGCTTGTATCTCCTAAACAACACGTTGCAACTCGAAATGGTTTGGTGTGGTGTTTACATCTAAACGTGTAGCCTCAAAAGAGAACACACAGGAGAATTTTCTTTCGTCAAAATTTTTTCAGAAAACCACGTTTTGAGGAAATCCCACATCATCCGAAATTATCTTGTTTTTCCTAAACAACACGTTGTAACTCGAAAAGCTTTGGGGTTGCGTGTATGTCTAAACGTGTGGCCTCTAAAGAGAATGCACTGGAGAGTTTTCTCTCGAAAGAATATGTAAGAATACCACGTTATAAGGAAATACAGTGTTGCAGAGTAAAGACAAATACGTACATATTGTAAACACTTTACGAGAAGAAATTACGCATCTACAAAATTAGCTTGTATCTCCTAAACAACACGTTGTAACTCGAAAGGATTTGGTGTGGCGTGAACGTCTAAACGTGTAGCCTCAAAAGAGAACCCACAGGAGAATTTTCGTTCGTCAAAATTTTTCAGAAAACCAGGTTTTAAGGAAATCCCGCATCGTGCGAAATTATTTTGTTTTTCCAAAACAACACGTTGTAACTCGAAAAGCTTTGGTGTTGCGTGTATGTCTAAGCGTGTAGCCTCAAAAGAGAACGCACAGGAGAGGTTTCTCTCGAAAGAATATTTAAGAATACCATGTTATATGGAAATACACTGTTGCAGAGTAAAGACAAATATGTACATATTGGAAACCCTTTACAAGAAGAAATAACGCATGGTACAAAATTAGCCTGTATCTCCTAAACAACACGTTGTGATTCAAAAGGATTTGATGTGGTGATTACATCTAAACATGTAGCCTCAAAAGAGAACCCACAGGAGTATTTTCTTTTGTCAAAATTTTTTCAGAAAACCACATTTTAAGGAAATCCATCATCGTGCGAAATTATTTTGTTTTTCCTAAACAACACGTTGTAACTTGAAAAGCTTTTGTGTTGCGTGTATGTCTAAGCGTGTAGAATCAAAAGAGAATGCACAGTAGAGTATTCTCTCGAACGAATATGTAAGAATACCACGTTATAAGGAAATACAGTGTTGTAGAGTAAAAACAGATACATACGTATTGGAAATCCTTTACGAGAAGGAATAATACATCGTATAAAATTTGCTTGTATTTCCTAAACAACACGTTGTAACTCGAAAAGATTTGGTGTGGCGTGTACGTTGAAACGTGTAGCCTCAAAAGAGAACCCACAGGAGAATTTTCTTTCGTCAAAATTTGTCAGAAAACCACATTTTAAGGAAATCCCGCATCATGCGAAATTATCTTGTTTTTCCTAAACAACACGTATTAACTCGAAAAGCTTTGGTGTTGCGTGTATGTCTAAACGTGTGGCCTCAAAGAGAACGCACAGGAGAGTTTTCTCTCGAAAGAATATATAAGAATACCACATTATAAGGAAATACAGTGTTGCAGAGTAAAGACAAATACGTACATATTGGAAACACTTTATGAAAAGAAGTAACGCATCGTAAAAAATTAGCTTGTATCTACTAAACAACACTTTGTAACTCGTAATGATTTGGTGTGGCGTGTACGTCTAAACATGTAGCCTCAAAAGAGAACGCACAGGAGAATTATTTTTGGTCAAAATTTGTCAGAAATCCATGTATTAAGGAAATCCCGCATCGTGCGAAATTATCTTGTTTTTCCTAAACAACACGTTGTGACTCGAAAAGCTTTGGTGCTGCGTGTATGTCTAAGCGTGTTGCCTCAAAAGACAACGCACAGGAGAGTTTTCTCTCGAAAGAATATGTAAGAATACCACGTTATAAGGAAATACAGTGATGCAGAGTAAAGACAAATAGGTACTTATTGGAAACACTTTAAGAGAAGAAATAATGTATCGTACAAAATTAGCTTGTATCTCCTAAACAACACGTTGTAACTCGAAAAGATTTGGTGTGGCATGTACGTCTAAACGTGGAGCCTCAAAAGGGAACCCACAGGAGAATGTTCTTTCGTCAAAATTTGTCAGAAAACCATGTTTTAAGGAAATCCCGCATCGTGCGAAATTACCTTGTTTTTCCTAAACAACACGTTGTAACTTGAAAAGCTTTGGTGTTGCGTGTATGTCTAAGCGTGTAGCCTCAAAAGAGAACGCACAGGGGAGTTTTCTCTTGAAAGAATATGTAAGAATACCACGTTATTTGGAAATACACTGTTGCAGAGTAAAGACCAATATGTATGTATTGGAAACACTTTATGAGAAGAAATAACGCATGGTAAAAAATTAGCTTGTATCTCCTAAACAACACGTTGCAACTCGAAAAGGTTTGGTGTGGTGTTTACATCTAAACGTGTAGCCTCAAAAGAGAACACACAGGAGAATTTTCTTTCGTCAAAATTTTTTCAGAAAACCACGTTTTAAGGAAATCCTGCATCATGCGAAATTATGTTGTTTTTCCTAAACAACACGTTGTAACTCGAAAAGCTTTGGGGTTGCGTGTATGTCTAAACATGTGGCCTCTAAAGAGAATGCACAGGAGAGTTTTCTCTCGAAAGAATATGTAAGAATACCACGTTATAAGGAAATACAGTGTTGCAGAGTAAAGACAAATACGTATGTATTGTAAACACTTTACGAGAAGAAATAACGCGTCTACATAATTAGCTTGTATCTCCTAAACAACACGTTGTAACTCGAAAAGATTTGGTGTGGCATGTACGTCTAAACGTGTAGCCTCAAAAGAGAACCCACAGGAAAATTTTCGTTCGTCAAAATTTTTCAGAAAACCAGGTTTTAAGGAAATCCCGCATCGTGCGAAATTATTTTGTTTTTCCAAAACAACACGTTGTTACTCGAAAAGCTTTGGTGTTTCTTGTATGTCTAAGTGTGTAGCCTCAAAAGACAACGCACAGGAGAGGTTTCTCTAGAAAGAATATTTAAGAATACCACGTTATATGGAAACACAGTGTTGCAGAGTAAAGACAAATATGTACATATTGGAAACACTTTACAAGAAGAAATAACGCATGGTACAAAATTAGCCTGTATCTCCTAAACAACACGTTGTAACTCATAAGGATTTGATGTGGTCATTACATCTAAACATGTAGCCTCAAAAAGAACCCACAGGAGTATTTTCTTTCGTCAATTTTTTTTCAGAAAACCACGTTTTAAGGAAATCCATCATCGTGCAAAATTATTTTGTTTTTCCTAAACAACACGTTGTAACTCAAAAAGCTTTGGTGTTGCGTGTATGTCTAAGCGTGTAGACTCAAAAGAGAACGCACAGTAGAGTATTCTCTCAAACGAATATGTAAGAATACCACGTTATAAGGAAATACATGGTTGCAGAGTAAAGACAGATACATACGTATTGGAAACACTTTACGAGAAGGAATAATACATCGTACAAAATTAGCTTGTATTTCCTAAACAACACGTTGCAACTCGAAAAGGTTTGGTGTGGTGTTTACATCTAAACGTGTAGCCTCAAAAGAGAACACACAGGAGAATTTTCTTTCGTCAAATTTTTTTCAAAAAACCACGTTTTAAGGAAATCCTGCATCATGCGAAATTATGTTGTTTTTCCTAAACAACACATTGTAACTTGAAAAGCTTTGGGGTTGCGTGTATGTCTAAACATGTGGCCTCTAAAGAGAATGCACAGGAGAGTTTTCTCTCGAAAGAATATGTAAGAATACCACGTTATAAGGAAATACAATGTTGCAGAGTAAAGACAAATACGTAAGTATTGTAAACACTTTACGAGAAGAAATAACGCGTCTACAAAATTAGCTTGTATCTCCTAAACAACACGTTGTAACTCGAAAAGATTTGGTGTGGCATGTACGTCTAAACGTGTAGCCTCAAAAGAGAACCCACAGGAGAATTTTCGTTCGTCAAAATTTTTCAGAAAACCAGGTTTTAAGGAAATCCCGCATCGTGGGAAATTATTTTGTTTTTCCAAAACAACACGTTGTAACTCCAAAAGCTTTGGTGTTTCTTGTATGTCTAAGCGTGTAGCCTCAAAAGACAACGCACAGGAGAGGTTTCTCTAGAAAGAATATTTAAGAATACCACGTTATATGGAAATACAGTGTTGCAGAGTAAAGACAAATATGTACATTTTGGAAACACTTTACAAGAAGAAATAACGCATGGTACAAAATTAGCCTGTATCTCCTAAACAACACGTTGTAACTCAAAAGGATTTGGTGTGGTCATTACATCTAAACATGTAGCCTCAAAAAGAACCCACAGGAGTATTTTCTTTCGTCAATTTTTTTTTCAGAAAACCACGTTTTAAGGAAATCCATCATCGTGCGAAATTATTTTGTTTTTCCTAAACAACACGTTGTAACTCGAAAAGCTTTGGTGTTGCGTGTATGTCTAAGCGTGTAGACTCAAAAGAGAACGCACAGTAGAGTATTCTCTCGAACGAATATGTAAGAATACCACGTTATAAGGAAATACAGTGTTGCAGAGTAAAGACAGATATATACGTATTGGATACACTTTATGAGAAGGAATAATACATCGTACAAAATTAGCTTGTATTTCCTAAACAACACGTTGCAACTCGAAAAGATTTGGTGTGGCATGTACGTTGAAACGTGTAGCCTCAAAGGAGAACCGACAGGAGAATTTTTTTTCGTCAAAATTTCTCAGAAAACTACGTTTTAAGGAAATCCCGCATCGTGCGAAATTATCTTGTTTTTCCTAAACAACACGTTTTAACTCGAAAAGCTTTGGTGTTGCGTGTATGTCTAAGCGTGTAGCCTCAAAAGAGAATGCACAGGAGAGTTTTCTCTCGAAAGAATATGTAAGAATAACACGTTATTTGGAAATACAGTGTTGCAGAGTAAAGAACAATATGTATATATTGTAAACACTTTATGAGAAGAAATAACGCATGGTAAAGAATTAGCTTGTATCTCCTAAACTACACGTTGTAACTCGAAAAGGTTTGGTGTGGTGTTTACATCAAAACGTGTAGCCTCAAAAGAGCATCCACAGGAGAATTTTCTTTCGTCAAATTTTTTTCAGAAAACCACGTTTCAAGGAAATCCCTCATCATGCGAAATTATCTCGTTTTTCCTAAACAACACGTTGTAACTCCAAAAGCTTTGGGGTTGCGTGTATGTCTAAACGTGTGGCCTCTAAAGAGAACGCACAGGAGAGTTTTCTCTCGAAAGAATATGTAAGAATACCACGTTATAAGGAAATACAGTGTTGCAGAGTAAAGACAAATACGTATATATTGGAAACACTTTACGAGAAGAAATATCGCATCTACAAAATTAGCTTGTATCTCCTAAACAACACGTTGTAACTCGAAAAGATTTGGTGTGACGTGTACGTCTAAACGTGTAGCCTCAAAAGAGAACCCACAGGAGAATTTTCTTTCGTCAAAATTTGTCAGAAAACCACGTTTTAAGGAAATCCCGCATCGTGCGAAATTATTTGGTTTTTCCAAAACAACACGTTGTAACTCGAAAAGCTTTGGTGTTGCGTGTATGTCTAAGCATGTAGCCTCAAAAGAGTACACACAGGAGAGGTTTCTCTCGAAAGAATATGTAAGAATACCACGTTATATGGAAATACAGTGTTGCAGAGTAAAGACAAATATGTACGTATTGGAAACACTTTACGAGAAGAAATAACGCATGGTACAAAATTAGCTTGTATCTCCTAAACAACACGTTGTGACTCAAAAGGATTTGAGGTTGTGTTTACATCTAAACATGTAGCCTCAAAAGAGAACCCACAGGAGTATTTTCATTCGTCAAAATTTTTTCAGAAAACCACGTTTTAAGGAAATCCCGCATCGTGCGAAATTATTTTGTTTTTCCTAAACAACACGTTGTAACTCGAAAAGATTTGGTGTTGCGTGTATGTCTAAGCGTGTAGCCTCAAAAGGGAAGGCACAGGAGAATTTTCTCTCGAAAGAATATGTAAGAATACCACGGTATAAGGAAATACAGTGTTGCAGACTAAAGACAGGTACATACATATTGGAAACACTTTACGAGAAGGAATACTACATCGTACAAAATTAGCTTGTATTTCCTAAACAACACGTTGTAACTCGAAAACATTTGGTGTGGCGTGTACATTGAAACGTGTAGCCTCAAAGGAGAACCCACAGGAGAATTTTCTTTCGTCAAAATTTGTCAGAAAACCACGTTTTAAGGAAATCCCGCATCGTGCGAAATTATCTTGTTTTTCCTAAACAACACGTTTTAACTCGAAAAGCTTTGGTGTTGCGTGTATGTCTAAACGTGTGGCCTCAAAGAGAATGCACAGGGGAGTTTTCTCTCGAAAGAGTATATAAGAATACCACGTTATAAGGAAATACAGTGTTGCAGAGAAAAGACAAATATGTACGTATTGGAAACACTTTTCGAGAAGAAATATCGCAACATATAAAATTAGCTTGTATCTCCTAAGCAACACGTTGTAACTCGAAAAGATTTGGTGTGGCGTGTACGTGTAAACGTGTAGACTCAAAAGAGAACCCACAGGAGAATTTTCTTTGGTCAAAATTTATCAGAAAAGCACGTATTAAGGAAATCCTGCATCGTGCGAAATTATCTTGTTTTTCCTAAACAACAAGTTGTGACTTGAAAAGCTTTGGTGCTGCATGTATGTCTAAGCATGTAGCCTCAAAAGAGAACGCACAGGAGAATTTTCTCTCGAAAGAATATGTAAGAATACCACGTTATAAGGAAATACAGTGTTGCAGAGTAAAGACAAATAGGTACTTATTGGAAACACTTTACGAGAAGAAATAATGTATCGTACAAAATTAGCTTGTATCTCCTAAACAACAGTTGTAACTCGAAAAGATTCGGTGTGGCGTGTACATCTAAACGTGGAGCCTCAAAAGGGAACCCACGGAAGAATTTTCTTTCGTCAAAATTTGTCAGAAAACCACGTTTTAAGAAAATCCCGCTTCGTGCGAAATTATCTTGTTTTTCCTAAACAACACGTTGTAACTTGAAAAGCTTTGGTGTTGCGTGTATGTCTAAGCGTGTAGCCTCAAAAGAGAACGCACAGGAGAGTTGTCTCTCGAAAGAATATGTAAGAATACCACGTTATAAGGAAATACAGTGTTGCAGAGTAAAGACAAATACGTACATATTGTAAACTCTTTACGAGAAGAAATAACGCATGGTAAAATATTAGCTTGTATCTCCTAAACAACACGTTGCAACTGGAAAAGGTTTGGTGTGGTGTTTACATCTAAACGTGTAGCCTCAAAAGAGAACACACAGGAGAATTTTCTTTCGTCAAAATTTTTTCAGAAAACCACGTTTTGAGGAAATCCCGCATCATCCGAAATTATCTTGTTTTTCCTAAACAACACGTTGTAACTCGAAAAGCTTTGGGGTTGCGTGTATGTCTAAACGTGTGTCCTCAAAAGGGAACGCACAGGAGAGGTTTCTCTTGAAAGAATATTTAAGAATACCACGTTATATGGAAATACAGTGTTGCAGAGTAAAGACAAATATGTACATATTGGAAACACTTTACAAGAAGAAATAACGCATGGTACAAAATTAGCCTGTATCTCCTAAACAACACGTTGTGACTCAAAAGGATTTGATGTGGTCATTACATCTAAACATGTAGCCTCAAAAGAGAAACCACAGGAGAATTTTCTTTCGTCAAAAATTTTTCAGAAAACCACGTTTTAAGGAAATCCATCATCGTGCGAAATTATTTTGTTTTTCTTAAACAACACGTTGTAACTCGAAAAGCTTTTGTGTTGCGTGTATGTCTAAGCGTGTAGACTCAAAAGAGAATGCACAGTAGAGTATTCTCTCGAACGAATATGTAAGAATACCACGTTATAAGGAAATACAGTGTTGCAGAGTAAAGACAGATACATACGTATTGGAAACACTTTACGAGAAGGAATAATACATCGTACAAAATTAGCTTGTATTTCCTAAACAACACGTTGTAACTCGTAAAGATTTGGTGTGGCGTGTACGTTGAAACGTGTAGCCTCAAAAGAGAACCCACAGGAGAATTTTCTTTCGTCAAAATTTGTCAGAAAACCACATTTTAAGGAAATCCCGCATAGTGCGAAATTATCTTGTTTTTCCTAAACAACACGTTTTAACTCGAAAAGCTTTGGTGTTGCGTGTATGTCTAAACGTGTGGCCTCAAAGAGAACGCACAGGAGAGTTTTCCCTCGAAAGAATATATAAGAATACCACATTACAAGGAAATACTGTGTTGCAGAGTAAAGACAAATACGTACGTATTGGAAACACTTTATGAAAAGAAGTAACGCATCATAAAAAATTAGCTTGTATCTCCTAAACAAAACTTTGTAACTCGTAATGATTTGGTGTGGCGTGTACGTCTAAACATGTAGCCTCAAAAGAGAACCCACAGGAGAATTATTTTTGGTCAAAATTTTTTCAGAAAACCACGTATTAAGGAAATCCTGCATCGTGCGAAATTATCTTGTTTTTCCTAAACAACACATTGTGACTCGAAAAGCTTTGGTGCTGCGTGTATGTCTAAGCGTGTTGCCTCAAAAGAGAATGCACAGGAGAGTTTTCTCTCGAAAGAATATGTAAGAAACCACGTTATAAGGAAATACAGTGTTGCAGAGTAAAGACAAATAGGTACTTATTGGAAACACTTTAAGAGAAGAAATAATGTATCATACAAAATTAGCTTGTATCTCCTAAACAACACGTTGTAACTCGAAAAGATTTGGTGTGGCATGTACGTCTAAACGTGTAGCCTCAAAAGGGAAACCACAGGAGAATTTTCTTTCGTCAAAATTTGTCGGAAAACCACGTTTTAAGGAAATCCCGCATCGTGCGAAATTATCTTGTTTTTCCTAAACAACACGTTGTAACTCGAAAAGCATTGGTGTTTCGTGTATGTCTAAGCATGTAGCCTCAAAAGAGAACGCACAGGAGAGTTTTCTCTCGAAAGAATATGTAAGAATACCACGTTATTTGGAAATACAGTGTTGCAGAGTAAAGACCAATATGTATGTATTGGAAACACTTTATAAGTAGAAATAACGCGTGGTAAAATATTAGCTTGTATCTCCTAAACAACACGTTGCAACTCGAAAAGGTTTGGTGTGGTGTTTACATCTAAACGTGTAGCCTCAAATGAGAACCCACAGGAGAATTTTTTTAAGTCAAAATTTGTCAGAAAACCACATTTTAATGAAATCCCGCATCGTGCGAAATTATCCTGTTTTTCCTAATCAACACGTTGTAACTCGAAAAGCTTTGGTGTTGCGTGTATGTCTAAGCGTGTAGCCTCCAAAAAGAACGCACAGGATAGTTTTCTCTTTACAGAATATGTAAGAATACCACATTATATGGAAATACAGTGTTGCAGAGTATAGTCAAATATGTACTTATTGGAAACACTTTACGAGAAGAAATAACGCATCATGCAAAATTAGCTTGTATCTCCTAAACAACACGTTGTAACTCGAAAAGATTTGGTGTGGCGTGTACGTCTAAACGTGTAGCCTCAAAAGAGAACCCACAGGAGAATTTTATTTGTCAAAATTTTTCAGAAAACCACGTTTTAAGGAAATCCCGCATCGTGAGAAATTATGTTGTTCTTCCTAAACAACACGTTGTAACTCGAAAAGCTTTGCTGTTGCATGTATGTCCAAGTGTGTAGCCTCAAATGAGAACGCACAGGAGAGTTTTCTCTCGAAAAATATGTAAGAATACCACGTTATAAGGAAATACAGTTTTGCAGAGTAAAGACAAATACTTATTTATTGGAAAAACTTTACGAGAAGAAATAACGCATCTTACAAAATTAGCTTGTATTTCCTAAACAACACGTTGTAACTTAAAAAGATTTGGTGTGGCCTGTACATCTAAACGTGTAGTCTCAAAAGAAAACCCATAGGAGAATTTTCTTTGGTCAAAATTTGTCAGAAAACCACGTATTAAGGAAGTCCCTCATCGTGAGAAATTATCTTGTTTTTCCTAAACAACACTTTGTAACGCGAAAAGCTTTGGTGTTGCGTGTATATCTAAGCGTGTAGCCTCCAAAGAGAACGCACAGGAGAGTTTTCTCTCGAAAGGATATGTAAGAATACCACGTTATAAGGAAATACTGTGTTGCAGAGTAAAGACAAATATGTATGTATTGGAAACCCATAAACTTTAAGAGATGAAATAAAGCATCGTACAAAATTAGCTTGTATCTCCTAAACAACAGGTTGTAACTCGAAAGGATTTGGTGTGGCGTGTGCGTCTAAACGTGTAGCCTCAAAAGAGAACCCACAGGACAATTTTCTTTCGTCAAAATTTTTCAGAAAACCACGTTTTAAGGAAATCCCGCATCGTGAGAAATTATCTTGTTCTTCCTAAAGAACACGTTTTAATTCGAAAAGCTTTGGTGTTGGGTGTATGTGTAAGCATGTAGCCCCAAAAGAGAACGCACAGGAGAGTTTTCTCTCGAAAGAATATGTAAGAATACCACGTTATAAGGAAATACAGTGTGGCAGAGTAAAGACAAATACGTACATAATGGAAGCACTTTATGAGAGAAATAACGCATCTTGCAAAATTAGCTTGTATGTCCTAAACAACACGTTGTAACTCGAAAAGATTTGGTGTGGCGTGTACGTCTAAAAGTGTAGCCTCAAAAGAGAATCCACAGGAGAGTTTTCTTTCCTCAAAATTTGTCAGAAAACCACGTTTTAAGGAAATCCCGCATCCTGCGAAATTATCTTTTTTTCCTAATTAACACATTGAAACTAGAAAAGCTTTGGTGTTGCGTGTATGCCTAAGCGTGTAGCCTCAAAAGAGAATGCACAGGAGAGTTTTCTCTCGAAAGAATATGTAAGAATACCACGCTATAAGGAAATATATTGCTGCAGAGTAAAGACAAATACGTACGTATTGTAAACACATTATGAGAAGAAATAACGCATGGTAAAAATTAGCTTGTATCTCCGAAACAACACATGGTAACTCAAAATGATTTGGTGTGGCATGTACATCTAAACGTGTAGCCTCAAAAGAGAACCCACAGGAGAATTTTCTTACGTCAAAATTTGTCAAAAACCACGTTTTAAAGAAATCCCGCATCGTGCGAAATTATCTTGTTTTTCCTAATCAACACGTTATAACTCGAAAAGCATTGGTGTTACGTGTATGTCTAAGCGTGTAGCCTCCAAAGAGAACGCACAGGATAGTTTTCTCTCGAAAGAATATGTAAGAATACCACGTTATAAGGAAATACAGTGTTGTAGAGTTTAGACAAATACGTACTTATTGGAAACACTTTAGGAGAAGAAATAACGCATCATGCAAAATTAGCTTGTATCTCCTAAACAACACGTTGTAACTCGACAAGATTTGGTGTGGCGTGTATGTCTAAACGTGTAGCCTCAAAAGAGAACCCACAGGAGAGTGTTCTTTCATCAAAATTTGTCACAAAACCACATTTTAAGGAAATACCACATCGTGCGAAATTATCTTGTTTTTCCTAAACAACATGTTGTAACTCGAAAAGCTTTGGTGTTGCGTGTATGTCTAAGCATGTAGCCTCAAAAGAGAACGCACAGGAGAGTTTTCTTCCGAAAGAATATGTAGGAATACCACGTTATAAGGAAATACAGTGTTGCAGAGTAAAGACAAATGCATACTTATTGGAAACACTTAAGCTTTACAAGAAGAAATAACACATAGTAAAAATTAGTTTGTATATCCTAAACAACACGTTATAACTCGAAAGGATTTGGTGTGGCGTGTACGTCTAAACGTGTAGCCTCAAAAGAGAACCCACAGGAGAATTTTGTTTCATCAAAATTTGTCAGAAAACCACGTTTTAAGGAAATCCCGCATCATGCGAAATTATCTTGTTTTTCCTAAACAACACATTGTAACTCGAAAAGCTTTGGTGTTGCGTGAATGTCTAAGCGTGTAGCCTCCAAAGAAAACGCACAGGAGAGTTTTCTCTCGAAAGAATATGTAAGAATACCACGTTATAAGGAAATACAGTGTTGCAGAGTAGAGGCAAATATATACATTTTGGAAACACTTAAACTTTACGAGAAGAAATAATTCATCGTTAAAAAATTAGCTTGTCTCTGCTAAACAACAAGTTGTAACTCAAAAAGATTTGGTGTGGCATGTACGTCTAAACGTGTAGCCTCAAAAGAGAACGCACAGGAGAGTTTTCTCCCGAAAGAATATGTAGGAATACTACGTTATAAGGAAATACAGTGTTGCAGAGTAAAGACAAATACAAACTTATTGGAAACACTTAAGCTTTACGAGAAGAAAAAACACATAGTACAAAATTAGCTTGTATATCCTAAACAACACGTTATAACTCGAAAGGATTTGGTGTGGCGTGTACATCTAAACGTGAAGCCTCAAAAGAGAACCCACAGGAGAATTTTCTTTCGTCACAATTTGTCAGAAAACCACGTTTTAAGGAAATCCCGCATCATGCGAAATTATCTTGTTTTTCCTAAACAACACGTTGTAACTGGAAAAGCTTTGGTGTTGCGTGAATGTCTAAGCATGTAGCCTCCAAAGAGAATGCACAGGAGAGTTTTCTCTCGAAAGAATATGTAAGAATACCACGTTATAAGGAAATACAGTGTTGCAGAGTAGAGGCAAATATATACATTTTGGAAACACTTAAACTTTACGAGAAGAAATAATTCATCGTTAAAAAATTAGCTTGTATCTGCTAAACAACAAGTTGTAACTCAAAAAGATTTGGTGTGGCATGTACGTCTAAACGTGTAGCCTCAAAAGAGAACGCACAGGAGAGTTTCCTCTCGAAAGAATATGTAGGAATACTACGTTATAAGGAAATACAGTGTTGCAGAGTAAAGACAAATACATACTTATTGGAAACACTTAAGCTTTACGAGAAGAAAAAACACATAGTACAAAATTAGCTTGTATATCCTAAACAACACGTTATAACTCGAAAGGATTTGGTGTGGCGTGTACATCTAAACGTGAAGCCTCAAAAGAGAACCCACAGGAGAATTTTCTTTCGTCACAATTTGTCAGAAAACCACGTTTTAAGGAAATCCCGCATCATGCGAAATTATCTTGTTTTTCCTAAACTACACGTTGTAACTCGAAAAGCTTTGGTGTTGCGTGAATATCTAAGTGTGTAGCCTCCAAAGAGAACGCACAGGAGAGTTTTCTCTCGAAAGAATATGTAAGAATACCACGTTATAAGGAAATATAGTGTTGCAGAGTAGAGGCAAATACATATGTATTGGAAACACTTAAACTTTATGAGAAGAAATAATTCATTGTAAAAAAATTAGCTTGATTCTCCTAAACAACAAGTTGTAACTCAAAAAGATTTGGTGTGGCGTGTACGTCTAAACGTTTAGCCTCAAAAGAGAACCCACAGGAGAATTTTCTTTCGTCAAAATTTGTCAGAAAACCACGTTTTAAGGAAATCCCGCTTCGTGAGAAATTATCTTGTTTTTCCTAAACAACACGTAGTAACTCGAAAAGCTTTGCTGTTGCGTGTATGTCTCAGCGGGTAGCCTCAAATGAGAACGCACAGGAGAGTTTTCTCTCGAAAGAATATGTAAGAATACAACGTTAGAAGGAAATACAGTGTTGCAGAGTAAAGACAAATACTTACTTATTGGAAAAAATTTATGAGAAGAAATAACGCATGGTACAAAATTAGCTTGTATCTCCTAAACAACAGGTTGAAACTTAAAAAGATTTGTTGTGGCCTGTACGTCTAAACGTGAAGTCTCAAAAGAGAACCAATAGGAGAAATTTCTTTTGTCAAAATTTGTCAGAAAACCACGAATTAAGGAAATCCCTTATCGTGCGAAATTATCTTGGTTTTCCTAAACAACACGTTGTAACGCGAAAAGCTTTGGTGTTGCGTGTATGTCTAAGCGTGTAGCCTCAAAAGAGGACGCACAGGAGAGTTTTCTCTCGAAAGAATATGTAAGAATACCACGTTATAAGGAAATACAGTGTTGCAGACTAAAGGCAAATACGTACGTATTGGAAACACTTTATGAGAAGAAATAACGCATCTTATAAAATTAGCTTGTATCTCCTAAACAACACATTGTAACTCGAAAAGATTTGGTGTGGCGTGTATGTCTAAACGTGTAGCCTCAAAATAGAACCCACAGGAGAATTTTTGTTCGTTAAAATTTGTCAGAAATCCATGTTTTAAGGAAATCACTCATCCTGCGAAATTATCTTGTTTTTCCTAAACAACACGTTGTAACTCGAAAAGCTTTGATGTTGCGTGTGTGTCTAAGCGTGTAGCCTCAAAAGAGAACGCACAGGAGAGTTTTCTCTTGAAAGAACATGTAAGAATACCAGATTATAAGGAAATACAGTTTTGCAGATTAAAGACAAATACGTATGTATTTGAAACACTCTATGAGAAGAAATAACGCATCGCAAAAAATTAGTTTGTATCTCCTAAACAACACGTTGTAACTCGAAAACATTTGGTGTGGCATGTACGTCTAAACGTGTAGCCTCAAAAGAGAACCCACAGGAGAATTTTCTTTCGTCAAAATTTGTCAGAAAACGACTTATTAAGGAAATCCCGCATCATGCGAAACTATCTTGTTTTTCCTAAACAACACATTGTAACTCGAAAATCTTTGGTGTTGCGTGTATGTCTAAGCATGTAGCCTCAAAAGAGAACGCACAGGAGAGATTTCTCTCGAACGAGTATGTAAGAATACCACGTTATAAGGAAATACATTGTGGCAAATTAAAGATAAATACGTTCCTTTTGGAAACACTTAAACTTTACAAGAAGATATAAAGCATCGTAAAAAATTAGCTTGTATCTCCTAAACAACACGTTGTAACTCGAAAACATTTGGTGTGGCGTGTACGTCTAAACGTTTAGCCTCAAATGAAAACCCACAGGAGAATTTTCTTTCGTCAAAATTTGTCAGAAAACCACGTTTTAAGGAATTCCCGCATCGTGCGAAATTATCTTGTTTTTCCTAAACAACACGTTCTAACTCGAAATGCTTTGGTGTGGCGTGTATGTCTAAGCGTGTAGCCTCAAAAGAGAATGCACAGGAGAGTTTTCTCTCGAAAGATTATGTACGAATACCATGTTATAAGGAAATACAGTGTTGTAAAGACAAATATGTACGTATTGGAAACACTTTAGGAGAAGAAATAACGCATCATACAAAATTAGCTTGTATCTCCTAAACAACACGTTGTAACTCGAAAGGATTTGGTGTGGCGTGTACGTCTAAACATGTAGCCTCAAAAGAGAAACCACAGGAGAATTTTCTTTCATCAAAATTTGTCAGAAAACCACGTTTTAAGGAAAACCCGCATAGTGCGAAACTATCTTGTTTTTCCTAAACAACACATTGTAACTCGAAAATCTTTGGTGTTGGGTGTATGTGTAAGCGTGTAGCCTCAAAAGAGAATGCACAGGAGAGTTTTCTCTCGAAAGAATATGTAAGAATACCACGTTATAAGGAAATATATTGCTGCAGAGTAAAGACAAATACATACGTATTGGAAATATTTTATGAGAAGAAATAACGCATGGTACAAAATTTGCTTGTATCTCCTAAACAACACGTGGTAACTCAAAAAGATTTGGTGTGGCGTGTACGTCTAAATGTGTAGCCTCAAAAGAGAACCCACAGGAGAATTTTCTTACGTCAAAATTTGTCAGAAAACCACGTATTAAGGAAATCCCTCATCGTGCGAAATTATCTTGGTTTTCCTAAACAACACGTTGTAACGCGAAAAGCTTTGGTGTTGCGTGTATGTCTAAGCATGTAGCCTGAAAAGAGGACGCACAGGAGAGTTTTCTCTCGAAAGAAGATATAAGAATACCACGTTATAAGGAAATACAGTGTTGCAGACTAAAGGCAAATACGTACGTATTGGAAACACTTTAGAGAAGAAATAACGCATCGTACAAAAATAGCTTCTATCTCCTAAACAACACGTTGTAACTCGTAAAGATTGGGTGTGGCATGTACGTCTAAACATGTAGCCTCAAAAAAGAAACCACAGGAGAATTGTTTTTCGTTAAAATTTGTCAGAAAACCATGTTTTAAGGAAATCACTCATCGTGCGAAATTATCTTTTTTTTTTTCCTAAACAACATGTTGTAACTCGAAAAGCTTTGATGTTGTGTGTATATCTAAGCGTGTAGCCTCAAAAGAGTACGCACAGGAGAGTTTTCTCTCGAAGGAACATGTAAGAATACAACATTATAAGGAAATACAGTTTTGCAGAGTAAAGACAAATACGTATGTATTTGAAACACTTTATGAGAAGAAATAACGCATCGTAAAAAATTAGTTTGTATCTCCTAAAAAACACGTTAACTCGAAAAGATTTGGTGTGGCGTGTACGTCTAAACGTGTAGCCTCAAAAGAGAACACACAGGAGAATTTTCTTTCGTCAAAATTTGTCAGAAAACCACTTATTAAGGAAATCCCACACCGTGCGAAACTATCTTGTTTTTCCTAAACAACACATTGTAACTCGAAAATCTTTGGTGTTGCGTGTATGTCTAAGCATGTAGCCTCAAAAGAGAACGGAAAGGAGAGATTTCTCTCGAACGAGTATGTAAAAATACCACGTTATAAGGAAATACATTGTGGCAAATTAAAGATACATACGTACCTTTTGGAAACACTTAAACTTTACGAGAAGATATAAAGTATCGTAAAAAATTAGCTTGTATCTCCTAAACAACACGTTGTAACTCGAAAAGATTTGGTGTGGCGTGTACGTCTAAACATGTAGCCTCAAATGAAAACCCTCAGAAGAATTTTCTTTCGTCAAAATTTGTCAGAAAACCACGTTTTAAGGAATTCCCGCATCATGAGAAATTATCTTGTTTTTCCTAAACAACACGTTCTAACTCGAAATGCTTTGGTGTTGCGTGTATGTCTAAGCGTGTATCCTCAAAAGAGAATGCACAGGAGAGTTTTCTCTCGAAAGAATATGTACGAATACCATGTTATAAGGAAATAAACTGTTGTAAAGACAAATACGTACGTATTGGAAACACTTTAGGAGAAGAAATAACGCATCGTACAAAATTAGCTTGTATATCCTAAACAACACGTTGTAACTCGAAAAGATTTGGTGTGGTGTGTACCTCTAAACGTGTAGCCTCAAAAGAGAACCCACAGGAGAATTTTCTTTCGTCAAAATTTTTCAGAAAACCACGTTTTAAGGAAATCCCGCATCGTGCGCAATTATCTTGTTTTTCATAAACAAAACATTGTAACTCGAAAAGCTTTGGTGTTGGGTGTGTGTCTAAGCGTGTAGCCTCAAAAGAGAATGCACAGGAGAGTTTTCTCTCGAAAGAATATGTAAGAATACCACGTTATAAGGAAATATATTGCTGCAGAGTAAAGACAAATACATATGTATTGGAAACATATTATGAGAAGAAATAACGCATGGTACACAATTATCTTGTATCTCCTAAACAACACGAGGTAACTCAAAAAGATTTGGTGTGGCGTGTAGTCTAAATGTGTAGCCTCAAAAGAGAACCCACAGGAGAATTTTCTTACATCAAAATTTGTCAGAAAATCACCTTTTAAGGAAATCCCGCATCGTGCGAAATTATCTTGTTTTTCCTAATCAACACGTTTAACTCAAAAAGCTTTGGAGTTGCGTGTATGTCTAAGCATGTAGCCTCCAAAGAGAACGCACAGGATAGTTTTCTCTCGAAAGAATATATAAGAATACCACGTTATAAGGAATTACAGTGTTGCAGAGTAAAGACAAATATGTATGTATTGGAAACCCTTAAATTTTACGAGATGAAATAAAGCATCGAACATAATTAGCTTGTATCTCCTAAACAACACGTGGTATCTCAAAAAGATTTGGTGTGGCCTGTACGTCTAAACGTGTAGCCTCAACAGAGAACCCACAGGACAATTTTCTTTCGTCTAAATTTGTCAGAAAACCACGTTTTACGGAAATCCCGCATCGTGAGAAATTATCTTGTTCTTCTTAAACAACACGTTGTAACTCAAAAAGCTTTGGTGTTGCGTGTATGTCTAAGCGTGTAGCCTCAAAAGAGAACGCAAAGGAGAGTTTTTTCTCGAAAGAATATGTAAGAATGCAACGTTATAAGGAAATACAATGTTGCAGAGTAAAACAAATACGTACGTATTGGAAACACTTTAGGAGAAGAAATAACGCATGGAACAAAATTAGCTTGTATCTCCTAAACAACACGTTGTAACTCGAAAGGATTTGGTGTGGCGTGTACGTCTAAACGTTTAGCCTCAAAAGAAAACCCACTGAAGAATTTTCTTTTGTCAAATTTGTCAGAAAACCACATATTAAGGAAATCCTGCATTGTGCGAAATTATCTTGTTTTTTCCTAAAAAACCCATTGTAACTCGAAAAGCTTTGGTGTTGCTTTTTGTCTCAGTGTGTAGCCTCAAAAGAAAACACACAGGAGAGTTTTCACTCGAAAGAATGTGCAAGAATACCAGGTTATAAGGAAATACAGTGTTGCAGAGTAAAGACAATACGTACGTATTGGAAACACTTTACGAGAAGAAATAAGGCATCATACAAAATTAGCTTGTATCTCCTAAACAACAGGTTGTAACTGGAAAGGATTTGGTGTGGCATGTACGTCTAAACATGTAGCCTCAAAAGAGAACCCACAGGAGAATTTTCTATCGTCAAAATTTGTGAGAAAACCACGTTTTAAGGAAATCCCTCATCGTGCAAAATTATCTTGTTTTTCTTAAACAGCACGTTGTAACTCGAAAAGCTTTGGTGTTGCGTGTATGTCTAAGCATGTAGCCTCAAAAGAGAATGCAAAGGAGAGTTCTTTCTCGAAAGAATATATAAGAATACCACGTTATAAGGAAATACAGTGTTGCAGAGTAAAGACAAATAAGTACATATTGGAAACACTTTACGAGAAGAAATAACGCATCGTACAAAATTAGCTTGTATCTCCTAAACAACACGTTGTAACTCGAAATGATTTGGTGTGGCGTGTACGTCTAAACGTATAGCCTCAAAAGAGAACCCACAGGAGAATTTTCTTTGGTCAAATTTGTCAGAAAACCACGTATTAAGGAAATTCTGCATCGTGCGAAATTATCTTGTTTTTCCTAAACAACACGATGTAACGCAAAAAGCTTTGGTGTTGAGTGTATGTCTCAGCGTGTAGCCTCAAAAGAGAACACACATGAGAGTTTTCTCTCGAAAGAATATGTAAGAATACCACGGTATAAGGAAATACAGTGTTGCAGAGTAAAGACGAATAGGTACGTATTGGAAACCCTTAAACTTTACGAGATGAAATAAAGCATCGTACAAAATTAGCTCCTATCTCCTAAACAAAACGTTGTAACTCGAAAAGATTTCGTGTGGCGTGTACATCTAAACGTGTAGCCTCAAAAGAGAACCCACAGGACAATTTCCTTTCTTCAAATTTTTCAGAAAACCACGTTTTAAGGAAATCCCACATCGTGCGAAATTATCTTGTTTTTCCTAAACAACACGTTGTAACTCGAAATGCTTTGGTGTTGCGTGTATGTCTAAGCATGTAGACTCAAAAGAGAGCATACAAGAGAGTTTTCTCTCGAAAGAATATGTAAGAATACCACGTTATAAGGAAATACAGTGTTGCAGAATAAAGACAAATACGTACTTATTGGAAACACTTTATGAGAAGAAATAACGCATCGTAAAATATTAGCTTGTATCTCCTAAACAACACGATGTAACTCGAAAAGATTTGGTGTGGCGTGTACGTCTAAACGTGTAGCCTCAAAAGAGAACCCACAGGAGAATTTTCTTTGGTCAAAATTTGTCAGAAAACCACGTATTAAGGAAATCCCGCATTGTGCAAAATTATCTTGTTTTTCCTAAACAACGCATTGTAACTGGAAATGCTTTGGTGTTGTGTGTATGTCTATGCGTGTAGCCCCAAAAGAGAACACACAGGAGAGTTTTCTCTCGAAAGAATATGTAAGAATACCACGTTATAAGGAAGTACACTGTTGCAGAATAATGACAAATAGTTACGTATTGGAAACCCTTAAACTTTACGAGATGAAATAAATCATATTACAAAATTAGCTTGTATCTCCTAAACAACACGTTGTAACTCGAAAAGTTTTGGTGTGGCGTGTACGTCTAAACGTGTAGCCTCAAAGGAGAACCACAGGACAATTTTCTTTCTTCAAAATTTGTCAGAAAACCACGTTTTAAAGAAATCCCGCATCGTGAGAAATTATCTTGTTCTTCCTAAACAACACGTTGTAACTCGAAAAGCTTTGGTGTTGCGTGTATGTCTAAGCGTGTAGCCTCAAAAGAGAACACACAGGAGAGTTTTCTCTCGAAAGAATATGTAAGAATACCACGTTATAAGGAAATACAGTGTTGCAGAATAAAGACAAATACGTACTTATTGGAAACACTTAAACTTTACGAGAAGGAAGAGCGCATCGTACAAAATTAGCTTGTATCTCCTAAACAACACGTTGTAACTTGAAAAGATTTGGTGTGGCGTGTACGTCTAAAGGTGTAGCCTCAAAAGAGAACCCTCAGGAGTATTTTCTTTCATCAAAATTTGTCAGAAAACCACGTTTTAAGGAAATCCCGCCTCGTGCTAAATTATCTTGTTTTTCCTAAACAACACATTGTAACTCGAAAAGCTTTGGTGTTGTCTGTATGTCTAAGCCTGTAGCCTCAAAAGAGAATGCACAGGAGAGTTTTCTCTCGAAAGAATATGTAAGAATACCACGTTATGAGGAAATACAGTGATGCAGAGAAAAGGCAAATACGTATGTATTAGAAACACTTAAACTCTACGAGAAGAAATAACGCATCGTAAAAATATTAGCTTGTATCTCCTAAACAGCATGGTGTAACTCAAAAAGATTTGGTGTGGCGTGTACGTCTAAACGTGTATCCTCAAAAGAGAACCCACAGGAGAATTTTCTTTCATCAAAATTTGACAGAACACCACGTTTTAAGTAAATCCCGCATCGTGGGAAATTATCTTGTTCTTCCTAAACAACATGTTGTAACTCGAAAAGCTTTGCTGTTGCGTGTATGTCTAAGCGTGTAGCCTCAAAAGCGAATGCACAGGAGAGTTTTCTCTCAAAAGAATAAGAAAGAATACCACGTTATAAGGAAATACAGTGTTGCAGAGTAAAGACAAATACGTATGTATTGGAAACCCTTAAACTTTACGAGATGAAATAAAGCATCGTACAAAATTAGCTTGTATCTGCTAAACAACACGTTGTAACTCGAAAAGATTTGGTGTGGCGTGTACGTCTAAACGTGTAGCCTCAAAAGAGAACCCACAGGACAATTTTCTTTGGTCAAAATTCGTCAGAAATCCACGTTTTAAGGAAATCCCGCATCGTGAGAAATTATCTTGTTCTTCCTAAACAACACGTTTTAACTCGAAAAGCTTTGGTGTTGGGTGTATGTCTAAGCGTGTAGCCCCCAAAGAGAACTCATAGGAGAGTTTTCTCTCGAAAGAATATGTAAGAATACCACGTTATAAAGAAATACAGTGTTGCAGAGTAAAGACAAATACATACGTATTGGAAACACTTTATGAGAGAAATAACGCATCTTGCAAAATTAGCTTGTATCTCCTAAACAACACGTTGTAACTCGAAAAAATTTTGTGTGGCATGTACGTTTAAACGTGTAGCCTCAAAAGAGAACCCACAGGAGAGTTTTCTTTCGTCAAAATTTGTCAGAAAACCATGTTTTAATGAAATCCCGCATCGTGCGAAATCATCTTGTTTTTCCTAAACAAAACGTTGTAACTCGAAAAGCTTTGGTGTTGCGTGTATTTCTAAGCGTGTAGCCTCAAAAGAGAACGCAAATGAGAGTTTTCTCTCGAAAGAATATATAAGAATACCACGTTATTAGGAAATACAGTGTTGCAGAGTAAAGACAAATACGCACGTATTGGAAACACTTTATGAGAAGAAATAACGCATCACACAAAATTAGCTTGTATCTCCTAAACAACGCGTTGTAACTTAAAAAGATTTGGTGTGGCCTGTACGTCTAAATGTGTAGCCTCAAAAGAGAACCCATAGGAGAATTTTTTTGGTCAAAATTTGTCAGAAAACCACGTATTAAGGAAATCCCGCATCGTGCAAAATTATCTTGATTTTCCTAAACAACATGTTGTAACTCAAAAAGGGATTTCCTTAAAACGTGGTTTTCTGTCAAATTTTGACAAAAGAAAATTATCCTGTGGGTTCTCTTTTGAGGCTACACGTTTAGGCGTACACACCACACCAAAACTAATTTTGTACGATGCCTTATTTCTTCTCGTAAAGTTTAAGTGTTTCAAATAAGTACGTATTTGTCTTTACACTGCAACACTGTATTTCCTTATAACGTGGTATTCTTACATATTCTTTCGAGAGAAAACTCTCCTGTGCATTCTTTTCGAGTTACAACATGTTGTTTAGGACATACAAGTTAATTTTGCAAGATGCGTTATTTCTCTCATAAAGTGTTTCCAATAAGTGCGTATTTGTCTTTGCTCTGCAACACTGTATTTCCTTATAACATGGTATTCTTACATATTCTTTCGAGAGAAAATTCTCCTGTGCATTCTCTTTTGAGGCTACACGCTTTGACATACATGTAACACCAAAGCTTTTCGAGTTACAATGTGTTGTTTAGGAAAAACAAGATAAATTAGCACGATGCGGGATTTCCTTAAAATGTGGTTTTCTTACAAATTTTGAGGAAAGAAAATACTCCTGTGGGTTCTCTTTTGAGGCTACACATTTAGCCTTACACGCCACACCAAATCTTTTCGAGTTACAACGTGTTGTTTAGGAGATACAAGCTAATTTTTTACGATGCGTTATTTCTTCTCATAAAGTTTAAGTGTTTCCATAATGTACATATTTGCCTTTCCTCTGCAACACTGTATTTCCTTATAACGTGGTTTTCTTGCATATTCTTTCGATAGAAAACTCTCCTGTGTGTTCTCCTTTGAGGCTACATGCTTAGACAAACACGCAACACCAAAGCTTTTCGAGTTACAACGTGTTGTTTATGAAAAACAACATAATTTCGCACGATGCGGGATTTCCTTAAAACGTGGTTTTCTGACAAATTTTGACGAAATAAAACTCTCCTGTGGGTACTCTTTTGAGGCTACACATTTAAACGTACACGCCACACCAAATCTTTTCGAGTTACAACGTGTTGTTTAGGACATACAAGCTAATTTGGCAAGAAGCGTTATTTCTCTTATAAAGTGTTTCCAATATGTACGTATTTGTCTTTACTCTGCAACACTGTATTTCCTTATAACGTGGCATCCTTACATATTCTTTCGAGAGAAAACTCTCCTGTGCGTTCTCTTTTGAGGCTACATGCTTAGACATATACGCAACACCAAAGCTTTTCGAGTTACAATGTGTTGTTAAGAAAAACAAGATAATTTAGCACGATGCGGGATTTCCTTAAAACGTGGTTTTCTGACAAATTTTGACGAAAGAAAATTCTCCTGTGGGTTCTCCTTTGAGGCTAAACGTTTAGACATACACACCACACCAAATATTTTTGTGTTTTATCCTGTTGTTTAGGAGATACAAGCTAATTTTGTACCATGCATTATTTCTTCTCGTAAAGTGTTTCCCTTACTTACGTATTTGTCTTTACTCTGCAGCACTGTGTTTCTTTATAACGTGGTATTCTTACATATTCTTTCGAGAGAAACCTCTCCTGTGCGTTCTCTTTTGAGGATACACGCTTAGACATACATGCAACACCAACGCTTTTCGAGTTACAATGTGTTGTTTATGAAAAACAAGATAATTTCGCACAATGCGGGATTTCCTTAAAACGTGGTTTTCTGAAAAATTTTGAGGAAAGAAAATTCTACTGGGGGTTCTCTTGGAGGCTACACGTTTAGACATACACGGCACACCAAATGTTTTCAAGTTACAACGTGTTGTTTAGGACATACAAGCTAATTTTGCATGATGCGTTATTTCTCTCATAAAGTGTTTCCAATACATATGTATTTGTCTTTACTTTGCAACCCTGTATTTCCTTATAACCTGGTATTCTTACTTTTTCTTTCGAGAGAAAACTCTCCTGTGCGTTCACTTTTGAGGCTATATGCTTAGATATACACACAACACCTAAGCTTTGCGAGTTAAAACGTGTTGTTTAGGAAGAACAAGATAATTTCTCACAATGCGGGATTTCCTTAAAACTTGGTTTTCTGACAAATTTTGAAGAAAGAAAATTGTCCTGTGGGTTCTCTTTTGAGGCTACACGTTTAGACGTACAGGCCACACCAAATCCTTTCGAGTAACAATGTGTTGTTTAGGAGTTACAAGCTAATTTTGTATGATGCTTTATTTCATCTCGTAAAGTTTAAGGGTTTCCAATATGTACGTTTTTGTCTTTACTCAGCAACACTGTACTTCCTTATAAAGTGGTATTCTTACCTATTCTTTCTAGAGAAAACTCTCCTGTGTGTTCTCTTTTGAGGCTACACGCTTTGACATACACGCAACAACAAAGCTTTTCGAGTTACAATGTGTTGTTTAGGAAAAACCAGATAATTTAGCACGATGCGGGATTTCCTTAAAACGTGGTTTTCTGACAAATATTGACGAAAGAAAATACTCCTGTGGGTTCTCTTTTGACGCTACACATTTAGACGTACACGCCACACCAAATCTTTTCAAGTTACAACGTGTTTTTTAGGAGATACAAGCTAATTTTTTACGATGCGTTATTTCTTCTCATAAAGTTTAAGTGTTTCCATTACGTACATATTTGAGCTTACTCTGCAACACTGTATTTCCTTATAACGTGGTATTCTTGCATATTCTTTCGATAGAAAACTCTCCTGTGCATTCTCCTTTGAGGCTACATGCTTAGACATACACGCAACATCAAAGCTTTTCGAGTTACAACGTGTTGTTTATGAAAAACAACATAATTTCGCACGATGCGGGATTTCCTTAAAACGTGGTTTTCTGAAAAATTTTGACGAAATAAAACTCTCCTGTGGGTACTCTTTTGAGGCTACACGTTTAGACGTACACGCCACACCAAATCTTTTCGAGTTACAACGTGTTCTTTAGGACATACAAGCTAATTTTGCAAGATGCGTTATTTCTCTCATAAAGTGTTTCCAATATGTACTTATTTGTCTTTACTCTGCAACACTGTATTTCCTTATAACGTGGTATCCTTACATATTCTTTCGAGAGAAAACTCTCCTGTGCATTCTCTTTTGAGGCTACATGCTTAGACATACACGCAACACCAAAGCTTTTCGAGTTACAACGTGTTGTTTAGGAAAAACAAGATAATTTAGCACGATGCGGGATTTCCTTAAAACGTGGTTTTCTGACAAATTTTGACGAAAGAAAATTCTCCTGTGTGTTCTCCTTTGAGGCAAAACGTTTAGACATACACGCCACACCAAATCTTTTTGAGTTATATCGTGTTGTTTAGGAGATACAAGCTAATTTTGTACCATGCATTATTTCTTCTCGTAAAGTGTTTCCCTTACTTAAGTATTTGTCTTTACTCTGCAGCACTGTGTTTCCTTATAACGTGGTATTCTTACATATTCTTTCGAGAGAAACCTCTCCTGTGTGTTCTCTTTTGAGGCTAAACGCTTAGACATACATGCAACACCAAAACTTTTCGAGTTACAATGTGTTGTTTATGAAAAACAAGATAATTTCGCACGATGCGGGATTTCCTTAAAACGTGGTTTTCTGAAATTTTGACGAAAGAAAATTCTACTGGGGGTTCTCTTTGGAGGCTACACGTTTAGACATACACGGCACACCAAATGTTCTCAAGTTACAACGTGTGGTTTAGGACATACAAGCTAATTTTGCATGATGCGTTATTTCTCTCATAAAGTGTTTCCAATACATATGTATTTGTCTTTACTTTGCAACCCTGTATTTCCTTATAACGTGGTATTCTTACTTATTCTTTCGAGAAAAAACTCTCCTGTGCGTTCTCTTTTGAGGCTATACGCTTAGATATACATACAACACATAAGCTTTTCGAGTTAAAACGTGTTGTTTAGAAAGAACAAGATAATTTCTCACAATGCGGGATTTCCTTAAAACTTGGTTTTCTGACAAATTTTGAATAAAGAAAATTGTCCTGTGGGTTCTCTTTTGAGGCTACACGTTTAGACGTACAGGCCACACCAAATCCTTTCGAGTAACAACGTGTTGTTTAGGAGTTACAAGCTAATTTTGTACGATGCTTTATTTCATCTCGTAAAGTTTAAGGGTTTCCAATATGTACATTTTTGTCTTTACTCAGCAACACTGTACTTCCTTATAAAGTGGTATTCTTACCTATTCTTTCGAGAGAAAACTCTCCTGTGTGTTCTCTTTTGAGGCTACATGCTTAGACATACATGCAACACCAAAGCTTTTCGAGTTACAACGTGTTGTTTAGGATAAACAAGATAATTTCGCACGATGCGGGATTTCCTTAATACATGGTTTTCTGACAAATTTTGACCAAAGAAAATTCTCCTGTGGGTTCTCTTTTGAGGCTACACGTTTAGACGTACACGCCACACCAAGTCTTTTCGAGTTAAAACCTGTTGTTTAGGAGATACAAGATAATTTTTTACGATGCGTTATTTCTTCTCGTAAAGTGTTTCCAATAAGTACATATTTGTCTTTACTCTGCAACACTGTATTTCCTTACAACGTGGTATCCTTACATATTCTTTCGAGAGAATACTCTCCTGTGCCTTCTCTTTTGAGGCTACATGCTTAGACATACACGCAACACCAACGCTTTTCGAGTTACAATGTATTGTTTATGAAGAACAAGATAATTTCTCACGATGTGGGATTTCCTGAAAACGTGGTTTTCTGACAAATTTTGACAAAAGAAAATTGTCCTGTGGTTCTCTTTTGAGGCTACACATTTAGACGTACACGCCACACCAAATCTTTTCGAGTTACAACGTGTTGTTTAGGAGATACAAGCTAATTTTGTACAATGCTTTATTTCATCTCATAAAGTTTAAGGGTTTCCAATACGTAAGTATTTGTCTTTATTCTACAACACTGTACTTCCTTATAACGGGGTATTCTTACATATTCTTTCGAGAGAAAACTCTCCTGTGTGTTCTCTTTTGAGGCTACACGCTTAGACATCCACGCAACACCAAAGATTTTCGAGTTACTACGTATTGTTTAGGAAAAACACGATAATTTCGAACGATGCTGGATTTCCTTAAAACGTGGTTTTCTGAAAATTTTGACGAAAGAAAATTCTCCTATGGGTTCTCTTTTGAGGCTACAGGTTTAGACGTACACGCCACACCAAATCTTTTCGAGTTACAACGTGTTTTTTTAGGAGATACGAGCTAATTTTGTACGATGCTTTATTTCATCTCGTAAAGTTTAAGGGTTTCCAATACGTACGTATTTGTCTTTAATCTGCAACACTGTATTTCCTTATAACGTGGTATTCTTACATATTCTTTCGAAAGAAAACTCTCCTGTGTGTTCTCTTTTGAGGCTACACGCTGAGAAATACACGCAACACAAAAGCTTTTCGAGTTACAACGTGTTGTATAAGAAAAACAAGATAATTTCGCACGATGAGGGATTTCCTTAAAACGTGGTTTTCTGAAAATTTTGACGAAAGAAAATTCTCCTATGGGTTCTCCTTTGAGGCTACACGTTTAGACATACAGGCCACACCAAATCTTTTCGAGTTACAACGTGTTGTTTAGGAGATACGTGCTAATTTTGTAAGATGCTTTATTTCATCTCGTAAAGTTTAAGGGTTTCCAATACGTACGTATTTGTCTTTACTCTGAAACACTGTATTTCCTTATAATGTGGTATTCTTACATATTCTTTTGAGAGAAAACTCTCCTGTGTGTTCTCTTTTGAGGCTACACGGTGAGACATACACGCAACACCAAAGCTTTTCGAGTTACAACGTGTTGTTTAGGAAAAACAAGATAATTTCGCACGATGCAGGATTTCCTTAATACGTGGTTTTCTGACAAATAAGACCAAAGAAAATTCTCCTGTGGGTTCTCTTTTTGAGGCTACACGTTTAGACGTACACGCCACACCAAATCTTTTCGAGTTACAACGTGTTGTTTAGGAGATACAAGCTAATTTTTAAGGATGCATTATTTCTTCTCGTAAAGTGTTTCCAATACGTACTTATTTGTCTTTACTCTGCAACACTGTATTTCCTTATAACGTGGTATTCTTACATATTATTTCGAGGGAAAACTCTCCTGTGCGTTCTCTTTTGAGGCTAAACGCGTAGACAAACACACAACGCCAAAGATTTTCGAGTTACAATGTGTTCTTTAGGAAAAACAAGATAATTTCGCACGATGCGAGATTTCCATAATACGTGGTTTTCTGAAAAATTTTGATGAAAGAAAGTTCTCCTGTGGGTTCTCTTTTGAAGCTACACGTGTAGAGGTATGAGCCACACCAAATCTTTTCGAGTTACAACGTGTTGTTTAGGAGATACAAGCTAATTTTTTACAATGCGTTATTTCTTCTCTTAAAGTGTTTCCAATAGGTACGTAGTTGTCTTTACTCTGCAACACTGTATTTCCTTATAACATGATATTCTTACATATTCTTTCGAGAGAAAACTCTCCTGTGCGTTCTCTTTTGAGACTACACGCATAGACATACACGCACACCAAAGCTTTTCGAGTTACAATGTGTTGTTTAGGAAAAACAAGATAATTTCGCACGATGCGATATTTCCTTAAAACGTGGTTTCTGACAAATTTTGATGAAAGAAAATTCTCCTGTGGGTTCTCGTTTGAGGCTACACTTTTAGACGTACATGTCACACCAAATCTTTTCGAGTTACAACGTGTTGTTTAGGAGATACAAGCTAATTTTTTACGGTGCGTTATTTCTTCTTGTAAAGTATTTCCAATATGTCCGAATTTGTCTTTACTCTGCAACACTGTATTTCCTTATAACATTGTATTCTTACATGTTCTTTCGAGAGAAAACTCTCCTGTGCGTTCTCTTTAGAGGCTACACGCTTAGATATACACGCAACACCAAAGCTTTTCGAGTTACAACGTGTTGTTTAGGAAAAACAAGATAATTTTAAACGATGCGGGATATCCTTAAAACGTGGTTTTCTGACAAATTTTGACTAAAGAAAGTTCTCCTGTGCATTGTCATTTGAGGCTACAGGTTTAGACGTACACGCCACACCAAATCTTTTCGAGTTACAACTTGTTGTTTGGGAGATACAAGCAAATATTTTCGATGCGTTATTTCTTCTTGTAAAGTGTGTCCAATACGTAATTAATTGTCTTTACTCTGCAACACTGTATTTCCTTATAACGTGGCATTTTTACATATTCTTTCGAGGGAAAACTCTCCTGTGCGTTTTCTTTTGGGCTACACGCTTAGACATACACGCAACGCCAAAGCTTTTCGAGTTACAACGTGTTGTTTAGGAAAAACAAGATAATTTCGCACGATGCGAGATTTCCATAAAACGTGGTTTTCTGAAAAATTTTGACGAAAGAAAATTCTCCTGTGTGTTCTCTTTTGAGGCTACATGTTTAGACGTACACGTCACACCAAATCTTTTCGAGTTACAACGTGTTGTTTAGGAGATACAAGCTTAATTTGTACGATGCGTTATTTCTTCTCATAAAGTGTTTCCAATAAGTACTTATTTGTCTTTACCCTGCAAAATTGTATTTCCTTATAACGTGGTATTCTTACATATTCTTTCGAGAGAAAACTCTCCTGTGCCTTCTCTTTTGAGGCTCCACACTTACACATACACGCAACACCAAAGCTTTTCGAGTTACAACATGGTGTTTAGGAAAAAGAAGATGATTTCGCATGATGCGGGATTTCCTTAAAACGTGGTTTTCTGAAAAATTTTGACAAAAGAAAATTCTCCTGTGGGTTCTCTTTTGAGGCTACACATTTAGACGTACATGCCACACCAAATCTTGTCGAGTTACAACGTGTTGTTTAGGAGATACAAGCTAATTTTTTACGATGTGTTTATTCTTCTCGTAAAGTGTTTCCAACACATACGTATTTGTCTTTACTCTGCAACATTGTATATCCTTATAACGTGGTATTCTTACATATTCTTTCGATAGAAAACTATCCTGTGCGTTCCATTTTGAGGCTACACACTTAGACATACAGGCAACACCAAAGCTTTTCGAGTTACAACGTGTTGTTTATGAAAAACAAGATAATTTCGCACGATGCGGGATTTCCTTAAAACGTGGTATTCTTACAAATTTTGACAAAAGAAAATTCTCCTGTGGGTACTCTTTTGATGCTACACATTTAGAGGTACACGCCACACCAAATCCTATCGAGTTACCACGTGTTGTTTAGGAGATACAAGCTAATTTTGTACGATGCTTTATTTCTACTCGTAAAGTGTTTCCAAACTTACGTATTTGTCTTTACTCTGCAACACTGTTTTTCCTTATAATGTTGAATTCTTACATGTTCTTGCGAGAGAAAACTTTCCTGTGCATTCTCTTTAGAGGCGACATGCTCAGACATACACGCAACACCAAAGCTTTTTGAGTTACAACGTGTTGTTTAGGAAAAACAAGATAATTTTGCACGATGCAGATATTTCTTAATACGTGGTTTTCTGACAAATTTTGACGAAAGAAAGTTCTCCTGTGCATTGTCTTTTGAGGCTACAGGTTTAGACGTACACGCCACACCAAATCTTTTCGAGTTACAACTTGTTGTTTAGGAGATACAAGCAAATTTTTTACGATGCGTTATTTCTTCTTGTAAAGTGTTTCCAATATGTAAGTATTTGTCTTTATTCTACAACACTGTATTTCCTTATAACATGGTATTCTTACATATTCATTCAAGAGAAATCTCTCCTGTGAGTTCTCTTTTGAGGCTACAAGCTTAGACATACACGCAACACCAAAGCTTTTCGAGTTACAACGTGTTGTTTAGGAGATACAAGTTAATTTTGTACGATGCGTTATTTCTTGTCGTAAAGTGTTTCCAATATGTACTTAATTGTCTTTACTCTGAAACACTGTATTTGCTTATAACGTGGTATTCTTACATATTCTTTCAAGAGAAAACTCTCCTGTGCATTCTCTTTTGGGCTACACGCTTAGACATACACGCAACGACAAAGCTTTTCGAGTTACAACGTGTTGTTTAGGAAAAACAAGATAATTTCGCACTATGCGAGATTTCCATAAAACGTGGTTTTCTGAAAAATTTTGACGAAAGAAAGTTCTCCTGTGGGTTCTCTTTTGAGGCTACACGTTGAGACATACAAGTCACACCAAATCTTTTCAAGTTACAACGTGTTGTTTAGGAGATACAAGCTAATTTTGTACGATGCGTTATTTCTTCTCATAAAGTGTTTCCAATAAGTACTTATTTGTCTTTACTCTGCAAAATTGTATTTCCTTATAACGTGGTATTCTTGCATATTCTTTCAAGAGAAAACTCTCCTGTGCCTTCTCTTTTGAGGCTCCACACTTACACATACACGCAACACCAATGCTTTTCGAGTTACAACATGTTGTTTAGGAAAAAGAAGATGATTTCGCATGATGCGGGATTTCCTTAAAACGTGGTTTTATGAAAAATTTTGAAGAAAGAAAATTCTCCTGTGTGTGCTCTTTCGAGGCTACAGGTTTAGACGTACATGCCATACCAAATCTTTTCGAGTTACAACGTGTTGTTTAGGAGATACAAGCTAATTTTTTTCGATGCTTTAATTCTTCTCGTAAAGTTTTTCCAGTACGTAAGTATTTGTCTTTACTCTGCAACATTGTATTTCCTTATAACGTGGTATTCTTACATATTCTTTCGAGATAAAGCTATCCTGTGCATTCTCTTTTGAGGTTACACGCTTAGACACACACGCAACACCAAAGCTTTTCCAGTTACAACGTGTTGTTTAAGAAAAACAAGATAATTTCGAACGATGCGAGATTTCCTTAAAACCTGGTTTCTGACAAATTTTGATGAAAGAAAATTCTCTTGTGGGTTCTCTGTTGAGGCTACACGTTTAGACGTACATGTCACACCAAATCTTTTAGAGTTACAATGTGTTGTTTAGGAGATGCAAGCTAATTTTGTACGATGTGATATTTCTTCTCGTAAAGGGTTTCCAATATGAACTTATTTGTCTTTACTCTGCATAATTGTATTTCCTTATAACTTGGTATTCTTACATAATCGTTCAAGAGAAAACTCTCCTGTGCCTTCTCTTTTGAGGCTACACGCGTACACATACACGCAACACCAAAGCTTTTCGAGTTACAACATGTTGTTTAGGAAAAAGTAGATGATTTCGCACGATGCGGGATTTCCTTGAAACGTGGTTTTCTGAAAAATTTTGACGAAAGAAAATTCTCCTGTGGGTTCTCTTTTGAGGCTACACGTTTAGACGAACATGCCACACCAAATCTTTTCGAGTTACAACGTGTTGTTTCGGAGATACAAGCTAATTTTTTAGGATGTGTTAATTATTCTCGTAAAGTGTTTCCAAGACTTACGTATTTGTCTTTACTCTGCAAAACTGCATTTCCTTATAACGTGGTATTCTTACATATTCTTTCAAGAGAAAACTATCCCGTGCTTTCCCTTTTGCGGCTACACACTTAGACAAAGAGGCAACACCAAAGCTTTTCGAGTTACAACGTGTTGTTTATGAAAAACAAGATAATTTCGCACGATGCAGGATTTCCTTAAAACGTAGTTTTCTGAAAAATTTTGACGAAAGAAAATTCTTCAGTGGGTTTTCTTTTGAGGCTACATGTTTAGACGTATACGCCACACCAATTCCTTTCGAGTTACCACGTGTTGTTTAGGAGATACAACCTAATTTTGTATGATGCGTTATTTCTTCTCGTGAAGTGTTTCCAATATGTACGTATTTTTCTTTACTCTGCAACACTTTATTTCGTTATAACGTTGTATTCTTACATATTCTTTCAAGAGAAAACTCTACTGTGCGTTCTCTATAGAGGCTACACACTTAGACATACACGCAACGCCAAAGATTTTCGAGTTAGAATGTGCTGTTTAGGAAAAACAAGGTAATTTCGCACGATGCGAGATTTCCATAAAACGTGGTTGTCTGAAAAATGTTGACAAAAGCAAGTTCTCCTGTGGGTTCTCTTTTGAGGCTACACATGTAGAGGTACGAGCCACACCAAATCTTTTCGAGTTACAACGTGTTGTTTAGGAGATACAAGCTAATTTTGTACGATGCATTATTTCTTCTCTTAAAGTGTTTCCAATAGCATTTGTCTTTACTCTGCAACACTGTATTTCCTTATAACGTGGTATTCTTACATATTCTTTCGAGAGAAAACTCTCCTGTGCGTTCTCTTTTGAGGCTACACGCTTAGACATACACGCAACACCAAAGCTTTTCGAGTTACAACGTGTTGTTTAGGAAAAACAAGATAATTTCGCACGATGCGAGATTTCCTTAAAACGTGGTTTCTGACAAATTTTGATGAAATAAAATTCTCCTGTGGGTTCTCTTTAGAGGCTACACTTTTAGACGTACACTTCAAACCAAATCTTTTCAAGTTACAACGTGTTGTTTAGGAGATACAAGCTAATTTTGTATGATGCGTTATTTCTTCTCGTAAAGTGTTTCCAATATGTACTTATTTGTCTTTACCCTGCAGAATTGTATTTCCTTATAACGTGGTATTCTTACATATTCTTTCGAGAGAAAACTCTCCTGTGCCTTCTCTTTTGAGGCTCCACACTTACACATACACGCAACACCAAAGCTTTTCGAGTTACAACATGGTGTTTAGGAAAAAGAAGATGATTTCGCATGATGCGGGATTTCCTTAAAACGTGGTTTTCTGAAAAATTTTGACAAAAGAAAATTCTCCTGTGGGTTCTCTTTTGAGGCTACACATTTAGACGTACATGCCACACCAAATCTTGTCGAGTTACAACGTGTTGTTTAGGAGATACAAGCTAATTTTTTACGATGTGTTTATTCTTCTCGTAAAGTGTTTCCAACACATACGTATTTGTCTTTACTCTGCAACATTGTATATCCTTATAACGTGGTATTCTTACATATTCTTTCGATAGAAAACTATCCTGTGCGTTCCATTTTGAGGCTACACACTTAGACATACAGGCAACACCAAAGCTTTTCGAGTTACAACGTGTTGTTTATGAAAAACAAGATAATTTCGCACGATGCGGGATTTCCTTAAAACGTGGTATTCTTACAAATTTTGACAAAAGAAAATTCTCCTGTGGGTACTCTTTTGATGCTACACGTTTAGAGGTACACGCCACACCAAATCCTATCGAGTTACCACGTGTTGTTTAGGAGATACAAGCTAATTTTGTACGATGCTTTATTTCTACTCGTAAAGTGTTTCCAAACTTACGTATTTGTCTTTACTCTGCAACACTGTATTTCCTTATAATGTTGAATTATTACATGTTCTTGCGAGAGAAAACTTTCCTGTGCATTCTCTTTAGAGGCGACATGCTCAGACATACACGCAACACCAAAGCTTTTTGAGTTACAACGTGTTGTTTAGGAAAAACAAGATAATTTTGCACGATGCAGATATTTCTTAATACGTGGTTTTCTGACAAATTTTGACGAAAGAAAGTTCTCCTGTGCATTGTCTTTTGAGGCTACAGGTTTAGACGTACACGCCACACCAAATCTTTTCGAGTTACAACTTGTTGTTTAGGAGATACAAGCAAATTTTTTACGATGCGTTATTTCTTCTTGTAAAGTGTTTCCAATATGTAAGTATTTGTCTTTATTCTACAACACTGTATTTCCTTATAACATGGTATTCTTACATATTCATTCAAGAGAAATCTCTCCTGTGAGTTCTCTTTTGAGGCTACAAGCTTAGACAAACACGCAACACCAAAGCTTTTCGAGTTACAACGTGTTGTTTAGGAGATACAAGTTAATTTTGTACGATGCGTTATTTCTTGTCGTAAAGTGTTTCCAATATGTACTTAATTGTCTTTACTCTGAAACACTGTATTTGCTTATAACGTGGTATTCTTACATATTCTTTCAAGAGAAAACTCTCCTGTGCGTTCTCTTTTGGGCTACACGCTTAGACATACACGCAACGACAAAGCTTTTCGAGTTACAACGTGTTGTTTAGGAAAAACAAGATAATTTCGCACTATGCGAGATTTCCATAAAACGTGGTTTTCTGAAAAATTTTGACGAAAGAAAGTTCTCCTGTGGGTTCTCTTTTGAGGCTACACGTTGAGACATACAAGTCACACCAAATCTTTTCAAGTTACAACGTGTTGTTTAGGAGATACAAGCTAATTTTGTACGATGCGTTATTTCTTCTCATAAAGTGTTTCCAATAAGTACTTATTTGTCTTTACTCTGCAAAATTGTATTTCCTTATAACGTGGTATTCTTGCATATTCTTTCAAGAGAAAACTCTCCTGTGCCTTCTCTTTTGAGGCTCCACACTTACACATACACGCAACACCAATGCTTTTCGAGTTACAACATGTTGTTTAGGAAAAAGAAGATGATTTCGCATGATGCGGGATTTCCTTAAAACGTGGTTTTATGAAAAATTTTGAAGAAAGAAAATTCTCCTGTGTGTGCTCTTTCGAGGCTACAGGTTTAGACGTACATGCCATACCAAATCTTTTCGAGTTACAACGTGTTGTTTAGGAGATACAAGCTAATTTTTTTCGACGCTTTAATTCTTCTCGTAAAGTTTTTCCAGTACGTAAGTATTTGTCTTTACTCTGCAACATTGTATTTCCTTATAACGTGGTATTCTTACATATTCTTTCGAGATAAAGCTATCCTGTGCATTCTCTTTTGAGGTTACACGCTTAGACACACACGCAACACCAAAGCTTTTCGAGTTACAACGTGTTGTTTAAGAAAAACAAGATAATTTCGCACGATGCGAGATTTCCTTAAAACCTGGTTTCTGACAAATTTTGATGAAAGAAAATTCTCTTGTGGGTTCTCTGTTGAGGCTACACGTTTAGACGTACATGTCACACCAAATCTTTTAGAGTTACAATGTGTTGTTTAGGAGATGCAAGCTAATTTTGTACGATGTGATATTTCTTCTCGTAAAGGGTTTCCAATATGAACTTATTTGTCTTTACTCTGCATAATTGTATTTCCTTATAACTTGGTATTCTTACATAATCGTTCAAGAGAAAACTCTCCTGTGCCTTCTCTTTTGAGGCTACACGCGTACACATACACGCAACACCAAAGCTTTTCGAGTTACAACATGTTGTTTAGGAAAAAGTAGATGATTTCGCACGATGCGGGATTTCCTTGAAACGTGGTTTTCTGAAAAATTTTGACGAAAGAAAATTCTCCTGTGGGTTCTCTTTTGAGGCTACACGTTTAGACGAACATGCCACACCAAATCTTTTCGAGTTACAACGTGTTGTTTCGGAGATACAAGCTAATTTTTTAGGATGTGTTAATTATTCTCGTAAAGTGTTTCCAAGACTTACGTATTTGTCTTTACTCTGCAAAACTGCATTTCCTTATAACGTGGTATTCTTACATATTCTTTCAAGAGAAAACTATCCCGTGCTTTCCCTTTTGCGGCTACACACTTAGACAAAGAGGCAACACCAAAGCTTTTCGAGTTACAACGTGTTGTTTATGAAAAACAAGATAATTTCGCACGATGCAGGATTTCCTTAAAACGTAGTTTTCTGAAAAATTTTGACGAAAGAAAATTCTTCAGTGGGTTTTCTTTTGACGCTACATGTTTAGACGTATACACCACACCAATTCCTTTCGAGTTACCACGTGTTGTTTAGGAGATACAACCTAATTTTGTATGATGCGTTATTTCTTCTCGTGAAGTGTTTCCAATATGTACGTATTTTTCTTTACTCTGCAACACTTTATTTCGTTATAACGTTGTATTCTTACATATTCTTTCGAGAGAAAACTCTACTGTGCGTTCTCTTTAGAGGCTACACACTTAGACATACACGCAACGCCAAAGATTTTCGAGTTAGAATGTGCTGTTTAGGAAAAACAAGGTAATTTCGCACGATGCGAGATTTCCATAAAACGTGGTTGTCTGAAAAATGTTGACAAAAGCAAGTTCTCCTGTGGGTTCTCTTTTGAGGCTACACATGTAGAGGTACGAGCCACACCAAATCTTTTCGAGTTACAACGTGTTGTTTAGGAGATACAAGCTAATTTTGTACGATGCATTATTTCTTCTCTTAAAGTGTTTCCAATAGCATTTGTCTTTACTCTGCAACACTGTATTTCCTTATAACATGGTATTCTTACATATTCTTTCGAGAGAAAACTCTCCTGTGCGTTCTCTTTTGAGGCTACACGCTTAGACATACACGCAACACCAAAGCTTTTCGAGTTACAACGTGTTGTTTAGGAAAAACAAGATAATTTCGCACGATGCGAGATTTCCTTAAAACGTGGTTTCTGACAAATTTTGATGAAA
Source organism: Apodemus sylvaticus (assembly GCF_947179515.1). Taxonomy (NCBI): domain Eukaryota; kingdom Metazoa; phylum Chordata; class Mammalia; order Rodentia; family Muridae; genus Apodemus; species Apodemus sylvaticus. The sequence continues at coordinate 1,405,590 of NC_067474.1, read as the reverse complement.
TAAAATTCTCCTGTGGGTTCTCTTTAGAGGCTACACTTTTAGACGTACACTTCAAACCAAATCTTTTCAAGTTACAACGTGTTGTTTAGGAGATACAAGCTAATTTTGTATGATGCGTTATTTCTTCTCGTAAAGTGTTTCCAATATGTACTTATTTGTCTTTACCCTGCAGAATTGTATTTCCTTATAACGTGGTATTCTTACATATTCTTTCGAGAGAAAACTCTCCTGTGCCTTCTCTTTTGAGGCTCCACACTTACACATACACGCAACACCAAAGCTTTTCGAGTTACAACATGGTGTTTAGGAAAAAGAAGATGATTTCGCATGATGCGGGATTTCCTTAAAACGTGGTTTTCTGAAAAATTTTGACAAAAGAAAATTCTCCTGTGGGTTCTCTTTTGAGGCTACACATTTAGACGTACATGCCACACCAAATCTTGTCGAGTTACAACGTGTTGTTTAGGAGATACAAGCTAATTTTTTACGATGTGTTTATTCTTCTCGTAAAGTGTTTCCAACACATACGTATTTGTCTTTACTCTGCAACATTGTATATCCTTATAACGTGGTATTCTTACATATTCTTTCGATAGAAAACTATCCTGTGCGTTCCATTTTGAGGCTACACACTTAGACATACAGGCAACACCAAAGCTTTTCGAGTTACAACGTGTTGTTTATGAAAAACAAGATAATTTCGCACGATGCGGGATTTCCTTAAAACGTGGTATTCTTACAAATTTTGACAAAAGAAAATTCTCCTGTGGGTACTCTTTTGATGCTACACGTTTAGAGGTACACGCCACACCAAATCCTATCGAGTTACCACGTGTTGTTTAGGAGATACAAGCTAATTTTGTACGATGCTTTATTTCTACTCGTAAAGTGTTTCCAAACTTACGTATTTGTCTTTACTCTGCAACACTGTATTTCCTTATAATGTTGAATTATTACATGTTCTTGCGAGAGAAAACTTTCCTGTGCATTCTCTTTAGAGGCGACATGCTCAGACATACACGCAACACCAAAGCTTTTTGAGTTACAACGTGTTGTTTAGGAAAAACAAGATAATTTTGCACGATGCAGATATTTCTTAATACGTGGTTTTCTGACAAATTTTGACGAAAGAAAGTTCTCCTGTGCATTGTCTTTTGAGGCTACAGGTTTAGACGTACACGCCACACCAAATCTTTTCGAGTTACAACTTGTTGTTTAGGAGATACAAGCAAATTTTTTACGATGCGTTATTTCTTCTTGTAAAGTGTTTCCAATATGTAAGTATTTGTCTTTATTCTACAACACTGTATTTCCTTATAACATGGTATTCTTACATATTCATTCAAGAGAAATCTCTCCTGTGAGTTCTCTTTTGAGGCTACAAGCTTAGACAAACACGCAACACCAAAGCTTTTCGAGTTACAACGTGTTGTTTAGGAGATACAAGTTAATTTTGTACGATGCGTTATTTCTTGTCGTAAAGTGTTTCCAATATGTACTTAATTGTCTTTACTCTGAAACACTGTATTTGCTTATAACGTGGTATTCTTACATATTCTTTCAAGAGAAAACTCTCCTGTGCGTTCTCTTTTGGGCTACACGCTTAGACATACACGCAACGACAAAGCTTTTCGAGTTACAACGTGTTGTTTAGGAAAAACAAGATAATTTCGCACTATGCGAGATTTCCATAAAACGTGGTTTTCTGAAAAATTTTGACGAAAGAAAGTTCTCCTGTGGGTTCTCTTTTGAGGCTACACGTTGAGACATACAAGTCACACCAAATCTTTTCAAGTTACAACGTGTTGTTTAGGAGATACAAGCTAATTTTGTACGATGCGTTATTTCTTCTCATAAAGTGTTTCCAATAAGTACTTATTTGTCTTTACTCTGCAAAATTGTATTTCCTTATAACGTGGTATTCTTGCATATTCTTTCAAGAGAAAACTCTCCTGTGCCTTCTCTTTTGAGGCTCCACACTTACACATACACGCAACACCAATGCTTTTCGAGTTACAACATGTTGTTTAGGAAAAAGAAGATGATTTCGCATGATGCGGGATTTCCTTAAAACGTGGTTTTATGAAAAATTTTGAAGAAAGAAAATTCTCCTGTGTGTGCTCTTTCGAGGCTACAGGTTTAGACGTACATGCCATACCAAATCTTTTCGAGTTACAACGTGTTGTTTAGGAGATACAAGCTAATTTTTTTCGACGCTTTAATTCTTCTCGTAAAGTTTTTCCAGTACGTAAGTATTTGTCTTTACTCTGCAACATTGTATTTCCTTATAACGTGGTATTCTTACATATTCTTTCGAGATAAAGCTATCCTGTGCATTCTCTTTTGAGGTTACACGCTTAGACACACACGCAACACCAAAGCTTTTCGAGTTACAACGTGTTGTTTAAGAAAAACAAGATAATTTCGCACGATGCGAGATTTCCTTAAAACCTGGTTTCTGACAAATTTTGATGAAAGAAAATTCTCTTGTGGGTTCTCTGTTGAGGCTACACGTTTAGACGTACATGTCACACCAAATCTTTTAGAGTTACAATGTGTTGTTTAGGAGATGCAAGCTAATTTTGTACGATGTGATATTTCTTCTCGTAAAGGGTTTCCAATATGAACTTATTTGTCTTTACTCTGCATAATTGTATTTCCTTATAACTTGGTATTCTTACATAATCGTTTAAGAGAAAACTCTCCTGTGCCTTCTCTTTTGAGGCTACACGCGTACACATACACGCAACACCAAAGCTTTTCGAGTTACAACATGTTGTTTAGGAAAAAGTAGATGATTTCGCACGATGCGGGATTTCCTTGAAACGTGGTTTTCTGAAAAATTTTGACGAAAGAAAATTCTCCTGTGGGTTCTCTTTTGAGGCTACACGTTTAGACGAACATGCCACACCAAATCTTTTCGAGTTACAACGTGTTGTTTCGGAGATACAAGCTAATTTTTTAGGATGTGTTAATTATTCTCGTAAAGTGTTTCCAAGACTTACGTATTTGTCTTTACTCTGCAAAACTGCATTTCCTTATAACGTGGTATTCTTACATATTCTTTCAAGAGAAAACTATCCCGTGCTTTCCCTTTTGCGGCTACACACTTAGACAAAGAGGCAACACCAAAGCTTTTCGAGTTACAACGTGTTGTTTATGAAAAACAAGATAATTTCGCACGATGCAGGATTTCCTTAAAACGTAGTTTTCTGAAAAATTTTGACGAAAGAAAATTCTTCAGTGGGTTTTCTTTTGACGCTACATGTTTAGACGTATACACCACACCAATTCCTTTCGAGTTACCACGTGTTGTTTAGGAGATACAACCTAATTTTGTATGATGCGTTATTTCTTCTCGTGAAGTGTTTCCAATATGTACGTATTTTTCTTTACTCTGCAACACTTTATTTCGTTATAACGTTGTATTCTTACATATTCTTTCGAGAGAAAACTCTACTGTGCGTTCTCTTTAGAGGCTACACACTTAGACATACACGCAACGCCAAAGATTTTCGAGTTAGAATGTGCTGTTTAGGAAAAACAAGGTAATTTCGCACGATGCGAGATTTCCATAAAACGTGGTTGTCTGAAAAATGTTGACAAAAGCAAGTTCTCCTGTGGGTTCTCTTTTGAGGCTACACATGTAGAGGTACGAGCCACACCAAATCTTTTCGAGTTACAACGTGTTGTTTAGGAGATACAAGCTAATTTTGTACGATGCATTATTTCTTCTCTTAAAGTGTTTCCAATAGCATTTGTCTTTACTCTGCAACACTGTATTTCCTTATAACATGGTATTCTTACATATTCTTTCGAGAGAAAACTCTCCTGTGCGTTCTCTTTTGAGGCTACACGCTTAGACATACACGCAACACCAAAGCTTTTCGAGTTACAACGTGTTGTTTAGGAAAAACAAGATAATTTCGCACGATGCGAGATTTCCTTAAAACGTGGTTTCTGACAAATTTTGATGAAATAAAATTCTCCTGTGGGTTCTCTTTAGAGGCTACACTTTTAGACGTACACTTCAAACCAAATCTTTTCAAGTTACAACGTGTTGTTTAGGAGATACAAGCTAATTTTGTATGATGCGTTATTTCTTCTCGTAAAGTGTTTCCAATATGTACTTATTTGTCTTTACCCTGCAGAATTGTATTTCCTTATAACGTGGTATTCTTACATATTCTTTCGAGAGAAAACTCTCCTGTGCCTTCTCTTTTGAGGCTCCACACTTACACATACACGCAACACCAAAGCTTTTCGAGTTACAACATGGTGTTTAGGAAAAAGAAGATGATTTCGCATGATGCGGGATTTCCTTAAAACGTGGTTTTCTGAAAAATTTTGACAAAAGAAAATTCTCCTGTGGGTTCTCTTTTGAGGCTACACATTTAGACGTACATGCCACACCAAATCTTGTCGAGTTACAACGTGTTGTTTAGGAGATACAAGCTAATTTTTTACGATGTGTTTATTCTTCTCGTAAAGTGTTTCCAACACATACGTATTTGTCTTTACTCTGCAACATTGTATATCCTTATAACGTGGTATTCTTACATATTCTTTCGATAGAAAACTATCCTGTGCGTTCCATTTTGAGGCTACACACTTAGACATACAGGCAACACCAAAGCTTTTCGAGTTACAACGTGTTGTTTATGAAAAACAAGATAATTTCGCACGATGCGGGATTTCCTTAAAACGTGGTATTCTTACAAATTTTGACAAAAGAAAATTCTCCTGTGGGTACTCTTTTGATGCTACACGTTTAGAGGTACACGCCACACCAAATCCTATCGAGTTACCACGTGTTGTTTAGGAGATACAAGCTAATTTTGTACGATGCTTTATTTCTACTCGTAAAGTGTTTCCAAACTTACGTATTTGTCTTTACTCTGCAACACTGTATTTCCTTATAATGTTGAATTATTACATGTTCTTGCGAGAGAAAACTTTCCTGTGCATTCTCTTTAGAGGCGACATGCTCAGACATACACGCAACACCAAAGCTTTTTGAGTTACAACGTGTTGTTTAGGAAAAACAAGATAAATTTGCACGATGCAGATATCCTTAAAACGTGGTTTTCTGACAAATTTTGACGAAAGAAAGTTCTCCTGTGCATTGTCTTTTGAGGCTACACGTTTAGACGTACACGCCACACCAAATCTTTTCGAGTTACAACTTGTTGTTTAGGAGATACAAGCAAATTTTTTACGATGCGTTATTTCTTCTTGTAAAGTGTTTCCAATATGTAAGTATTTGTCTTTATTCTACAACACTGTATTTCCTCATAACGTGGTTATTCTTACATATTCTTTCAAGAGAAAACTCTCCTGTGAGTACTCTTTTGAGGCTACACGCTTAGACATACACGCAACACCAAAGCTTTTCGAGTTACAACGTGTTGTTTAGGAGATACAAGTTAATTTTGTACAATGCGTTATTTCTTGTCGTAAAGTGTTTCCAATATGTACTTAATTGTCTTTACTCTGCAACACTGTATTCCCTTATAACGTGGTATTCTTACATATTCTTTCGAGAGAAAACTCTCCTGTGCGTTCTCTTTTGGGCTACACGCTTAGACATACACGCAACGACAAAGCATTTCGAGTTACAACGTGTTGTTTAGGAAAAACAAGATAATTTCGCAAGATGCGAGATTTCCATAAAACGTGGTTTTCTGAAAAATTTTGACGAAAGAAAGTTCTCCTGTGCATTGTCTTTTGAGGCTACACGTTTAGACGTACACGCCACACCAAATCTTTTCGAGTTACAACTTGTTGTTTAGGAGATACAAGCAAATTTTTTACGATGCGTTATTTCTTCTTGTAAAGTGTTTCCAATATGTAAGTATTTGTCTTTATTCTACAACACTGTATTTCCTCATAACGTGGTTATTCTTACATATTCTTTCAAGAGAAAACTCTCCTGTGAGTACTCTTTTGAAGCTACACGCTTAGACATACACGCAACACCAAAGCTTTTCGAGTTACAACGTGTTGTTTAGGAGATACAAGTTAATTTTGTACAATGCGTTATTTCTTGTCGTAAAGTGTTTCCAATATGTACTTAATTGTCTTTACTCTGCAACACTGTATTCCCTTATAACGTGGTATTCTTACATATTCTTTCGAGAGAAAACTCTCCTGTGCGTTCTCTTTTGGGCTACACGCTTAGACATACACGCAACGACAAAGCATTTCGAGTTACAACGTGTTGTTTAGGAAAAACAAGATAATTTCGCACGATGCGAGATTTCCATAAAACGTGGTTTTCTGAAAAATTTTGACGAAAGAAAGTTCTCCTGTGGGTTCTCTTTTGAGGCTACACGTTGAGACATACACGTCACACCAAATCTTTTCAAGTTACAACGTGTTGTTTAGGAGATACAAGCTAATTTTGTACGATGCCTTATTTCTTCTCAAAGTGTTTCCAATAAGTACTTATTTGTCTTTACTCTGCAAAATTGTATTTCCTTATAACGTGGTATTCTTGCATATTCTTTCGAGAGAAAACTCTCCTGTGCCTTCTCTTTTGAGGCTCCACACTTACACATACACGCAACACCAAAGCTTTTCGAGTTACAACATGTTGTTTAGGAAAAAGAAGATGATTTCGAATGATGCGGGATTTCCTTAAAACGTGGTTTTCTGAAAAATTTTGAAGAAAGAAAATTCTCCTGTGGGTTCTCTTTCGAGGCTACACGTTTAGACGTACATGCCATACCAAATCTTTTCGAGTTACAACGTGTTGTTTAGGAGATACAAGCTAATTTTTTTCGATGCGTTAATTCTTCTTGCAAAGTGTTTCCAGTAAGTATTTGTCTTTACTCTGCAACATTGTATTTCCTTATAACGTGTTATTCTTACATATTCTTTCGAGATAAAACTATCCTGTGCATTCTCTTTTGAGGTTACACGCTTAGACACACACGCAACACCAAAGCTTTTCGAGTTACAACGTGTTGTTTAGGAAAAACAAGATAATTTTGCACGATGCGAGATTTCCTTAAAACCTGGTTTCTGACAAATTTTGATGAAAGAAAATTCTCTTGTGGGTTCTCTGTTGAGGCTACACGTTTAGACGTACATGTCACACCAAATCTTTTAGAGTTACAATGTGTTGTTTAGGAGATACAAGCTAATTTTGTACGATGTGATATTTCTTCTCGTAAAGGGTTTCCAATATGTACTTATTTGTCTTTACTCTGCATAATTGTATTTCCTTATAACGTGGTATTCTTACATAATCGTTCAAGAGAAAACTCTCCTGTGCCTTCTCTTTTGAGGCTACACGCGTACACATACACGCAACACCAAAGCTTTTCGAGTTACAACATGTTGTTTAGGAAAAAGTAGATGATTTCGCACGATGCGGGATTTCCTTGAAACGTGGTTTTCTGAAAAAATTTGAGGAATGAAAATTCTCCTGTGGGTTCTCTTTTGAGGCTACACGTTTAGACGAACATGACACACCAAATCTTTTCGAGTTACAACGTGTTGTTTCGGAGATACAAGCTAATTTTTTAGGATGTGTTAATTATTCTCGTAAAGTGTTTCCAAGACTTACATATTTGTCTTTACTCTGCAACACTGCATTTCCTTATAACGTGGTATTCTTACATATTCTTTCGAGAGAAAACTATCCCGTGCTTTCCCTTTTGCGGCTACACACTTAGACAAAAAGGCAACACCAAAGCTTTTCGAGTTACAACGTGTTGTTTATGAAAAACAAGATAATTTCGCACGATGCAGGATTTCCTTAAAACGTAGTTTTCTGAAAAATTTTGACGAAAGAAAATTCTTCAGTGGGTTTTCTTTTGAGGCTACATGTTTAGACGTACACGCCACACCAATTCCTTTCGAGTTACCACGTGTTGTTTAGGAGATACAACCTAATTTTGTATGATGCGTTATTTATTCTCATAAAGTGTTTCCAATATGTACGTATTTTTCTTTACTCTGCAACACTTTATTTCCTTATAACGTTGTATTCTTACATATTCTTTCGAGAAAAAACTCTACTGTGCGTTCTCTTTAGAGGCTACACGCTTAGCCATACACGCAACGCCAAAGCTTTTCGAGTTACAATGTGCTGTTTAGGAAAAACAAGATAATTTCGCACGATGCGAGATTTCCATAAAACGTGGTTGTCTGAAAAATGTTGACGAAAGAAAGTTCTCCTGTGGGTTCTCTTTTGAGGCTACACATGTAGAGGTATGAGCCACACCAAATCTTTTCGAGTTACAAAGTGCTGTTTAGGAGATACAAGCTAATTTTGTACGATGCATTATTTCTTCTCTTAAAGTGTTTCCAATAGCATTTGTCTTTACTCTGCAACATTGTATTTTCTTATAACGTGGTATTCTTACATATTCTTTCGAGAGAAAACTCTCCTGTGCCTTCTCTTTTGAGGCTATACGCTTAGACATACACGCAACACCAAAGGTTTTCGAGTTACAACGTGTTGTTTAGGAAAAACAAGATAATTTCGCACGATGCGAGATTTCCTTAAAACGTGGTTTCTGACAAATTTTGATGAAATAAAATTCTCCTGTGGGTTCTCTTTTGAGGCTACACTTTTAGACGTACACGTCACACCAAATCTTTTCAAGTTACAACGTGTTGTTTAGGAGATACAAGCTAATTTTGTATGATGCGTTATTTCTTCTCGTAAAGTGTTTCCAATATGTACTTATTTGTCTTTACTCTGCAAAATTGTATTTCCTTATAACGTGGTATTCTTACATATTCTATCGAGAGAAAACTCCCCTGTGCCTTCTCTTTTGAGGCTCCACGCTTACACATACACGCAACACCAAAGCTTTTCGAGTTACAACATGTTGTTTAGGAAAATGAAGATGATTTCGCACGATGCGGGATTTCCTTAAAACGTGGTTTTCTGAAAATTTTTGAAGAAAGGAAATTCTCCTGTAGGTTCTCTTTTGAGGCTACACGTTTAGACGTACATGCCACACCAAATCTTTTCGAGTTACAACGTGTTGTTTAGGAGAAACAAGCTAATTATTTACGGTGCATTAATTCTTCCCTTAAAGTGTTTCCAATACGTACATATTTGTCTTTACTCTGCAACATTGTATTTCCTTATAACGTGGTATTCTTACATATTCTTTCGAGATAAAACTATCCTGTGTGTTCTCTTTTGAGGTTACACACTTAGACATACACGCAACACCAAAGATTTCTGAGTTATAACGTGTTATTTAGGAAAAACAAGATAATTTCGCACGATGCGATATTTCCTTAAAACGTGGTTTCTGACAAATTTTGATAAAAGAAAATTCTCTAGTGGGTTCCCTTTTGAGGCTACACGCTTAGACGTACACGTCACACCAAATCTTTTCGAGTTACAACGTGTTGTTTAGGAGATACAAGCTAATTTTTTACGATGCGTTATTTCTTCTTGTAAAGTGTTTGCAATATGTACTTATTTGTCTTTACCCTGCAAAATTGTATTTCCTTACAACGTGGTATTCTTACATATTCTTTTGAGAGAAAACTCTCCTGTGCCTTCTCTTTTGGGGCTCCACGCTTACACATACACGCAACACCAAAGCTTTTCGAGTTACAACATGTTGCTTAGGAAAAAGAAGATGATTTCACACGATGCGGGATTTCCTTAAAGCGTGGTTTTCTGAAAAATTTTGAAGAAAGAAAATTCTCCTGTGGGTTCTCTTTTGCGGCTACACGTTTAGACGTACAAGGCACACCAAATCTTTTCGAGTTACAACGTGTTGTTTCGGAGATACAAGCTAATTTTGTAACATGCGTTACTTCTGCTCGTAAAGTTTTCCAATGCGTACTTATTTGTCTTTACTCTGCAACACTGTATTTCCTTATAACGTTGTATTCTTACATATTCTTTCGAGAGAAAACTCTCCTGTGCGTTCTCTTTACAGGCTACACGCTTAGACATACACACAACCCCAAAGCTTTTTGAGTTACAATGCGTCGTTTAGGAAAAACAAGATAATTTCGCACGATGCGAGATTTCCATAAAACGTGGTTGTCTGAAAAATTTTGACGAAAGAAAGTTCTCCTGTGGGTTCTCTTTTGAGGCTACACGTGTAGAGGTACGAGCCACACCAAATCTTTTCGAGTTACAACGTGTTGTTTAGGAGATACAAGCTAATTTTGTACGATGCATTATTTCTTCTCTTAAAGTGTTTCCAATAGTATTTGTCTGTACTCTGCAGCATTATATTTCCTTATAACGTGGTATTCTTTCATATTCTTTCGAGAGAAAACTCTCTTGTGCCTTCTCTTTTGAGGCTCCACGCTTAGACATACAGGCAACACCAAAGCTTTTCGAGTTACAACGTGTTGTTTATGGAAAACAAGATAATTTTGCATGATGCGGGATTTCCTTAAAACGTGGGTTTCTGACAAATTTTGACTAAAGAAAATTCTCCTGTGGCTTCTCTTTTGAGTCTACACGTTTAGACGTGCACGCCACACCAAATCCTTTCGAGTTACCACGTGTTGTTTAAGAGATACAAGCTAATTTTGTATGATGCGTTATTTCTTTTCATAAAGTGGTTCCAATACGTATGTATTTGTCTTTACTCTGAAACACTGTATTTCCTTATAACGTTGTGTTCTTACATGTTCTTTCGAGAGAAAACTCTCCTGTGCATTCTCTTTAGAGGCTACATGCTCAGACATACACGCAACACCAAAGCTTTTCGAGTTACAACTTGTTGTTTAGGAAAAACAAGATAATTTTGCACGATGCGGGATTTCCTTAAAACGTGGTTTTCTGACAAATTTTGACGAAAGAAAGTTCTCCTGTGGGTTCTCTTTTGAGGCTACACGTGTAGCCGTACGAGCCACACCAAATATTTTTGAGTTACAACGTGTTGTTTAGGAGATACAAGCAAATATTGTACGATGCGCTATTTCTTCTCGTAAAGTGTTTCCAATACGTACATATTTGTCTTTACTCTGCAACACTGTATTTCCTTATAACATGTTATTCTTTGTTTTTTTTTTGTTTTGTTTTTTTAATTTTCTTTTTTTTTTATTCGATATAATTTATTTACATTTCAAATGATTTCCCCTTTTCTAGCCCCCCCCCCCCACTCCCCTAAAGTCCCGTAAGCCCCCTTCTCTTTTCCTGTCCTCCCTCCCACCCCTTCCCAGTTCCCCGTTCTGGTTTTGCCAAATACTGTTTCACTGAGTCTTTCCAGAACCAGGGACCACTCCTGCTTTCTTCTTGTATCTCATTTGATGTGTGGATTATGTTTTGGGTATTCCAGCTTTCTAGGTTAATAACCACTTATTAGTGAGTGCATACCATGATTCACCTTTTGAGTCTGGGTTACCTCACTTAGTATGATGTTCTCTAGCTCCATCCATTTGCCTAAGAATTTCATGAATTCATTGTTTCTAATGGCTGAATAGTACTCCATTGTGTAGATATACCACATTTTTTGTATCCACTCTTCTGTTGAGGGATACCTGGGTTCTTTCCAGCATCTGGCAATTATAAATAGGGCTGCTATGAACATAGTAGAGCATGTATCCTTATTACATGGTGGGGAATCCTCTGGGTATATGCCCAGGAGTGGTATAGCAGGATCTTCTGGAAGTGAGGTGCCCAGTTTTCGGAGGAACCGCCAGACTGCTTTCCAGAGTGGTTGTACCAATTTGCAACCCCACCAGCAGTGGAGGAGTGTTCCTCTTTCTCCGCACCCTCTCCAACACCTGCTGTCTCCTGAATTTTTAATCTTAGCCATTCTGACTGGTGTAAGATGAAATCTTAGGGTTGTTTTGATTTGCATTTCCCTAATGACTAATGAAGTTGAGCATTTTTTAAGATGCTTCTCCGCCATCCGAAGTTCTTCAGGTGAGAATTCTTTGTTTAACTCTGTACCCCATTTTTTAATAGGGTTGTTCGGTTTTCTGGAGTCTAACTTCTTGAGTTCTTTATATATAGGACATCGGTACAGGGAGAAAGTTTCTGAACAGAACACCAATAGCGTATGCTCTAAGAGCAAGAATTGACAAATGGGACCTCATAAGGTTACAGAGTTTCTGTAAGGCAAAGGACACCATCAAGAGGACAGATCGGCAACCAACAAATTGGGAAAAGATCTTCACCAATCCTATAACATGTTATTCTTACATATTCTTTCGAGGGAAAACTCTCCTGTGCATTCTCTTTTGAGGCTACACGATTAGACAAGCACGCAACACCAAAGCTTTTCGAGTTACAACATGTTGTTTAGGAAAAGAAGATGATTTCGCACGATGAGGGATTTCCTAAAAACCTGGTTTTCTGAAAAATTTTGACGAAAGAAAATTCTCCTTTGGGGTCTCTTTTGAGGCTACATATTTAGACGTACACGGCACACCAAATCTTTTCGAGTTACAACGTGTTGTTTAGGAGATACAAGCTAATTTTTTTATAATGCGTTAATTCTCCTAAAGTGTTTCCAATACCTACGTATTTGTCTTTACTCTGCAACACTGTATTTCCTTATAACGTGGTATTCTTACATATTCTTTCGAGAGAAAACTATCCTGTGCATTCCCTTTTGAAGCTAAACACTTAGACATACAGGCAACACCAAAGCTTTTTGAGTTACAACATGTTGTTTTTAAAAAACAAGATAATTTTGCACGATGCTGGATTACCTTACAACATGGTTTTCTGACAAATTTTGACGAAAGAAAATTATTCTGTTGGTTCTCTTTTGAAGCTTCATGTTTAGACGTGCACGCCACACCTAATCCTTTCGAGTTACCACGTGTTCTTTAGGAGATACAAGCTAATTTTGTAAGATGCTTTATTTCTTCTCGTAAAGTGTGTCCAATACGTACGTATATGTCTTTACTCTGCAACAATGTATTTCCTTATAACGTGGTATTCTTACACATTCTTTCGAGAGAAAACTATCTTGTGCGTTACCTTTTGAGGCTACACACTTAGACATACAGGCAACACCAAAGCTTGTCAAGTTACAACGTGTTGTTTATGAAAAACAAGATAATTTCGCACGATGCGGGATATCCTTAAAACTTGGTGTTCTGACAAATTTTGACGAAAGAAAATTCTCCTGTGGGTTCTCTTTTGAGGCTACATGTTTAGCCGTGCACGCCACACGAAATCCTTTCGAATTATCACGTGTTGTTTAGGAGATACAAGCTAATTTTGTACGATGCGTTATTTCTTCTCGTAAAGTGTTTCCAATATGTATGTATTTGTCTTTACTCTGCAACACTGTATTTCCTTATAACATTGTATTCTTATATGTTCTTTCGAGAGAAAACTCTCCTGTGCGTTCTCTTTAGAGGCTACACGCTTAGATATACACGCAACACCAAAGCTTTTCGAGTTACAACGTGTTGTTTAGGAAAAACAAGATAATTTTGCACGATGCGGGATATCCTTAAAACGTGGTTTTCTGACAAATTTTAACGAAAGAAAGTTCTCCTGTGCGTTGTCTTTTGAGGCTACAGGTTTAGACGTACACGCCACACCAAATCTTTTCGAGTTATAACTTGTTGTTTAGGAAATACAAGCAAATTTTGTTCGATGCGTTATTTCTTCTTGTAAAGTGTGTCCAATACGTACTTAATTGTCTTTACTCTGCAACACCGTATTTCCTTATAACGTGGTATTCTTACATATTCTTTCGAGGGAAACGTCTCCTGTGAGTTCTCTTTTGGGCTACACGCTTAGACATACATGCAACGCCAAATCTTTTCGAGTTACAACGTGTTGTTTAGGAAAAACAAGATAATTTCGCATGATGCGAGATTTCCATAAAACGTGGTTTTCTGAAAAATTTTGACGAAAGAAAGTTCTCCTGTGGGTTCTCTTTTGAGGCTACATGTTTAGACGTACACGTCACACCAAATCTTTTTGAGTTACAACGTGTTGTTTAGGAGATACAAGCTAATTTTTTACGATGCGTTATTTCTTCTTGTAAAGTGTTTGCAATATGTACTTATTTGTCTTTACCCTGCAAAATTGTATTTCCTTACAACGTGGTATTCTTACATATTCTTTTGAGAGAAAACTCTCCTGTGCCTTCTCTTTTGGGGCTCCACGCTTACACATACACGCAACACCAAAGCTTTTCGAGTTACAACATGTTGCTTAGGAAAAAGAAGATGATTTCACACGATGCGGGATTTCCTTAAAGCGTGGTTTTCTGAAAAATTTTGAAGAAAGAAAATTCTCCTGTGGGTTCTCTTTTGCGGCTACACGTTTAGACGTACAAGGCACACCAAATCTTTTCGAGTTACAACGTGTTGTTTCGGAGATACAAGCTAATTTTGTAACATGCGTTACTTCTGCTCGTAAAGTTTTCCAATGCGTACTTATTTGTCTTTACTCTGCAACACTGTATTTCCTTATAACGTTGTATTCTTACATATTCTTTCGAGAGAAAACTCTCCTGTGCGTTCTCTTTACAGGCTACACGCTTAGACATACACACAACCCCAAAGCTTTTTGAGTTACAATGCGTCGTTTAGGAAAAACAAGATAATTTCGCACGATGCGAGATTTCCATAAAACGTGGTTGTCTGAAAAATTTTGACGAAAGAAAGTTCTCCTGTGGGTTCTCTTTTGAGGCTACACGTGTAGAGGTACGAGCCACACCAAATCTTTTCGAGTTACAACGTGTTGTTTAGGAGATACAAGCTAATTTTGTACGATGCATTATTTCTTCTCTTAAAGTGTTTCCAATAGTATTTGTCTGTACTCTGCAGCATTATATTTCCTTATAACGTGGTATTCTTTCATATTCTTTCGAGAGAAAACTCTCTTGTGCCTTCTCTTTTGAGGCTCCACGCTTAGACATACAGGCAACACCAAAGCTTTTCGAGTTACAACGTGTTGTTTATGGAAAACAAGATAATTTTGCATGATGCGGGATTTCCTTAAAACGTGGGTTTCTGACAAATTTTGACTAAAGAAAATTCTCCTGTGGCTTCTCTTTTGAGTCTACACGTTTAGACGTGCACGCCACACCAAATCCTTTCGAGTTACCACGTGTTGTTTAAGAGATACAAGCTAATTTTGTATGATGCGTTATTTCTTTTCATAAAGTGGTTCCAATACGTATGTATTTATTTGTCTTTACTCTGAAACACTGTATTTCCTTATAACGTTGTGTTCTTACATGTTCTTTCGAGAGAAAACTCTCCTGTGCATTCTCTTTAGAGGCTACATGCTCAGACATACACGCAACACCAAAGCTTTTCGAGTTACAACTTGTTGTTTAGGAAAAACAAGATAATTTTGCACGATGCGGGATTTCCTTAAAACGTGGTTTTCTGACAAATTTTGACGAAAGAAAGTTCTCCTGTGGGTTCTCTTTAGAGGCTACACGTGTAGCCGTACGAGCCACACCAAATATTTTTGAGTTACAACGTGTTGTTTAGGAGATACAAGCAAATATTGTACGATGCGCTATTTCTTCTCGTAAAGTGTTTCCAATACGTACATATTTGTCTTTACTCTGCAACACTGTATTTCCTTATAACATGTTATTCTTTGTTTTTTTTTTTGTTTGTTTTTTTTTTAATTTTCTTTTTTTTTATTCGATTTAATTTATTTACATTTCAAATGATTTCCCCTTTTCTAGCCCCCCCCCCACTCCCCGAAAGTCCCGTAAGCCCCCTTCTCTTCCCCTGTCCTCCCTCCCACCCCTTCCCAGTTCCCCGTTCTGGTTTTGCCAAATACTGTTTCACTGAGTCTTTCCAGAACCAGGGACCACTCCTGCTTTCTTCTTGTATCTCATTTGATGTGTGGATTATGTTTTGGGTATTCCAGCTTTCTAGGTTAATAACCACTTATTAGTGAGTGCATACCATGATTCACCTTTTGAGTCTGGGTTACCTCACTTAGTATGATGTTCTCTAGCTCCATCCATTTGCCTAAGAATTTCATGAATTCATTGTTTCTAATGGCTGAATAGTACTCCATTGTGTAGATATACCACATTTTTTGTATCCACTCTTCTGTTGAGGGATACCTGGGTTCTTTCCAGCATCTGGCAATTATAAATAGGGCTGCTATGAACATAGTAGAGCATGTATCCTTATTACATGGTGGGGAATCCTCTGGGTATATGCCCAGGAGTGGTATAGCAGGATCTTCTGGAAGTGAGGTGCCCAGTTTTCGGAGGAACCGCCAGACTGCTTTCCAGAGTGGTTGTACCAATTTGCAACCCCACCAGCAGTGGAGGAGTGTTCCTCTTTCTCCGCACCCTCTCCAACACCTGCTGTCTCCTGAATTTTTAATCTTAGCCATTCTGACTGGTGTAAGATGAAATCTTAGGGTTGTTTTGATTTGCATTTCCCTAATGACTAATGAAGTTGAGCATTTTTTAAGATGCTTCTCCGCCATCCGAAGTTCTTCAGGTGAGAATTCTTTGTTTAACTCTGTACCCCATTTTTTAATAGGGTTGTTCGGTTTTCTGGAGTCTAACTTCTTGAGTTCTTTATATATAGGACATCGGTACAGGGAGAAAGTTTCTGAACAGAACACCAATAGCGTATGCTCTAAGAGCAAGAATTGACAAATGGGACCTCATAAGGTTACAGAGTTTCTGTAAGGCAAAGGACACCATCAAGAGGACAGATCGGCAACCAACAAATTGGGAAAAGATCTTCACCAATCCTATAACATGTTATTCTTACATATTCTTTCGAGGGAAAACTCTCCTGTGCATTCTCTTTTGAGGCTACACGATTAGACAAGCACGCAACACCAAAGCTTTTCGAGTTACAACATGTTGTTTAGGAAAAGAAGATGATTTCGCACGATGAGGGATTTCCTAAAAACCTGGTTTTCTGAAAAATTTTGACGAAAGAAAATTCTCCTTTGGGGTCTCTTTTGAGGCTACATATTTAGACGTACACGGCACACCAAATCTTTTCGAGTTACAACGTGTTGTTTAGGAGATACAAGCTAATTTTTTTATAATGCGTTAATTCTCCTAAAGTGTTTCCAATACCTACGTATTTGTCTTTACTCTGCAACACTGTATTTCCTTATAACGTGGTATTCTTACATATTCTTTCGAGAGAAAACTATCCTGTGCATTCCCTTTTGAAGCTAAACACTTAGACATACAGGCAACACCAAAGCTTTTTGAGTTACAACATGTTGTTTTTAAAAAACAAGATAATTTTGCACGATGCTGGATTACCTTACAACATGGTTTTCTGACAAATTTTGACGAAAGAAAATTATTCTGTTGGTTCTCTTTTGAAGCTTCATGTTTAGACGTGCACGCCACACCTAATCCTTTCGAGTTACCACGTGTTCTTTAGGAGATACAAGCTAATTTTGTAAGATGCTTTATTTCTTCTCGTAAAGTGTGTCCAATACGTACGTATATGTCTTTACTCTGCAACAATGTATTTCCTTATAACGTGGTATTCTTACACATTCTTTCGAGAGAAAACTATCTTGTGCGTTACCTTTTGAGGCTACACACTTAGACATACAGGCAACACCAAAGCTTGTCAAGTTACAACGTGTTGTTTATGAAAAACAAGATAATTTCGCACGATGCGGGATATCCTTAAAACTTGGTGTTCTGACAAATTTTGACGAAAGAAAATTCTCCTGTGGGTTCTCTTTTGAGGCTACATGTTTAGCCGTGCACGCCACACGAAATCCTTTCGAATTATCACGTGTTGTTTAGGAGATACAAGCTAATTTTGTACGATGCGTCATTTCTTCTCGTAAAGTGTTTCCAATATGTATGTATTTGTCTTTACTCTGCAACACTGTATTTCCTTATAACATTGTATTCTTACATGTTCTTTCGAGAGAAAACTCTCCTGTGCGTTCTCTTTAGAGGCTACACGCTTAGATATACACGCAACACCAAAGCTTTTCGAGTTACAACGTGTTGTTTAGGAAAAACAAGATAATTTTGCACGATGCGGGATATCCTTAAAACGTGGTTTTCTGACAAATTTTAACGAAAGAAAGTTCTCCTGTGCGTTGTCTTTTGAGGCTACAGGTTTAGACGTACACGCCACACCAAATCTTTTCGAGTTATAACTTGTTGTTTAGGAAATACAAGCAAATTTTGTTCGATGCGTTATTTCTTCTTGTAAAGTGTGTCCAATACGTACTTAATTGTCTTTACTCTGCAACACCGTATTTCCTTATAACGTGGTATTCTTACATATTCTTTCGAGGGAAACGTCTCCTGTGAGTTCTCTTTTGGGCTACACGCTTAGACATACATGCAACGCCAAATCTTTTCGAGTTACAACGTGTTGTTTAGGAAAAACAAGATAATTTCGCATGATGCGAGATTTCCATAAAACGTGGTTTTCTGAAAAATTTTGACGAAAGAAAGTTCTCCTGTGGGTTCTCTTTTGAGGCTACATGTTTAGACGTACACGTCACACCAAATCTTTTTGAGTTACAACGTGTTGTTTAGGAGATACAAGCTAATTTTTTATGATGCGTTATTTCTTCTTGTAAAGTGTTTGCAATATGTACTTATTTGTCTTTACCCTGCAAAATTGTATTTCCTTACAACGTGGTATTCTTACATATTCTTTTGAGAGAAAACTCTCCTGTGCCTTCTCTTTTGGGGCTCCACGCTTACACATACACGCAACACCAAAGCTTTTCGAGTTACAACATGTTGCTTAGGAAAAAGAAGATGATTTCACACGATGCGGGATTTCCTTAAAGCGTGGTTTTCTGAAAAATTTTGAAGAAAGAAAATTCTCCTGTGGGTTCTCTTTTGCGGCTACACGTTTAGACGTACAAGGCACACCAAATCTTTTCGAGTTACAACGTGTTGTTTCGGAGATACAAGCTAATTTTGTAACATGCGTTACTTCTGCTCGTAAAGTTTTCCAATGCGTACTTATTTGTCTTTACTCTGCAACACTGTATTTCCTTATAACGTTGTATTCTTACATATTCTTTCGAGAGAAAACTCTCCTGTGCGTTCTCTTTACAGGCTACACGCTTAGACATACACACAACCCCAAAGCTTTTTGAGTTACAATGCGTCGTTTAGGAAAAACAAGATAATTTCGCACGATGCGAGATTTCCATAAAACGTGGTTGTCTGAAAAATTTTGACGAAAGAAAGTTCTCCTGTGGGTTCTCTTTTGAGGCTACACGTGTAGAGGTACGAGCCACACCAAATCTTTTCGAGTTACAACGTGTTGTTTAGGAGATACAAGCTAATTTTGTACGATGCATTATTTCTTCTCTTAAAGTGTTTCCAATAGTATTTGTCTGTACTCTGCAGCATTATATTTCCTTATAACGTGGTATTCTTTCATATTCTTTCGAGAGAAAACTCTCTTGTGCCTTCTCTTTTGAGGCTCCACGCTTAGACATACAGGCAACACCAAAGCTTTTCGAGTTACAACGTGTTGTTTATGGAAAACAAGATAATTTTGCATGATGCGGGATTTCCTTAAAACGTGGGTTTCTGACAAATTTTGACTAAAGAAAATTCTCCTGTGGCTTCTCTTTTGAGTCTACACGTTTAGACGTGCACGCCACACCAAATCCTTTCGAGTTACCACGTGTTGTTTAAGAGATACAAGCTAATTTTGTATGATGCGTTATTTCTTTTCATAAAGTGGTTCCAATACGTATGTATTTGTCTTTACTCTGAAACACTGTATTTCCTTATAACGTTGTGTTCTTACATGTTCTTTCGAGAGAAAACTCTCCTGTGCATTCTCTTTAGAGGCTACATGCTCAGACATACACGCAACACCAAAGCTTTTCGAGTTACAACTTGTTGTTTAGGAAAAACAAGATAATTTTGCACGATGCGGGATTTCCTTAAAACGTGGTTTTCTGACAAATTTTGACGAAAGAAAGTTCTCCTGTGGGTTCTCTTTAGAGGCTACACGTGTAGCCGTACGAGCCACACCAAATATTTTTGAGTTACAACGTGTTGTTTAGGAGATACAAGCAAATATTGTACGATGCGCTATTTCTTCTCGTAAAGTGTTTCCAATACGTACATATTTGTCTTTACTCTGCAACACTGTATTTCCTTATAACATGTTATTCTTTGTTTTTTTTTTTGTTTGTTTTTTTTTTAATTTTCTTTTTTTTTTATTCGATTTAATTTATTTACATTTCAAATGATTTCCCCTTTTCTAGCCCCCCCCCCACTCCCCGAAAGTCCCGTAAGCCCCCTTCTCTTCCCCTGTCCTCCCTCCCACCCCTTCCCAGTTCCCCGTTCTGGTTTTGCCAAATACTGTTTCACTGAGTCTTTCCAGAACCAGGGACCACTCCTGCTTTCTTCTTGTATCTCATTTGATGTGTGGATTATGTTTTGGGTATTCCAGCTTTCTAGGTTAATAACCACTTATTAGTGAGTGCATACCATGATTCACCTTTTGAGTCTGGGTTACCTCACTTAGTATGATGTTCTCTAGCTCCATCCATTTGCCTAAGAATTTCATGAATTCATTGTTTCTAATGGCTGAATAGTACTCCATTGTGTAGATATACCACATTTTTTGTATCCACTCTTCTGTTGAGGGATACCTGGGTTCTTTCCAGCATCTGGCAATTATAAATAGGGCTGCTATGAACATAGTAGAGCATGTATCCTTATTACATGGTGGGGAATCCTCTGGGTATATGCCCAGGAGTGGTATAGCAGGATCTTCTGGAAGTGAGGTGCCCAGTTTTCGGAGGAACCGCCAGACTGCTTTCCAGAGTGGTTGTACCAATTTGCAACCCCACCAGCAGTGGAGGAGTGTTCCTCTTTCTCCGCACCCTCTCCAACACCTGCTGTCTCCTGAATTTTTAATCTTAGCCATTCTGACTGGTGTAAGATGAAATCTTAGGGTTGTTTTGATTTGCATTTCCCTAATGACTAATGAAGTTGAGCATTTTTTAAGATGCTTCTCCGCCATCCGAAGTTCTTCAGGTGAGAATTCTTTGTTTAACTCTGTACCCCATTTTTTAATAGGGTTGTTCGGTTTTCTGGAGTCTAACTTCTTGAGTTCTTTATATATAGGACATCGGTACAGGGAGAAAGTTTCTGAACAGAACACCAATAGCGTATGCTCTAAGAGCAAGAATTGACAAATGGGACCTCATAAGGTTACAGAGTTTCTGTAAGGCAAAGGACACCATCAAGAGGACAGATCGGCAACCAACAAATTGGGAAAAGATCTTCACCAATCCTATAACATGTTATTCTTACATATTCTTTCGAGGGAAAACTCTCCTGTGCATTCTCTTTTGAGGCTACACGATTAGACAAGCACGCAACACCAAAGCTTTTCGAGTTACAACATGTTGTTTAGGAAAAGAAGATGATTTCGCACGATGAGGGATTTCCTAAAAACCTGGTTTTCTGAAAAATTTTGACGAAAGAAAATTCTCCTTTGGGGTCTCTTTTGAGGCTACATATTTAGACGTACACGGCACACCAAATCTTTTCGAGTTACAACGTGTTGTTTAGGAGATACAAGCTAATTTTTTTATAATGCGTTAATTCTCCTAAAGTGTTTCCAATACCTACGTATTTGTCTTTACTCTGCAACACTGTATTTCCTTATAACGTGGTATTCTTACATATTCTTTCGAGAGAAAACTATCCTGTGCATTCCCTTTTGAAGCTAAACACTTAGACATACAGGCAACACCAAAGCTTTTTGAGTTACAACATGTTGTTTTTAAAAAACAAGATAATTTTGCACGATGCTGGATTACCTTACAACATGGTTTTCTGACAAATTTTGACGAAAGAAAATTATTCTGTTGGTTCTCTTTTGAAGCTTCATGTTTAGACGTGCACGCCACACCTAATCCTTTCGAGTTACCACGTGTTCTTTAGGAGATACAAGCTAATTTTGTAAGATGCTTTATTTCTTCTCGTAAAGTGTGTCCAATACGTACGTATATGTCTTTACTCTGCAACAATGTATTTCCTTATAACGTGGTATTCTTACACATTCTTTCGAGAGAAAACTATCTTGTGCGTTACCTTTTGAGGCTACACACTTAGACATACAGGCAACACCAAAGCTTGTCAAGTTACAACGTGTTGTTTATGAAAAACAAGATAATTTCGCACGATGCGGGATATCCTTAAAACTTGGTGTTCTGACAAATTTTGACGAAAGAAAATTCTCCTGTGGGTTCTCTTTTGAGGCTACATGTTTAGCCGTGCACGCCACACGAAATCCTTTCGAATTATCACGTGTTGTTTAGGAGATACAAGCTAATTTTGTACGATGCGTTATTTCTTCTCGTAAAGTGTTTCCAATATGTATGTATTTGTCTTTACTCTGCAACACTGTATTTCCTTATAACATTGTATTCTTACATGTTCTTTCGAGAGAAAACTCTCCTGTGCGTTCTCTTTAGAGGCTACACGCTTAGATATACACGCAACACCAAAGCTTTTCGAGTTACAACGTGTTGTTTAGGAAAAACAAGATAATTTTGCACGATGCGGGATATCCTTAAAACGTGGTTTTCTGACAAATTTTAACGAAAGAAAGTTCTCCTGTGCGTTGTCTTTTGAGGCTACAGGTTTAGACGTACACGCCACACCAAATCTTTTCGAGTTATAACTTGTTGTTTAGGAAATACAAGCAAATTTTGTTCGATGCGTTATTTCTTCTTGTAAAGTGTGTCCAATACGTACTTAATTGTCTTTACTCTGCAACACCGTATTTCCTTATAACGTGGTATTCTTACATATTCTTTCGAGGGAAACGTCTCCTGTGAGTTCTCTTTTGGGCTACACGCTTAGACATACACGCAACGACAAATCTTTTCGAGTTACAACGTGTTGTTTAGGAAAAACAAGATAATTTCGCATGATGCGAGATTTCCATAAAACGTGGTTTTCTGAAAAATTTTGACGAAAGAAAGTTCTCCTGTGGGTTCTCTTTTGAGGCTACATGTTTAGACGTACACGTCACACCAAATCTTTTTGAGTTACAACGTGTTGTTTAGGAGATACAAGCTAATTTTTTACGATGCGTTATTTCTTCTTGTAAAGTGTTTGCAATATGTACTTATTTGTCTTTACCCTGCAAAATTGTATTTCCTTACAACGTGGTATTCTTACATATTCTTTTGAGAGAAAACTCTCCTGTGCCTTCTCTTTTGGGGCTCCACGCTTACACATACACGCAACACCAAAGCTTTTCGAGTTACAACATGTTGCTTAGGAAAAAGAAGATGATTTCACACGATGCGGGATTTCCTTAAAGCGTGGTTTTCTGAAAAATTTTGAAGAAAGAAAATTCTCCTGTGGGTTCTCTTTTGCGGCTACACGTTTAGACGTACAAGGCACACCAAATCTTTTCGAGTTACAACGTGTTGTTTCGGAGATACAAGCTAATTTTGTAACATGCGTTACTTCTGCTCGTAAAGTTTTCCAATGCGTACTTATTTGTCTTTACTCTGCAACACTGTATTTCCTTATAACGTTGTATTCTTACATATTCTTTCGAGAGAAAACTCTCCTGTGCGTTCTCTTTACAGGCTACACGCTTAGACATACACACAACCCCAAAGCTTTTTGAGTTACAATGCGTCGTTTAGGAAAAACAAGATAATTTCGCACGATGCGAGATTTCCATAAAACGTGGTTGTCTGAAAAATTTTGACGAAAGAAAGTTCTCCTGTGGGTTCTCTTTTGAGGCTACACGTGTAGAGGTACGAGCCACACCAAATCTTTTCGAGTTACAACGTGTTGTTTAGGAGATACAAGCTAATTTTGTACGATGCATTATTTCTTCTCTTAAAGTGTTTCCAATAGTATTTGTCTGTACTCTGCAGCATTATATTTCCTTATAACGTGGTATTCTTTCATATTCTTTCGAGAGAAAACTCTCTTGTGCCTTCTCTTTTGAGGCTCCACGCTTAGACATACAGGCAACACCAAAGCTTTTCGAGTTACAACGTGTTGTTTATGGAAAACAAGATAATTTTGCATGATGCGGGATTTCCTTAAAACGTGGGTTTCTGACAAATTTTGACTAAAGAAAATTCTCCTGTGGCTTCTCTTTTGAGTCTACACGTTTAGACGTGCACGCCACACCAAATCCTTTCGAGTTACCACGTGTTGTTTAAGAGATACAAGCTAATTTTGTATGATGCGTTATTTCTTTTCATAAAGTGGTTCCAATACGTATGTATTTGTCTTTACTCTGAAACACTGTATTTCCTTATAACGTTGTGTTCTTACATGTTCTTTCGAGAGAAAACTCTCCTGTGCATTCTCTTTAGAGGCTACATGCTCAGACATACACGCAACACCAAAGCTTTTCGAGTTACAACTTGTTGTTTAGGAAAAACAAGATAATTTTGCACGATGCGGGATTTCCTTAAAACGTGGTTTTCTGACAAATTTTGACGAAAGAAAGTTCTCCTGTGGGTTCTCTTTAGAGGCTACACGTGTAGCCGTACGAGCCACACCAAATATTTTTGAGTTACAACGTGTTGTTTAGGAGATACAAGCAAATATTGTACGATGCGCTATTTCTTCTCGTAAAGTGTTTCCAATACGTACATATTTGTCTTTACTCTGCAACACTGTATTTCCTTATAACATGTTATTCTTTGTTTTTTTTTTTTTGGTTTTTTTTTTTAATTTTCTTTTTTTTTATTCGATTTAATTTATTTACATTTCAAATGATTTCCCCTTTTCTAGCCCCCCCCCCACTCCCCGAAAGTCCCGTAAGCCCCCTTCTCTTCCCCTGTCCTCCCTCCCACCCCTTCCCAGTTCCCCGTTCTGGTTTTGCCAAATACTGTTTCACTGAGTCTTTCCAGAACCAGGGACCACTCCTGCTTTCTTCTTGTATCTCATTTGATGTGTGGATTATGTTTTGGGTATTCCAGCTTTCTAGGTTAATAACCACTTATTAGTGAGTGCATACCATGATTCACCTTTTGAGTCTGGGTTACCTCACTTAGTATGATGTTCTCTAGCTCCATCCATTTGCCTAAGAATTTCATGAATTCATTGTTTCTAATGGCTGAATAGTACTCCATTGTGTAGATATACCACATTTTTTGTATCCACTCTTCTGTTGAGGGATACCTGGGTTCTTTCCAGCATCTGGCAATTATAAATAGGGCTGCTATGAACATAGTAGAGCATGTATCCTTATTACATGGTGGGGAATCCTCTGGGTATATGCCCAGGAGTGGTATAGCAGGATCTTCTGGAAGTGAGGTGCCCAGTTTTCGGAGGAACCGCCAGACTGCTTTCCAGAGTGGTTGTACCAATTTGCAACCCCACCAGCAGTGGAGGAGTGTTCCTCTTTCTCCGCACCCTCTCCAACACCTGCTGTCTCCTGAATTTTTAATCTTAGCCATTCTGACTGGTGTAAGATGAAATCTTAGGGTTGTTTTGATTTGCATTTCCCTAATGACTAATGAAGTTGAGCATTTTTTAAGATGCTTCTCCGCCATCCGAAGTTCTTCAGGTGAGAATTCTTTGTTTAACTCTGTACCCCATTTTTTAATAGGGTTGTTCGGTTTTCTGGAGTCTAACTTCTTGAGTTCTTTATATATAGGACATCGGTACAGGGAGAAAGTTTCTGAACAGAACACCAATAGCGTATGCTCTAAGAGCAAGAATTGACAAATGGGACCTCATAAGGTTACAGAGTTTCTGTAAGGCAAAGGACACCATCAAGAGGACAGATCGGCAACCAACAAATTGGGAAAAGATCTTCACCAATCCTATAACATGTTATTCTTACATATTCTTTCGAGGGAAAACTCTCCTGTGCATTCTCTTTTGAGGCTACACGATTAGACAAGCACGCAACACCAAAGCTTTTCGAGTTACAACATGTTGTTTAGGAAAAGAAGATGATTTCGCACGATGAGGGATTTCCTAAAAACCTGGTTTTCTGAAAAATTTTGACGAAAGAAAATTCTCCTTTGGGGTCTCTTTTGAGGCTACATATTTAGACGTACACGGCACACCAAATCTTTTCGAGTTACAACGTGTTGTTTAGGAGATACAAGCTAATTTTTTTATAATGCGTTAATTCTCCTAAAGTGTTTCCAATACCTACGTATTTGTCTTTACTCTGCAACACTGTATTTCCTTATAACGTGGTATTCTTACATATTCTTTCGAGAGAAAACTATCCTGTGCATTCCCTTTTGAAGCTAAACACTTAGACATACAGGCAACACCAAAGCTTTTTGAGTTACAACATGTTGTTTTTAAAAAACAAGATAATTTTGCACGATGCTGGATTACCTTACAACATGGTTTTCTGACAAATTTTGACGAAAGAAAATTATTCTGTTGGTTCTCTTTTGAAGCTTCATGTTTAGACGTGCACGCCACACCTAATCCTTTCGAGTTACCACGTGTTCTTTAGGAGATACAAGCTAATTTTGTAAGATGCTTTATTTCTTCTCGTAAAGTGTGTCCAATACGTACGTATATGTCTTTACTCTGCAACAATGTATTTCCTTATAACGTGGTATTCTTACACATTCTTTCGAGAGAAAACTATCTTGTGCGTTACCTTTTGAGGCTACACACTTAGACATACAGGCAACACCAAAGCTTGTCAAGTTACAACGTGTTGTTTATGAAAAACAAGATAATTTCGCACGATGCGGGATATCCTTAAAACTTGGTGTTCTGACAAATTTTGACGAAAGAAAATTCTCCTGTGGGTTCTCTTTTGAGGCTACATGTTTAGCCGTGCACGCCACACGAAATCCTTTCGAATTATCACGTGTTGTTTAGGAGATACAAGCTAATTTTGTACGATGCGTTATTTCTTCTCGTAAAGTGTTTCCAATATGTATGTATTTGTCTTTACTCTGCAACACTGTATTTCCTTATAACATTGTATTCTTATATGTTCTTTCGAGAGAAAACTCTCCTGTGCGTTCTCTTTAGAGGCTACACGCTTAGATATACACGCAACACCAAAGCTTTTCGAGTTACAACGTGTTGTTTAGGAAAAACAAGATAATTTTGCACGATGCGGGATATCCTTAAAACGTGGTTTTCTGACAAATTTTAACGAAAGAAAGTTCTCCTGTGCGTTGTCTTTTGAGGCTACAGGTTTAGACGTACACGCCACACCAAATCTTTTCGAGTTATAACTTGTTGTTTAGGAAATACAAGCAAATTTTGTTCGATGCGTTATTTCTTCTTGTAAAGTGTGTCCAATACGTACTTAATTGTCTTTACTCTGCAACACCGTATTTCCTTATAACGTGGTATTCTTACATATTCTTTCGAGGGAAACGTCTCCTGTGAGTTCTCTTTTGGGCTACACGCTTAGACATACATGCAACGCCAAATCTTTTCTAGTTACAACGTGTTGTTAGGAAAAACAAGATAATTTCGCATGATGCGAGATTTCCATAAAACGTGGTTTTCTGAAAAATTTTTACGAAAGAAAGTTCTCCGGTGGGTTCTCTTTTGAGGCTACATGTTTAGACGTACACGTCACACCAAATCTTTTTGAGTTACAACGTGTTGTTTAGGAGATACAAGCTAATTTTTTACGATGCGTTATTTCTTCTCGTAAAGTGTTTCCAATAAGTACTTATTTGTCTTTACTCTGCAAAATTGTATTTCCTTATAACGTGGTATTCTTACATATTCTTTCGAGAGAAAACTCTCCTATGCCTTCTCTTTTGAGGCTCCACGCTTACACATACACGCAACACCAAAGCTTTTCGAGTTACAACATGTTGCTTAGGAAAAAGAAGATGATTTCGCACGATGCGGGATTTCCTTAAAACGTGGTTTTCTGAAAAATTTTGAAGAAAGAAAATTCTCCTGTGGGTTCTCTTTTGAGGCTACACGTTTAGACGTCCACGGCACACCAAATCTTTTCGAGTTACAACGTGTTGTTTCGGAGATACAAGCTAATTTTGTAACATGCGTTACTTCTGCTCGTAAAGTTTTCCAATACGTACTTATTTGTCTTTACTCTGCAACACTGTATTTCCTTATAACGTTGTATTCTTACATATTCTTTCGAGAGAAAACTCTCCTGTGCGTTCTCTTTACAGGCTACACGCTTAGACATACACGCAAGGCCAAAGCTTTTTGAGTTACAATGTGTCGTTTAGGAAAAACAAGATAATTTTGCATGATGCGAGATTTCCATAAAACGTGGTTGTCTGAAAAATTTTGACGAAAGAAAGTTCTCCTGTGGGTTCTCTTTTGAGGCTACACGTGTAGAGGTACGAGCCACACCAAATCTTTTCGAGTTACAACGTGTTGTTCAGGAGATACAAGCTAATTTTGTACGATGCATTATTTCTTCTCTTAAAGTGTTTCCAATAGTATTTGTCTGTACTCTGCAACATTATATTTCCTTATAACGTGGTATTCTTTCATATTCTTTCGAGAGAAAACTCTCCTGTGCCTTCTCTTTTGAGGCTCCACGCTTAGACATACAGGCAACACCAAAGCTTTTCAAGTTACAACGTGTTGTTTATGGAAAACAAGATAATTTTGCACGATGCGGGATTTCCTTAAAACGTGGTTTTCTGACAAATTTTGACTAAAGAAAATTCTCCTGTGGCTTCTTTTTTGAGGCTACACGTTTAGACGTGCACGCCACACCAAATCCTTTCGAGTTACCATGTGTTGTTTAAGAGATACAAGCTAATTTTGTATGATGCGTTATTTCTTTTCGTAAAGTGGTTCCAATACGTATGTATTAGTCTTTACTCTGCAACACTGTATTTCCTTATAACGTTGTATTCTTACATGTTCTTGCGAGAGAAAACTCTCCTGTGCATTCTCTTTAGAGGCTACATGCTCAGACATACACGCAACACCAAAGCTTTTCGAGTTACAACGTGTTGTTTAGGAAAAACAAGACAATTTTGCACGATGCGGGATTTCCTTAAAACGTGGTTTTCTGACAAATTTTGACGAAAGAAAGTTCTCCTGTGGGTTCTCTTTTGAGGCTACACGTGTAGTCGTACGAGCCACACCAAATATTTTTAAGTTACAACGTGTTGTTTAGGAGATACAAGCAAATATTGTACGATGCGCTATTTCTTCTCGTAAAGTGTTTCCAATACGTACATATTTGTCTTTACTCTGCAACACTGTATTTCCTTATGACATCGTATTCTTACATATTCTTTCGAGGGAAAACTCTCCTGTGCATTCTCTTTTGAGGCTACACGATTAGACAAGCACGCAACACCAAAGCTTTTCGAGTTACAACATGTTGTTTAGGAAAAAGAAGATGATTTCGCACGATGAGGGATTTCCTAAAAACCTGGTTTTCTGAAAAATTTTGACGAAAGAAAATTCTCCTTTGTGTTCTCTTTTGAGGCTACATATTTAGACGTACATGTCACACCAAATCTTTTCGAGTTACAACGTGTTGTTTAGGAGATACAAGCTAATTTTTTATAATGAGTTAATTCTCCTAAAGTGTTTCCAATACGTACGTATTTGTCTTTACTCTACAACACTGTATTTCCTTATAACTTGGTATTCTTACATATTCTTTCGAGAGAATACTATCCTGTGCATTCCCTTTTGAGGCTAAACACTTAGACATACAGGCACCACCAAAGCTTTTTGAGTTACAACGTGTTGTTTTAAAAATACAAGATAATTTCGCACGATGCTGGATTTCCTTACAACATGGTTTTCTGACAAATTTTGACGAAAGAAATTTATTCTGTTGGTTCTCTTTTGAAGCTTCACGTTTAGACGTGCACGCCACACCTAATCCTTTCGAGTTACCACGTGTTGTTTAGGAGATAAAATCTAATTTTGTACGATGCTTTATTTCTTCTCGTAAAGTGTGTCCAATACTTACGTATTTGTCTTTATTCTGCAACACTGTATTTCCTTATAACGTGTTATTCTTACACATTCTTTCGAGAGAAAACTATCTTGTGCGTTCCCTTTTGAGGCTACACACTTAGACATACAGGCACCACCAAAGCTTTTCAAGTTACAACGTGTTGTTTATGAAAAACAAGATAATTTCGCACGATGCGGGATTTCCTTAAAACTTGGTGTTCTGACAAAATTTGACGAAAGAAAATTCTCCTGTGGGTTCTCTTTTGAGGCTACATGTTTAGACGTGCACGCCACATTAAATCCTTTCGAATTATCACGTGTTGTTTAGGAGATACAAGCTAATTTTGTACGATGCGTTATTTCTTCTCGTAAAGTGTTTCCAATATGTACGTATTTGTCTTTACTCTGCAACACTGTATTTCCTTATAACATTGTATTCTTACATGTTCTTTCGAGAGAAAACTCTCCTGTGCATTCTCTTTAGAGGCTACACGCTTAGATATACACGTAACACCAAAGCTTTTCAAGTTACAAGTGTTGTTTAGGAAAAACAAGATAATTTTGCACGATGCGAGATATCCTTAAAACGTGGTTTTCTGACAAATTTTAACGAAAGAAAGTTCTCCTGTGCATTGTCCTTTGAGGCTACAGGTTTAGACGTACACGCCACACCAAATCTTTTCGAGTTATAACTTGTTGTTTAGGAGATACAAGCAAATTTTGTTCGAAGCGTTATTTCTTCTTGTAAAGTGTGTCCAATACGTGCCTAATTGTCTTTACTCTGCAACACTGTATTTCCTTATAACGTGGTATTCTTACATATTCTTTCGAGGGAAACGTCTCCTGTGCGTTCTCTTTTGGGCTACACGCTTAGACATACACGCAATGCCAAAGCTTTTCGAGTTACAACATGTTGTTTAGGAAAAACAAGATAATTTCGCATGATGCTTTATTTCCATAAAACGTGGTTTTCTGAAAAATTTTGACGAAAGAAAGTTCTCCTGTGGGTTCTCTTTTGAGGCTACATGTTTAGACGTACACGTCACACCAAATCTTTTCGAGTTACAACGTGTTGTTTAGGAGATATAAGCTAATTTTGTAAGATGCGTTATTTCTTCTCATAAAGTGATTCCAATAAGTACTTATTTGTCCTTACTCTGCAAAATTGTATTTCCTTATAACGTGGTATTCTTACATATTCTTTTGAGAGAAAACTCTCCTGTGCATTCTCTTTACAGGCTACACGCTTAGACATACACGCAACGCCAAAGCTTTTTGAGTTACAATGTGTCGTTTAGGAAAAACAAGATAATTTCGCACGATGCGAGATTTCCATAAAACGTGGTTGTCTGAAAAATTTTGACGAAAGAAAGTTCTCCTGTGGGTTCTCTTTTGAGGCTACACGTGTAGAGGTAAGAGCCACACCAAATCGTTTCTAGTTACAACGTGTTGTTTAGGAGATACAAGCTAATTTTGTACGATGCATTATTTCTTCTCTTAAAGTGTTTCCAATAGTATTTGTCTGTACTCTGCAACATTATATTTCCTTATAACGTGGTATTCTTACATATTCTTTCGAGAGAAAACTCTCCTGTGCGTTCTCTTTACAGGCTACACGCTTAGACATACACGCAACGCCAAAGCTTTTCGAGTTACAATGTGTTGTTTAGGAAAAACAAGATAATTTCGCACGATGCGGGATTTATTTAAAACGTGGTTTCTGAAAAATTTTGTCGAAAGATAATTCTCTTGTGGGTTCGCTTTTGAGGCTACACGTTTAGACGTACATGCCACACGAAATCTTTTCGAGTTACAACGTGTTGTTTAGGAGATACAAGCTAATTTTGTACGATGCGTTATTTCTTCTAGTAAAGTGTTTCCAATACGTACGTATTTGCCTTTAGTCTGCAACACTGTATTTCCTTATAACGTGGTATTCTTACATATTCTTTCGATAAAAAACTCTCCTGTGCATCCTCTTTTGAGGCTACACGCTTAGACCTACACGCAACACCAAAGCTTTTCGCGTTACAACGTGTTGTTTAGGAAAAACAAGATAATTTCGCAGAATGAGGGATTTCCTTAATACGTGGTTTCTGATATATTTTTACCAAAGAAAATTCTCCTATGGGTTCTCTTTTGAGACTACACGTTTAGACGTACAGGCCACTCCAAATCTTTTTAAGTTACAACGTGTTGTTTAGGCGATACAAGCTAATTTTGTACGATGCGTTATTTCTTCTTGTAAAGTTTTTCCAATAAATATTTGTCTTTACTCTGCAACACTGTATTTCCTTATAACGTGGCATTCTTACATATTCTTTCGAGAGAAAACTCTCCTCTGTGTTCTCTTTTGGGGCTACATGCTTAGACATACACCCAACACCAAAGCTTTTCGAGTTAAAACGTGTTGTTTAGGAAGAACTAGATATTTCTCACGTTGCGTGATTTCCTTAAAACATGGTTTTCTGACAAAATTTGATGAAAGAAAATTGTCCAGTGGGTTCTCTTTTGAGGCTACACGTTTAGACGTACATGCCACACCAAATCTTTTCGAGTTACAACGTGTTGTTTAGGAGATACAAGCTAATTTTGTACGATGCTTTATTTCATCTCGTAAATTTTATGGGTTTCCAATACATACGTATTTGTCTTTACTCTGCAACACTGTATTCCCTTATAACGTGGTATTCTTACATATTCTTTCGAGAGAAAACTCTCCTGTGCGTTCTCTTTTGAGGCTACACGCTTAGACATACACGCAACACCAAAGCTTTTCGAGTTACAATGTGTTGTTTAGGAAAAACAAGATAATTTCCCACGATGCGGGATTTCCTTAAAACGTGGATTTCTGAAAATTTTTGACGAAAGAAAATTGTCCTGTGGGTTCTCTTTTGAGGCTACACGTTTAGACGTACACGCCACACCAAATCCTTTCGAGTTACAACGTGTTGTTTAGGAGATACAAGCTAATATTGTACGATGCGTTATTTCTTCTCGTAAAGTGTTTCCAATACGTACGTATTTGCCTTTAGTCTGCAACACTGTATTTCCTTATAACATGGTATTCTTACATATTCTTTCGAGAGAAAACTCTCCTGTGTGTTCCCCTTTGAGGCTACATGCTTAGACATACAGGCAACACCAAAGCTTTTCGCGTTACAACGTGTTGTTTAGGAAAAACAATATAATTTCGCGCGATGCGGGATTTCCTTAATAAGTGGTTTTTTGACAAATTTTGACCAAGGAAAATTCTCCTATGGGTTCTCTTTTGATGCTACACGTTTACACGTACAGGCCACACCTAATCTTTTTAAGTTACAACGTGTTGTTTAGGAGATACAAGCTAATTTTGTACGATAGGTTATTTCTTCTCGTAAAGTTTTTCTAATAAGTAAGAATATGTCTTTACTCTGCAACACTGTATTTCCTTATAATGTGGTATTCTTACATATTCTTTCGAGAGAAAACTCTCCTGTGCGTTCTCATTTGAGGCTACACGCTTAGACATACACGCAACACCAAAGCTTTTCGAGTTACAATGTGTTGTTTAGGAAGAACAAGATAATTTCCCACGATGCGGGATTTCCTTAAAACGTGGTTTTCTGACAAATTTTGACGAAAGAAAATTCTTCTGTGGCTTCTCTATTGAGGTTACACGTTTAGACGTACACACCACAACAAATCTTTTTGAGTTACAATGTGTTGTTTGGAGATACAAGCTAATTTTTTTTATGATGCCTTATTTCTTCTCGTAAAGTTTAAGTGTTTCCAATACGTATGTATTTGCCTTTACTCTGCAACACTGTATTTTCTTATTACGTGGTATTCTTACATATTCTTTCAACAGTAAACTCTCCTGTGCGTTCTCTTTGGAGGCTACACGCTTAGACATACATGCAACACCAAAGCTTTTCGAGTTACAACATGTTGTTTAGGAAAAAGATGATTTCGCACAATGCGGGATTTCCTTAAAACGTGGTTTTCTGACAAATTTTGATGAAAGAAAATTCTCCTGTGGGTTCTCTTTTGAGGCTACACGTTTAGACGTACACGCTACAGCAAATCTTTTCGAGTAACAATGTGTTGTTTAGGAGATTCAAGCTAATTTTGTACTATGCATTAATTCTTCTCGTAAAGTTTTTCCAATATGTAAGTATTTGTCTTTATTCTGCAACACTGTATTTCCTTATAACGTGGTATTCTTACATATTCTGTAGAGAGAAAACTATTCTGTGCGTTCCCTTTTGAGGCTACACACTTAGATATACAGGCAACACCAAAACCTTTCGAGTTACAACGTGTTGTTTATGAAAAACAAGATAAGTTCGCACGATGCGGGATTTCCTTAAAACGTGGTGTTCTGACAAATTTTGACGAAAGAAAATTCTCCTGTTGGTTCTCTTTTGAGGCTACACGTTTAGACGTGCACGCCACACCAAATCTTTTCGAGTTACCACGTGTTGTTAGGAGATACAAGCTAATTTTTTACGATGCGTTATTTCTTCTCGTAAAGTGTTTCCAATAAGTACGTATTTGTCTTTACTCTGCAACACTGTATTTCCTTATAACGTTGTATTCTTACATGTTCTTTCGAGAGAAAAATCTCCTGTGCGTTCTCTTAAGTGGCTACACGCATAGACATTCACGCAGCACCAAAGCTTTTCGAGTTACAACGTGTTCTTTAGAAAAAACAAGATAATTTTGCACGATGCGGGATATCCTTAAAACGTGGTTTTCTGACAAATTTTGACGAAAGAAAGTTCTCCTGTGGGTTCTCTTTTGAGGCTACACATTTAGACGTATGAGCCACACCAAATCTTTTCGAGTTACAACGTGTTGTTTACGAGATACAAGCAAATTTTTTACGATGCGTTATTTCTTCTCCTAAAGTGTTTCCAATATGTACTTATTTGTCTTTACTCTGCAACACTGTATTTCCTTATAACGTGGTATTCTTACATATTCTTTCGAGAGAAAACTCTCCTGTGCGTTCTCTTTTGAGGCTACACGCTTAGACAAACACTCAACACCAAAGCTTTTCGAGTTACACCATATTGTTTAGTAAAAACAAGATAATTTTGCACGATGCGAGATTTCCTTAAAACGTGTTTTCTGACAAATTTTGATGAAAGAAAATTCTCCTGTGAGTTCTCTTTTGAGGCTACACGTTTAGACGTACATGTCACACCAAATCTTTTCGAGTTACAACGTGTTGTTTAGGAGATACAACTAATTTTTTACGATGCGTTATTTCTTCTCATAAAGTGTGTCCAATACTTACTTATTTGTCTTTACTCTGCGACACTGTATTTCCTTATAACGCTGTATTCTTACATATTCTTTCGAGAGAAAACTCTCCTGTGCGTTCTCTTTTGAGGCTACACGCTTAGACATACACGCAGCACCAAAGCTTTTCGAGTTACAACGTGTTGTTTAGGAAAAACAAGATAATTTCCACGATGAGGGATTTCCATAAAACGTGGTTTTCTGACAAATTTTGACGAAAGAAAATACTCCTGTAAGTTCACTTTTGAGGCTACACGTTTAGACGTACACGCCACACCAAATCTTTTCGAGTTACATCGTGTTGTTTAGGAGATACAAGCTAATTTTGTAAGATGCGTTATTTCTTCTCGTAAAGTGTTTCCAATACATACGTATTTGTCTTTACTCTGCAACACTGTATTTCCTTATAACGTGGTATTCTTATATATTCTTTCAAGAGAAAACTCTCCTGTGCGTTCTCTTTTGAGGCCACATGTTTAGACATACATGCAACACCAAAGCTTTTCGAGTTACAATGTGTTGTTTAGGAAAAACAAGATAATTTCACACAATGAGGGATTTCCTTAAAACGTGGTTTTCTGACAAATTTTGACGAAAGAAACTTCTCCTGTGGGTTCTCTTTTGAGGCTACAAGTTTCAACTTACACATCACACCAAATCCTTCGAGTTACAACGTGTTGTTTAGGAAATACAAGCTAATTTTGTACGATGTATTCTTCCTTCTCGTAAAGTGTTTCCAATAAGTAAGTATCTGTCTTTACTCTGCAACACTGTATTTCCTTATAACGTGGTATTCTTACATATTCTTTCTAGAGAATACTCTACTGTGCATTCTCTTTTGAGGCTACATGCTTAGACATACACGCAACACCAAAGCTTTTCGAGTTACAACGTGTTGTTTAGGAAAAAGAAGATAATTTCGCACGATGCAGGACTTCCTTAAAACGTGGTTTTCTGAAAAAATTTTGACCAAAGAAAATTCTCCTGTGGGTTCTCTTTTGAGGCTACGCATTTAGATGTAAACACCACACCAAATATTTTCGAGTTACAACGTGTTATTTACACCAAAGCTTTTCGAGTTACAACGTGTTGTTTAGGAAAAACAAGATAATTTCGCACGATGCGGAATTTCCTTAAAACGTGGTTTTCCGACATATTTTGACGAAAGAAAATTCTCCTGTGCGTTCTCTTTTGAGGCTACACGTTTCAACATACACGCCACACAAAATCTTTTCGCGTTACAACGTGTTGTTTAGGAAATACAAGCTAATTTTGTATGATGTATTATTTTTTCTCGTAAAGTGTTTCCAATATGTATGTATCTGTCTTTACTCTGCAACACTGTATGTCCTTATAACGTGGTATTCTTACATATTCTTTCGAGAGAATACTCTCCTGTGCGTTCTCTTTTGAGGCTACACGCTTAGACATACATGCAAAACCAAAGCTTTTCGAGTTACAACGTATTGTTTAGGAAAAACAAGATAATTTCGCACGATGCGGGATTTCCATAAAACGTGGTTTTCTGAAAAAATTTTGACGAACGAAAATTCTCCTGTGGGTTCTCTTTTGAGGCTACACCTTTAGATGTAAACACCACACCAAATCCTTTCGAGTTACAACATGTTGTTTAGGAGATACAAGCTAAATTTTTACCATGCGTTATTTCTTCTCGTAAAGTGTTTCCAATACGTACATATTTGTCTTTACTCTGCAACACTGTTTTTCCATATAACGTGGTATTCTTACATATTCTTTCGAGAGAAAACTCTCCTGTGCGTTCTCTTTTGAGGCTACATTCTTAGACATACACCTAATACCAAAGCTTTTCGAGTTACAACATGTTGTTTCGGAAAAACAAGATAATTTCGCACGATGTGGGATTTCCTTAAAACGTGGTTTTCTGAAAAATTTTGACGAAAGAAAATTCTCCTGTGGGTTCTCTTTTGAGGCTACACGTTTAGATGTAAACACCACACCAAACCTTTTCGAGTTACAACGTGTTTTTTAGGAGATACAAGCAAATTTTTTCCATACGTTATTTCTTTTCATAAAGTGTTTCCAATATATACATATTGGTCTTTACTCTGCAACACTGTATTTCCAAATAACGTTGTATTCTTACATATTCTTTCGAGAGAAATCTCTCCTGTGCGTTCTCTTTTGAGGCTACAGGCTTAGACATACACGCAACACCAAAGCTTTTCGAGTAAGAATAACACGTTATAAGGAAGTACAGTGTTGCAGAATAAAGACAAATACTTACGTATTGGAAACCCTTAAAATTAGCGAGATGAAATAAAGCATCATACAAAATTAGCTTGTATCTCCTAAACAACACGTTGTAACTCGAAAAGATTTGGCGTGGCCTTTACAACTAAACATGTAGCCTAAAAAGGGAACCCACAGGAGAGTTTTCTTTCGTCAAAATTTTTCAGAAAACCACGTTTTAAGGAAATCCCGCATCATCCGAAATTATCTTGTTTTTCCTAAACAACAGGTTGTAATTCGAAAAGCTTTGGTGTTGCATGTATGTCTAAGCATGTAGCCTCTAAAGAGAATGCACAGGAGAGTTTTTCTCTCGAAAGAATATGCAAGATTACAACGTTATAAGGAAATACAGTGTTGCAGAGTAAAGGCAAATACGTACATATTGGAAACATTTAAACTTTACAAGAAGAAATAACGCATCTTAAAAAATTAGCTTGTATCTCCTAACCAACACGTTGTAACTCGAAAGGATTTGGTGTGGCGTGTAAGTCTAAACGTGTAGTCTCAAAAGAGAACCCACATGAGTATTTTCAAAATTTGTCAGAAAACCACGTTTTAAGGAAATCCCGCATCGTGCTAAATTATCTTGTTTTTCCTAAACAACACATTGTAACTCGAAAAGCTTTGGTGTTACGTGTATGTCAAAGTGTGTAGCCTCAACAGAGAATGCACAGGAGAGTTTTCTCTCGAAAGAATATGTAAGAATACCACGTTATAAGGAAATACAGTGTTGCAGAGTAAAGACAAATACGTACTTATTGGAAACACTTAAACTTTACGAGAAGAAATAAGGCATCGTACAAAATTAGTTTGTATCTCCTAAACAACACGTTATAACTCGAAAAGATTTGGTGTGGCGTGTACGTCTAAACGTGTAGACTCAAAAGAGAACACACAGGAGAATTTTCTTCAAAATACAGTGTTGCAGAGTAAAGACAAATACATACTTATTGGAAACACTTAAACTTTACGAGTAGAAATAACACATAGTACAAAATTAGCTTGTATCTCCTAAACAACACGTTATAACTAGAAAGGATTTGTTGTGGCTTGTACGTCTAAACGTGTAGCCTCAAAAGAGAACCCACAGGACAATTTTCTTTCGTCAAAATTCGTCAGAAAACCACGTTTTAAGGAAATCCCGCATCGTGAGAAATTATCTTGTTCTTCCTAAACAACATGTTTTAACTCGAAAATCTTTGGTGTAGGGTGTATGTATAAGCGTGTAGCCCCAAAAGAGAATGCACAGGAGAGTTTTCTCTCGAAAGAATATGTAAGAATACCACGTTATAAGGAAATACAGTGTGGCAGAGTAAAGACAAATACGTCCATATTGGAAGCACTTTATGAGAGAAATAACGCATCTTGCAAAATTAGCTTGTATGTCCTAAACAACACGTTGTAACTCAAAAGGATTTGGTGTGGCATGTACGTCTAAACGTGTAGCCTCAAAAGATAACCTACAGGAGAGTTTTCTTACGTCAAAATTTGTCAGAAAACCACGTTTTAAGGAAATCCCGCATCGTGCGAAATTATCTTGTTTCTCCTAAACAAAACGTTGTAACTAGAAAAGCGTTGGCGTTGCGTGTATGTCTAAGCGTGCAGCCTCAAAAGAGAATGCACAGGAGAGTTTTCTCTCGAAAGAATATGTAAGAATACCACGTTAGAAGGAAATATATTGCTGCAGAGTAAAGACATATACGTACTTATTGGAAACACATTATGAGAAGAAATAACGCATGGTACAAAATTAGCTTGTATCTCCAAAACAGCATGTGGTAACTCAAAAAGATTTGCTGTGGCGTGTACGTCTGAACGTGTAGCCTCAAAAGAGAACCCACAGGAGAATTTTCTTACGTCAAAATTTGTCAGAAAACTACGTTTTAAGGAAATCCCGCATCGGGCGAAATTATCTTGTTTTTCTTAATCAACACGTTGTAACTCGAAAAGCTTTGGTGTTGCGTATATGTCTAACCGTGTAGTCTCCAAAGAGAATGCACAGGATAGTTTTTTCTCGAAAGAATATGTAAGAATACCACGTGATAAAAAAATACAGTGTTGCAGAGTAAAGACAAATACGTACTTATTGGAAACACTTTACGAGAAGAAATAACGCATCATGCAAAATTAGCTTGTATCTCCTAAACAACATGCTGTAATTCGAAAAGATTTGGTGTGGCGTGTACGTCTAAACGTGTAGTCTCAAAGAGAACCCACAGGAGAATTTTCTTTCGTCAAAATTTGTCAAAAACCACGTTTTAAGGAAATCCCGCATCGTGCGTAATTATCTTGTTTTTCCTAAACAACATGTTGTTACTCGAAAAGCTTTGGTGTTGCGTGTATGTCTAAGCGTGTAGCCTTAAAAGAGAACGCACAGGAGAGTTTTTTCCCGAAAGAATATGTAGGAATACCACGTTATAAGGAAATACAGTGTTGCAGAGTAAAGAAAAATACATACTTATTGGAAACACTTAAACTTTACGAGTAGAAATAACACATAGTACAAAATTAGCTTGTATCTCCTAAACAACACGTTATAACTCGAAAGGATTTGGTGTGGCTTGTACGTCTAAACGTGTACCCTCAAAAGAGAACCCACAGGAGAATTTTCTTTCGTCAAAATTTGTCAGATAACCACGTTTTAAGGAAATCCCGCATCATGCGAAATTATCTTGTTCTTCCTAAACAACACGTTGTATCTCGAAAATCGTTGGTGTTGCGTATATGTCTAAGCGTGTAGCCTCAAATGAGAACGCACAGGAGAGTTTTCTCTTGAAAGAATATGTAAGAATACCACGTTATAAGGAAATACAGTGTTGCAGAATAAAGACATATACTTACTTACTGGAAAAACATTAGGAGAAGAAATAACGCATCGTACAAAATTAGCTTGTATCTCCTAAACAACACGTTGTACCTTAAAAAGATTTGGTGTGGCCTGTACGTCTAAACGTGTAGCCTCAAAAGAGAACCCATAGAGGAATTATCCTTGGTTAAAATTTGTCAGAAAACCACTTATTAAGGAAATCCCGCATCGTGCGTAATTATCTTGTTTTTCCTAAACAACACGTTGTAACTCGAAAAGCTTTGGTGTTGCGTGTATGTCTAAGTGCGTAGCCTCAAAGGGGAACGCCCAGGAGAGTTTTCTCTCGAAAGAATATGTAAGAATACCACGTTATAAGGAAATACAGTGTTGCAGAGTATAGACAAATACATACTTATTGGAAACACTTTATGAGAAGAAATAAAGCATCATGCAAAATTAGCTTGTATCTCCTAAACAACACGTTGTAACTGGAAAGGATTTGGTGTGTTGTGTACGTCTAAACGTGTAGCCTCAAAAGAGAACCCACAGGAGAGTTTTCTTTGGTCAAAATTTGTCAAAAACCACGTTTTACGGAAATCCCGCATCGTGCGAACATATCTTGTTTTTCCTAAACAACACATTGTAACTCGAAAAGCTTTGGTGTTGCGTGTATTTCTAAGCGTGTAGCCTCAAAAGAGAACGCACAGGAGAGTTTTCTCCCGAAAGAATATGTAAGAATACCACGTTATAAGGAAATACAGTGTTGCAGAGTAAAAACAAATACATACTTATTGGAAACACTTAAACTTTACAAGAAGAAATAACACATAGTAAAAAATTAGTTTGTATCTCCTAAACAACACGTTATAACTCGAAAGGATTTGGTGTGGCGTGTACGTCTAAACGTGTACCCTCAAAAGAGAACCCACAGGAGAATTTTCTTTCTTCAAAATTTGTCAGAAAACCACGTTTTAGAAAAATCCCGCATCATGCGAAATTATCTTGTTTTTCCTAAACAACACGTTGTAACTCGAAAAGCTTTGGTGTTGCGTGTATGTCTAGGCGTGTAGCCTCCAAAGAGAATGCACAGGAGAGTTTACTGTCGAAAGAATATGTAAGAATACCACATAATAAGGAAATACAGTGTTGCAGAGTAAAGGCAAATACATACGTATTGGAAACACTTAAACTTTACGAGAAGAAATAAGGCATCATGCAAAATTAGCTTGTATCTCCTAAACAACACGTTGTAACTCAAAAAGATTTGGTGTGGTGTGTACGTCTAAACGTGTAGCCTCAATAGAGAACCCACAGGAGAATTTTCTTTCATCAAAATTTGTCAGAAAACCACGTTTTAAGGAAATCCCGCATCGTGGGAAATTATCTTGTTCTTCCTAAACAACACATTGTAACTCGAAAAGCTTTGGTGTTGCGTGTATGTCTAAGCGTGTAGCCTCAAATGAGAACGCACAGGAGAGTTTTCTCTCGAAAGAATATGTAAGAATACCACGTTATAAGGAAATACAGTGTTGCAGAGTAAAGACATATTCTTACTTATTAGAAAAACTTTATGAGAAGAAATAACCTATCGTAAAAAATTAGCTTGTATCTCCTAAACAACACGTTGTACCTTAAAAAGATTAGGTGTGGCCTGTACGTCTAAACGTGTAGCCTCAAAAGAGAACCCATAGGAGAATTTTTCTTGGTCAAAATTTCTCAGAAAACCACTTATTAAGGAAATCCCGCATCGCGCGAAATTATATTGTTTTTCCTAATCAACACGTTGTAACGCGAAAAGCTTTGGTGTTGCCTGTATGTCTAAGCATGTAGCCTCAAAGGGGAACACACAGGAGAGTTTTCTCTCGAAAGAATATGTAAGAACACCATGTTATAAGGAAATACAGTGTTTCAGACTAAAGGCAAATACGTAAGTATTGGAAACACTTTACGAGAAGAAATAACGCATCGTAGAAAATTAGCTTGTATCTCCTAAACAACACGTTGTAACTCGAAAGGATTTGGTGTGGCGTGTACGTCTAAACGTGTAGCCTCAAAAGAGAACACACAGGACAAATTCTTTCGTCAAAAATTTTCAGAAATCCACGTTTTAAGGAAATCCCGCATCCTGCGAAATTATCTTGTTTTTCCTAAACAACACATTGTAACTCGAAAAGCTTTGGTGTTGCGTGTATGTCTAAGCGTGTAGCCTCAAAAGAGAACACACAGGAGAGTTTTCTCTCGAAAGAATATGTAAGAATACCACGTTATAAGGGAATACAGTGTTGCAGAGTAAAGACAAAAACGTATGTATTGGAAACCCATAAACTTTACGAGATGAAATAAAGCATCGTAAAAAATTAGCTTGTATCTCCTAAACAAAACGTTGTAACTCGAAAAGATT
This sequence comes from Apodemus sylvaticus, assembly GCF_947179515.1. Classification (NCBI taxonomy): domain Eukaryota; kingdom Metazoa; phylum Chordata; class Mammalia; order Rodentia; family Muridae; genus Apodemus; species Apodemus sylvaticus. The sequence continues at coordinate 1,363,016 of NC_067474.1, read as the reverse complement.
TGGTGTGGTGTGTACGACTAAACGTGTAGCCTCAAAAGAGAACACATAGGACAATTTTCTTTCATCAAATTTTGTCAGAAAACCACGTTTTAAGGAAATCACGCATCGTGAGAAATTATCTAGTTCTTCCTAAACAACACGTTGTAACGCGAAAAGCTTTGGTGTTGCGTGTATGTCTAAGCGTGTAGCCTCAAAAGAGGATGCACAGGAGAGTTTTTTCTCGAAAGAAAATGTAAGAATACCACGTTATAAGGAAATACAGTGTTGCAGACTAAACCCAAATACGTACGTATTGGAAACACTTTACTAGAAGAAATAACGCATCGTATAAAATTAGCTTGTATCTCCTAAACAACACGTTGTAACTCGAAAAGATTTGGTGTGGCGTGTACGTCTAAAAGTGTAGCCTCAAAAGAGAACCCACAGGAGAATTTTCTTTCGTCAAAATTTTTCAGAAACCACGTTTTAAGTAAATCCCGCATCGTGCGAAATTATCTTGTTTTTCCTAAACAACACATTGTAACTCGAAAGCTTTGGTGTTGCGTGTATGTCTAAGCGTGTAGCCTCAAAAAAGAATGCACAGGAGAGTTTTTTCTCGATAGAATTTGTAAGGATACCACGTTATAAGGAAATACAGTGTTGCAGAATAAAGACAAATACGTATGTATTGGAAACCCATAAACTTTACGAGATGAAATAAAGCATCGTACAAAATGAGCTTGTATCTCCTACACAACACATTGTAACTCGAAAAGATTTGTTGTGGCGTGTACGTCTAAACATGTAGCCTCAAAAGAGAACCCACAGGAGAATTTTCTTTCATCAAAATTTGTCAGAAATCCACGTTTTAAGGAAATCCCGCATTGTGCGCAATTATCTTGTTTTTCATAAACAAAACATTGTAACTCTAAAAGCTTTGGTGTTGGGTGTATGTGCAAGTGTGTGGCCTCAAAAGAGAATGCACAGGAGAGTTTTCTCTCGAAAGAATATGTAAGAATACCACGTTATAAGGAAATACATTGCTGCAGAGTAGAGACAAATACATACGTATTGGAAACATATTATGAGAAGAAATAACGCATGGTACAAAATTAGTTGTATCTCCTAACAACACGTGGTAACTCAAAAAGATTTGGTGTGGCGTGTACGTCTAAATGTGTAGCCTCAAAATAGAACCCACAAGAGAATTTTCTTTCGTCAAAATTAGTCAGAAAACCACATTTTAAGGAAATCCCGCATCGTGAGAAATTATCTTGTTTTTCCTAATCAACACGTTGTAACTCGAAAAGCTTTGGTGTTGTGTGTATGTATAAGCGTGTAGCCTCCAAAGAGAACGCACAGGATAGTTTTCTCTCGAAAGAATATGTAAGATTCCACGTTATAAGGAAATACAGTTTTGCAGAGTAAAGACAAATACTTATTTATTGGAAAAACTTTACGAGAAGAAATAACGCATCATACAAAATTAGCATGTATCTCCTAAACAACACGTTGTAACTCGAAAAGATTTGGTTTGTCATGTACGTCTAAACGTGTAGCCTCAAAAGAGAACCCACAGGAGAATTTTCTTTCGTCAAATTTGTCAGAAAACCATGTTTTATGGAAATCCCGCATCATGTTAAATTATCTTGTTTTTCCTAAACAACACGTTGTACCTCGAAAAGCTTTGGTGTTGTGTGAATGTCTAAGCGTGTAGCCTCCAAAGAGAATGCACAGGAGAGTTTTCTCTCGAAAGAATATGTAAGAATACCACGTTATAAGAAAATACAGTGTTGCAGATTAGAGGCAAATACATACGTATTGGAAACACTTAAACGTTATGAGAAGAAATAATTCATCGTAAAAAAAATTAGCTTGTATCTCCTAAACAACAAGTTGTAACTCAAAAAGATGTGGTGTGGCGTGTACGTCTAAACGTTTAGCCTCAAAAGAGAACCCACAGGAGAATTTTCTTTCATCAAAATTTGTCAGAAAACCACGTTTTAAGGAAATCCCGCTTCGTGAGAAATTATCTTGTTCTTCCTAAACAACACGTAACTCGAAAAGCTTTGCTGTTGCGTGTATGTCTAAGCGTATAGCCTCAAATGAGAACGCACAGGAGAGTTTTCTCTCGAAAAAATATGTAAGAATACCACGTTATAAGAAAATACAGTGTTGCAGAGTAAAGACAAATACTTACTTATTGGAAAAACTTTATGAGAAGAAATAACGCATCGTACAAAATTAGCTTGTATCTCCTAAACAACACGTTGAAACTTAAAAAGATTTGGTGTGGCCTGTACGTCTAAACATGTAGTCTCAAAAGATAACCCATAGGAGAATTTTCTTTGGTCAAAATTTGTCAGAAAACCACGTATTAAGGAAATCCCTCATCGTACGAAATTATCTTGTTTTTCCTAAACAACACGTTGTAACGCGAAAAGCTTTGGTGTTGCGTGTATGTCTAAGCGTGTAGCCTCAAAAGAGGAGGCACAGGAGAGTTTTCTCTCGAAAGAATATGTAAGAAGACCACGTTATAAGGAAATACAGTGTTGCGGACTAAAGGCAAATACGTACGTATTGGAAACACTTTATGAGAAGAAATAACGCATCGTAGAAAATTAGCTTGTATCTCCTAAACAACACGTTGTAACTCGAAAATATTTGGTGTGGCGTGTACGTCTAAACGTGTAGCCTCAAAAGAGAACCCACAGCAGAATTTTTGTTCGTTAAAATGTGTCAGAAAACCATGTTTATGGAAATCACTCATCGTGCGAAATAATCTTGTTTTTCCTAAACAACATGTTGTAACTCGAAAAGCTTTGATGTTGCGTGTATGTCTAAGTGTGTAGCCTCAAAAGAGAACGCAGAGGAGAGTTTTCTCTCGAAAGAACATGTAAGAATACCACATTATAAGGAAATATAGTTTTGCAGAGTAAAGACAAATACGTATGTATTTGAAACACTTTATGAGAAGAAATAACGCATCGTAAAAAATTAGTTTGTATCTCCTAAACAACACGTTGTAACTCGAAAAGATTTGGTGTGGCATGTACGTCTAAATGTGTAACCTCAAAAGAGAACCCACAGGAGAATTTTCTTTCGTCAAAATTTGTCAGAAAACCACTTATTAAGGAAATCCCGCATCGTGCGAAACTATCTTGTTTTTCCTAAACAACACATTGTAACTCGAAAATCTTTGGTGTTGCGTGTATGTCTAAGCATGTAGCCTCAAAAGAGAACGCACAGGAGAGATTTCTCTCGAACGAGTATGTAAGAATACCACGTTATAAGGAAATACATTGTGGCAAATTAAAGATAAATACGTTCCTTTTGGAAACACTTAAACTTTACAAGAAGATATAAAGAATCGTAAAAAATTAGCTTGTATCTCCTAAACAACACGTTGTAACTCGAAAACATTTGGTGTGGCGTGTACGTCTAAACGTTTAGCCTCAAATGAAAACCCACAGGAGAATTTTCTTTCGTCAAAATTTGTCAGAAAACCACGTTTTAAGGAATTCCCGCATCATGAGAAATTATCTTGTTTTTCCTAAACAACACGTTCTAACTCGAAATGCTTTGGTGTGGCGTGTATGTCTAAGCGTGTAGCCTCAAAAGAGAATGCACAGGAGAGTTTTCTCTCGAAAGAATATGTACGAATACCATGTTATAAGGAAATACAGTGTTGTAGAGTAAAGACAAATACTTACGTATTGGAAACACTTTAGGAGAAGAAATAACGCATCGTACAAAATTAGCTTGTATCTCCTAAACAACACGTTGTAACTCGAAAAGATTTGGTGTGGCGTGTATGTCTAAACATGTAGCCTCAAAAGAAAACCCACAGGAGAATTATATTTCGTCAAAATTTGTCAGAAAACCACGTTTTAAGGAAATCCCGCATTGTGCGCAATTATCTTGTTTTTCATAAACAAAACATTGTAACTCGAAAAGCTTTGGTGTTGGGTGTATGTGTAAGCGTGTAGCCTCAAAAGAGAATGCACAGGAGAGTTTTCTCTCGAAAGAATATGTAAGAATACCACGTTATAAGGAAATATATTGCTGCAGAGTAAAGACAAATACATACGTATTGGAAACATATTATGAGAAGAAATAATGCATGGTACAAAATTTGCTTGTATCTCCTAAACAACACGTGGTTACTCAAAAAGATTTGGTGTGGCGTGCACGTCTAAATGTGTAGCCTCAAAAGAGAACCCACAGGAGAATTTTCTTACGTCAAAATTTGTCAGAAAACCACATTTTTAGGAAATCCCGCATCGTGCGAAATTATCCTGTTTTTCCTAATCAACACGTTGTAACTCGAAAAGCTTTGGTGTTGCGTGTATGTCTAAGCGTGTAGCCTCCAAAGGGAACGCACAGGATAGTTTTCTCTCGAAAGAATATGTAAGAATACCACGTTATAAGGAAATACAGTGTTGCAGAGTATAGACAAATATGTACTTATTGGAAACACTTTAGGAGAAGAAATAACGCATCATGCAAAATTAGCTTCTATCTCCTAAATAACACGTTGCAACTCGAAAAGATTTGGTGTGGCGTGAACGACTAAACGTGTAGCCTCAAAGGAGAACACACAGGAGGGTTTTCTTTCGTCAAAATTTGTCAGAAAACCACGTTTTAAAGAAATCCTGCATCGTGCGAAATTATCTTGTTTTTCCTAAACAACATGTTGTAACTCGAAAAGCTTTGATGTTGCGTATATGTCTAAGCGTGTAGCCTCAAAAGAGAACGTACAGGAGAGTTTTCTCCCAAAGAATATGTAGGAATACCACGTTATAAGGAAATACAGTGTTGCAGAGTAAAGACAAATACATACTTATTGGAAACACTTAAACTTTACGAGAAGAAATAAAACATAGCAAAAAATTAGCTTGTATATCCTAAACAACACGTTATAACTTGAAAGGATTTGGTGTTGCGTGTATGTCTAAGCATGTAGCCTCAAAAGAGAATGCACAGAAGAGTTTTCTCTCGAAAGAATATGTAAGAATACCACGTTATAAGGAAATATATTGCTGCAGAGTAAAGACAAATACGTACGTATTGGAAACACATTATGAGAAGAAATAACGCATGGTATAAAATTAGCTTGTATCTCCGAAACAACACGTGGTAACTCAAAAAGATTTGGTGTGGCATGTACATCTAAATGTGTAGCCTCAAAAGAGAACCAACAGGAGAATTTTCTTACGTCAAAATTTGTCAGAAAACCACGCTTTAAGGAAATCCCGCATCGTGCGAAATTATCTTGTTTTTCCTAATCAACACGTTGTAACTCGAAAAGCTTTGGTGGTGCGTGTATGTCTAAGCGTGTAGCCTCCAAAGAGAACGCACAGGATAGTTTTCTCTCGAAAGAATATGTAAGAATACCACATTATAAGGAAATACAGTGTTGCAGAGTATAGACAAATATGTACTTATTCCAAACACTTTAGGAGAAGAAATAACGCATCATGTAAAATTAGCTTGTATCTCCTAAACAACACGTTGTAACTCGACAAGATTTGGTGTGGCGTGTATGTCTATATGTGTAGCCTCAAAAGAGAACCCACAGGAGAGTTTTCTTTCGTCAAAATTTGTCAGAAAACCACGTTTTAAGGAAATACCGCATCGTGCGAAATTATCTTGTTTTTCCTAAACAACATGTTGCAACTCGAAAAGCTTTGGTGTTGCGTGTATGTCTAAGCGTGTAGCCTCAAAAGAGAACGCACAGGAGAGTTTTCTTCCGAATGAATATGTAGGAATACCACGTTATAAGGAAATGCAGTGTTGCAGAGTAAAGACAAATACATACTTATTGGAAACAGTTAAGCTTTACGAGAAGAAATAACACATAGTACAAAATTAGCTTGTATCTCCTAAACAACAAGTTGTAACTCAAAAAGATTTGGTGTGGTGTGTACGTCTAAACGTGTAGCCTCAAAAGAGAACGCACAGGAGAGTTTTCTCCCACAAGAATATGTAGGAATACTACGTTATAAGGAAATACAGTGTTGCAGAGTAAAGACAAATACATACTTATTGGAAAGACTTAAGCTTTACGAGAAGAAATAACACATAGTACAAAATTAGCTTGTATATCCTAAACAACACGTTATAACTCGAAAGGATTTGGTGTGGCGTGTACGTCTAAACGTGCAGCCTCAAAAAAGAACCCACAGGAGAATTTTCTTTCTTCAAAATTTGTCAGAAAACCACGTTTTAAGGAAATCCCGCATCATGCGAAATTATCTTGTTTTTCCTAAACAGCACGTTGTAACTCGAAAAGCTTTGGTGTTGCGTGAATGTCTAAGCGTGTATCCTCCAAAGAGAACGCACAGGAGAGTTTTCTCTCGAAAGAATATGTAAGAATATCACGTTATAAGGAAATACAGTGTTGCAGAGTAGAGGCAAATACATACGTATTGGAAACACTTAAACTTTACGAGAATAAATAATTCATCTTAAAAAAATTAACTTGTATCTCCTAAACAACAAGTTGTAACTCAAAAAGATTTGGTGTGGCGTGTACGTCTAAACTTGTAGCCTCAAAAGAGAACACACAGGAGAGTTTTCTCCCGAAAAAATATGTAGGAATACCACGTTATAAGGAAATACAGTGTTGCAGAGTAAAGACAAATACATACTTATTAGAAAGAGTTAAGCTTTACGAGAAGAAATAACACATAGTACAAAATTAGCTTGTATATCCTAAACAACACGTTATAACTCGAAAGGTTTTGTTGTGGCGTGTGCGTCTAAACGTGTAGCCTCAAAAGAGAACCCACAGGAGAATTTTCTTTCGTCAAAACTTTTCAGAAAACCACGTTTCAAGGGAATCCCGAATCATGCGAAATTATCTTGTTTTTCCTAAACAACATGTTGTAACTCGAAAAGCTTTGGTGTTGCGTGAATGTCTAAGCGTGTAGCCTCCAAAGAGAACGCACAGGAGAGTTTTCTCTCGAAAGAATATGTAAGAATACCACGTTATAAGGAAATACAGTGTGGCAGAGTAAAGACAAATACGTACGTAATGGAAGCACTTTATGAGAGAAATAACGCATCTTGCAAAATTAGCTTGTATGTCCTAAACAACACGTTGTAACTCGAAAAGATTTGGTGTGGCGTGTACGTCTAAAAGTGTAGCCTCAAAAGAGAACCCACAGGAAAGTTTTCTTTCGTCAAAATTTGTCAGAAAACCACGTTTTAAGGAAATCCCGCATCGTGCAAAATTATCTTGTTTTTCCTAATCAACACGTTGTAACTCGAAAACCTTTGGTGGTGCGTGTATGTCTAAGCGTGTAGCCTCCAAAGAGAACGCACAGGATAGTTTTCTCTCGAAAGAATATGTAAGAATACCACGTTATAAGGAAATACAATGTTGCAGAATTTAGACAAATATGTACTTAATGGAAACACTTTAGGAGAAGAAATAAGGCATCATGCAAAATTAGCTTGTATCTCCTAAACAACACGTTTTAACTCGACAAGATTTGGTGTGGCGTGTATGTCTAAAGGTGTAGCCTCAAAAGAGAACCCACAGGAGAGTTTTCTTTCGTCAAAATTTGTCAGAAAACCACGTTTTAAGGAAATACCGCATCGTGCGAAATTATCTTGTTTTTCCTAAACAACATGTTGTAACTCGAAAAGCTTTGGTGTTGCGTGTATGTCTAAGCGTGTAGCCTCAAAAGAGAACGCACAGGAGAGTTTTCCTCCGAAAGAATATGTAGGAATACCACGTTATAAGGAAATACAGTGTTGCAGAGTAAAGACAAATGCATACTTATTGGAAACACTTAAGCTTTACGAGAAGAAATAACACATAGTAAAAATTAGTTTGTATATCCTAAACAACACGTTATAACTTGAAAGGATTAGGTGTGGCGTGTACGTCTAAACGTGTAGCCTCAAAAGAGAAACCACAGGAGAATTTTCTTTTATCAATATTTGTCAGAAAACCACGTTTTAAGGAAATCCCGCATCATGCGAAATTATCTTGTTTTTCCTAAACAACACGTTGTAACTCGAAAAGCTTTGGTGTTGTGTGTATGTCTAAGCGTGTAGCCTCAAATGAGAACGCACAGGAGAGTTTTCTTCCAAAAGAATATGTAGGAATACCACGTTATAAGGAAATACAGTGTTGCAGAGTAAAGACAAATGCATACTTATTGGAAACACTTAAGCTTTACGAGAAGAAATAACACATAGTAAATATTAGTTTGTATATCCTAAACAACACGTTATAACTCGAAAGGATTTGGTGTGGCGTGTACGTCTAAACGTGTAGCCTCATAAGGGAACCCACAGAAGAATTTTCTTTCATCAATTTTGTCAGAAAACCACGTTTTAAGGAAATCCCGCATCATGCGAAATTATCTTGTTTTTCCTAAACAACACGTTGTAACTCGAAAAGCTTTGGTGTTGGGTGAATGTCTAAGCATGTAGCCTCCAAAGAGAACGCACAGGAGAGTTTTCTCTCGAAAGAATATGTAAGAATACCACGTTATAAGGAAATACAGTGTTGCAGAGTAGAGGCAAATATATACATATTGGAAACACTTAAACTTTAAGAGAAGAAATAATCATCGTTAAAAAATAAGCTTGTATCTCCTAAACAACAAGTTGTAACTCAAAAAGATTTGGTGTGGCGTGTAAGTCTAAACGTGTAGCCTCAAAAGAGAACGCACAGGAGAGTTTTCTCCCGAAAGAATATGTAGGAATACTACGTTATAAGGAAATACAGTGTTGCAGAATAAAGACAAATACATACTTATTGGAAACACTTAAACTTTACGAGAAGAAATAACACATAGTACAAAATTAGCTTGTATATCCTAAACAACACGTTAGAACTCGAAAGGATTTGGTGTGGCGTGTACGTCTAAACGTGAAGCCTCAAAAGAGAACCCACAGGAGAATTTTCTTTTGTCAAAATTTGTCAGAAAACCACGTTTTAAGGAAATCCCGCATCATGCGAAATTATCTTGTTTTTCCAAAACAACACGTTGTACCTCGAAAAGCTTTCGTGTTGCGTGAATGTCTAAGTGTGTAGCCTCCAAAGAGAAAGCACAGGAGAGTTTTCTCTCGAAAGAATATGTAAGAATACCACGTTATGAGGAAATACAGTGTTGCAGAGTAGAGGCAAATACATACGTATTGGAAACACTTAAACTTTACGAGAAGATATAATTCATCGATAAAAAATTAGCTTGTATCTCCTAAACAACAAGTTGTAACTCTAAAAGATTTGGTGTGGCGTGTACGTCTAAATGTTTAGCCTCAAAAGAGAACCCACGGGAGAATTTTCTTTCGTCAAAATTCGTCAGAAAACCACGTTTTAAGGAAATCCCGCATCGTGAGAAATTATCTTGTTCTTCCTAAACAACACGTTGTAACTCGAAAAGCTTTGCTGTTGCGTGTATGTCTCAGCGTGTAGCCTCAAATGAGAATGCACAGGAGAGTTTTCTCTCGAAAAAATATGTAAGAATACCACGTTATAAGGAAATACAGTGTTGCAGAGTAAAGACAAATACTTACTTACTTATTGGAAAAACTTTACGAGAAGAAATAACGCATCGTACAAAATTAACTTGTATCCCCTAAACAACACGTTGAAACTTAAAAAGATTTGGTGTGGCCTGTATGTCTAAACGTGTAGTCTCAAAAGAGAACCAATAGGAGAAATTTCTTTTGTCAAAATTTGTCAGAAAACCACGTATTAAGGAAATCCCTCATCGTGAGAAATTATCTTGTTCTTCCTAAACAACACATTGTAACGCGAAAAGCTTTGGTGTTGCGTGTATGTCTAAGCGTGTAGCCTCAAAAGAGGACGCACGGGAGAGTTTTCTCTCGAAAGAATATGTAAGAATACCACGTTATAAGGAAATACAGTGTTGCAGACTAAAGGCCAATACGTACATATTGGAAACACTTTACGAGAAGAAATAACACATTGTACAAAATTAGCTTGATCTCCTAAACAACACATTGTAACTCGAAAGGATTTGGTGTGGCATGTACGTCTAAACGTGTAGCCTCAAAAGAGAACCCACAGGAGAATTTTTGTTTGTTAAAATTTGTCAGAAATCCATGTTTTAAGGAAATCACTCATCGTGCGAAATTATCTTGTTTTTCCTAAACAACACGTTGTAACTCGAAAAGCTTTGATTTTGCGTGTATGTCTAAGCGTGTAGCCTCAAAAGAGAACGCACAGGAGAGTTTTCTCTCGAAAGAACATGTAAGAATACCACATTATAAGGAAATACAGTTTTGCAGAGTAAAGACAAATACGTATGTATTTGAAACACTCTATGAGAAGAAATAACGCATCGTAAAAGATTAGTTTGTATCTCCTAAACAACACGTAACTCGGAAAGAATTGGTGTGGCATGTACGTCTAAACGTGTAGCCCCAAAAGAGAACCCACAGGAGAATTTTCTTTCGTCAAAATTTGTCAGAAAACCACTTATTAAGGAAATCCCGCATCATGCGAAACTATCTTGTTTTTCCTAAACAACACATTGTAACTCGAAAATCTTTGGTGTTGCGTGTATGTCTAAGCATGTAGCCTCAAAAGATAACGCACAGGAGAGATTTCTCTCGAACGAGTATGTAAGAATACCACGCTATATGGAAATACATTGTGGCAAATAAAAGATAAATACGTTCCTTTTGGAAACACTTAAACTTTACAAGAAGATATAAAGCATCGTAAAAAATTAGCTTGTATCTCCTAAACAACACGTTCTAACTCGAAAACATTTGGTGAGGCGTGTACGTCTAAACGTTTAGCCTCAAATGAAAACCCACAGGAGAATTTTCTTTCCTCAAAATTTGTCAGAAAACCACGTTTTAAGGAATTCCCGCATCATGAGAAATTATCTTGTTTTTCCTAAACAACACGTTCTAACTCGAAATGCTTTGGTGTTGCGTGTATGTCTAAGCGTGTAGCCTCAAAAGAGAATGCACAGGAGAGTTTTCTCTCGAAAGAATATGTACGAATACCATGTTATAAGGAAATACAGTGTTGTAGAGTAAAGAGAAATACGTACATATTGGAAACACTTTAGGAGAAGAAATAACGCATCGTACAAAATTAGCTTGTATCTCCTAAACAACACGTTGTAACTCGGAAAGATTTGGTGTGGCGTGCACGTCTAAATGTGTAGCCTCAAAAGAGAACGCACAGGAGAGTTTTCTCTCGAAAGAATATGTAAGAATACCACGTTATAAGGAAATACAGTGTTGCAGAGTAGAGGCAAATACATACGTATTGGAAACACTTGAACTTTACGAGAAGAAATAATTCATTGTAAAAAAATTAGCTTGTATCTCCTAAACAACAAGTTGCAACTCAAAAAGATTTTGTGTGGCATGTAGTCTAAATGTGTAGCCTCAAAAGAGAACCCACAGGAGAATTTTCTTATGTCAAAATTTGTCAGAAATTCACGTTTTAAGGAAATCCTGCATCGTGCGAAATTATCTTGTTTTTCCTAATCAACACGTTGTAACTCAAAAAGCTTTGGTGTTGCGTGTATTTCTAAGCGTGCAGCCTCCAAAGAGAACACACAGGATAGTTTTCTCTCGAAAGAATATATAAGAATACCACGCTATAAGGAAATACAGTGTTGCAGAGTAAAGACAAATATGTATGTATTGGAAACCCTTAAACTTTACGAGATGAAATAAAGCATTGTACAAAATTAGCTTGTATCTCCTAAACAACACGTGGTAACTCGAAAAGATTTGGTGTGGCCTGTACGTCTAAACGTGTAGCCTCAAAAGAGAACCCACAGGACAATTTTCTTTCATCTAAATTTGTCAGAAAACCACGTTTTAAGGAAATCCTGCATCGTGAGAAATTATCTTGTTCTTCCTAAACAACACGTTGTCACTCAAAAAGCTTTGGTGTTGGGTGTATGTCTAAGCGTGTAACCCCAAAAGAGAACGCACAGGTGAGTTTTCTCTCGAAAGAATATGTAAGAATACCACGTTATAAGGACATACAGTGTGGCAGAGTAAAGACAAATACGTACATATTGGAAACACTTTATGAGAGAAATAACGCATCTTGCATAATTAGCTTGTATCTCCTAAACAACACGTTGTAACTCGAAATGATTTGGTGTGGCATGTACGTCTAAACATGTAGCCTCAAAAGAGAACCCACAGGAGAGTTTTCTTTCGTCAAAATTTGTCAGAAAACCATGTTTTAATGAAATCCCGCATCGTGCGAAATCATCTTGTTTTTCCTAAACAACACGTTGTAACTCGAAAAGCTTTGGTGTTGCGTGTATTTCTAAGCGTGTAGTCTCAAAAGAGAACGCAAAGGAGAGTTTTTTCTCGAAAGAATATGTAAGAATACCACGTTATTAGGAAATAAAGTGTTGCAGAGTAAAGACAAATACTTACGCATTGGAAACACTTTACGAGAAGAAATAACGCATCGTACAAAATTAGCTTGTATCTCCTAAACAACTTGTTGTAACTTAAAAAGATTTGGTGTGGCCTGTACGTCTAAACGTGTAGCCTCAAAGGAGAACCCATAGGAGAATTTTCTTTGGTCAAAATTTGTCATAAAACCACGTATTAAGGAAATCCCGCATCGTGCAAAATTATCTTGATTTTCCTAAACAACACGTTGTAACTCAAAAAGGGATTTCCTTAAAACGTGGTTTTCTGTCAAATTTTGACGAAAGAAAATTATCCTGTGGGTTCTCTTTTCAGGCTACACGTTTAGACGTACACACCACACCAAAACTAATTTTGTACGATGCCTATTTCTTCTCGTAAAGTTTAAGTGTTTCCAATAAGTACATATTTGTCTTTACACTGCAACATTGTATTTCCTTATAACGTGGTATTCTTACATATTCTTTCGAGAGAAAACTCTCCTGTGCGTTCTTTTCGAGTTACAACATGTTGTTTAGGACATACAAGCTAATTTTGCAAGATGCGTTATTTCTCTCATAAAGTGTTTCCAATAAGTACGTATTTGTCTTTGCTCTGCAACACTGTATTTCCTTATAACGTGGTATTCTTTCATATTCTTTGGAGAGAAAACTCTCCTGTGCGTTCTCTTTTGAGACTACATGCTTTGACATACACGTAAACCAAAGCTTTTCGAGTTACAATGCGTTGTTTAGGAAAAACAAGATAAATTAGAACGATGCGGGGTTTCCTTAAAATGTGGTTCTCTTACAAATTTTGAGGAAAGAAAATACTCCTGTGGGTTCTCTTTTGAGGCTACACATTTAGCCGTACATGCCACACCAAATCTTTTCGAGTTACAATGTGTTGTTTAGGAGATACAAGCTAATTTTTTACGATGCGTTATTTCTTCTCATAAAGTTTAAGTGTTACCATTACGTACATAGTTGCCTTTACTCTGCAACACTGTATTTCCTTATAACGTGGTTTTCTTGCACATTCTTTCGATAGAAAACTCTCCTGTGCGTTCTCCTTTGAGGCTACATGCTTAGACATACACGCAACACCAAAGCTTTTCGAGTTACAACGTATTGTTTATGAAAAACAACATAATTTCACACGATGCGGGATTTCCTTAAAACGTGGTTTTCTGACAAATTTTGACGAAATAAAACTCTCCTGTGGGTACTCTTTTGAGGCTACACGTTTAGACGTACACGCCACACCAAATCTTTTCGAGATATAACGTGTTGTTTAGGACATACAAGCTAATTTTGCAAGATGTGTTATTTCTCTCTTAAAGTGTTTCCAATACGTACGTATTTGTCTTTACTCTGCAACACTGTATTTCCTAATAACGTGGTATCCTTACATATTCTTTCGAGAGAAAACTCTCCTGTGCATTCTCTTTTGAGGCTACACGCTTAGACATACACGCAACACCAAAGCTTTTCGAGTTACAACGTGTTGTTTAGGAAAAACGAGATAATTTCGCACGATGCGGGATTTCCTTAAAATGTGGTTTTCTGACAAATTTTGACGAAAGAAAATTATCCTGTGGGTTCTCTTTTGAGGCTACACGTTTAGACGTACACACCACACCAAATCTTTTTGGGTTATAACGTGTTGTTTAGGAGATACAAACTAATATTGTAAGATGCCTTATTTCTTCTCGTAATGTTTAAGTTTTTCCAATAAGTATGTATTTGTCTTTTCTCTGCAACACTGTATTTCCTTATAATGTGGTATTCTTACATATTCTTTCGAGAGAAAACTCTCCTGTGCGTTCTCTTTTGAGGCTACACGCTTAGACATACAAGCAACACCAAAGCTTTTCGAGTTAAAACGTTTGCTTTAGGAAAAACAAGATAATTTCGCACTATGCGGGATTTCCTTAATACGTGGTTTTCTGACAAATTTTGACCAAAGAAAATTCTCCTATGGGTTCTCTTTACAGGCTACACGTTTAGACGTACAGGCCAAAAGAAATCTTTTCAAGTTACAACGTGTTGTTTAGGAGATACAAGCTAATTTCTTACGATGCATTATTTCTTCCCGTAAAGTTTTTTCCAATACGTAAGTATTTGTCTTTACTCTGCAACACTGTATTTCCTAATAACGTGGTATTCTTACATATTCTTTCGAGAAAAAACTCTCCTTTGCGTTCTCTTTTGAGGCTACGCGCTTAGACATACACGCAACACCAAAGCTTTTCGAGTTACAAAGTGTTGTTTAGGAAAAACAAGATAATTTCGCACGATGCGGGATTTCCTTAAAACGTGGTTTTCTGACAAATTTTGACGAAAGAAAATACTCCTGTGGGTTCTCTTTTGAGGCTACACATTTAGACGTACATGCCACACCAAATCTTTTCGAGTTACAACGTGTTGTTTAGGAGAAACAAGCTAATTTTTTATGATGCGTTATTTCTTCTCATAAAGTTTAAGTGTTTCCATTACTTACATATTTGCCTTTACTCTGCAACACTGTATTTATTTATAACGTGGTATTCTTGCATATTCTTTCGAGAGAAAACTCTCCTGTGCGTTCTCCTTTGAGGCTACATGCTTAGACATTCACGCAACACCAAAGCTTTTCGAGTTACAACGTGTTGTTTAGGAAAAACAAGATAATTTCGCAAGATGCGGGATTTCCTTAAAACGTGGTTTTATGACAAACTTTGACGAAATAAAACTCTCCTGTGTGTACTCTTTTGAGGCTACACGTTTAGACGTACACCCCACACCAAATCTTTTCGAGTTCAACGTGTTGTTTAGGACATACAAGCTAATTTTGCAAGATGCGTTATTTCTCTCATAAAGTGTTTCCAATCCGTACGTATTTGTCTTTACTCTGCAACACTGAATTTCCTTATAACGTGGTACTCTTACATATTCTTTCGAGAGAAAACTCTCCTGTGCGTTCTCTTTTGAGGCTACACGCTTAGACATACACGCAACACCAAAGCTTTTCGAGTTACAACGTGTTGTTTAGGAAAAACAAGATAATTTCGCACGGTGCGGGATTTCCTTAAAACGCGGTTTTCTGACAAATTTTGAGGAAAGAAAATTATCCTGTGGGTTCTCTTTTGAGGCTACACGTTTAGACGTACACACCACACCAAATCTTTTCGAGTTATAACGTGTTGTTTAGGAGATACAAACTAATTTTGTAAGATGCCTTATTTCTTCTCGTAAAGTTTAAGTTTTTCCAATAAGTACGTATTTGTCTTTACTCTGCAACACTGTATATCCTTATAACGTGGTATTCTTACATATTCTTTCGAGAGAAAACTCTCCTGTGTGTTCTATTTTGAGGCTACACGCTTAGATATACACGCAACACCAAAGCTTTTCGAGTTAAAACGTGTTGTTTAGGAAAAACAAGATAATTTCGCACGATGCGGGATTTCCTTAATACGTGGTTTTCTGACAAATTTTGACCAAAGAAAATTCTCCTATGGGTTCTCTTTTCAGGCTAAACGTTTAGACGTACAGGCCACACCAAATCTTTTTAAGTTACAACGTGTTGTTTAGGAGATACAAGCTAATTTCTTATGATGCATTATTTCTTCTCGTAAAGTTTTTTCCAATAAGTAAGTATTTGTCTTTACTCTGCAACACTGTATTTCCTAATAACGTGGTATTCTTACGTATTCTTTCGAGAAAAAACTCTCCTTTCCGTTCTCTTTTGAGGCTACATGCTTAGACATACACGCAACACCAAAGCTTTTCGAGTTACAACGTGTTGTTTAGGAAAAACAAGATAATTTCGCTCGATGCGGGATTTCCTTAAAACGTGGTTTTCTGACAAATTTTGACGAAAGAAAATACTCCTGTGGGTTCTCTTTTGAGGCTACACATTTAGACGTACATGCCACACCAAATCTTTTCGAGTTACAACGTGTTGTTTAGGAGAAACAAGCTAATTTTTTACGATGCGTTATTTCTTCTCATAAAGTTTAAGTGTTTCCATTACTTACATATTTGCCTTTACTCTGCAACACTGTATTTCTTTATAACGTGGTATTCTTGCATATTCTTTCGAGAGTAAACTCTCCTGTGCGTTCTCCTTTGAGGCTACATGCTTAGACATTCACGCAACACCAAAGCTTTTCGAGTTACAACGTGTTGTTTAGGAAAAACAAGATAATTTCGCAAGATGCGGGATTTCCTTAAAACGTGGTTTTCTGACAAACTTTGACGAAAGAAAACTCTCCTGTGTGTACTCTTTTGAGGCTACACATTTAGACGTACACCCCACACCAAATCTTTTCGAGTTCAACATGTTGTTTAGGACATACAAGCTAATTTTGCAAGATGCGTTATTTCTCTCATAAAGTGTTTCCAATCTGTACGTATTTGTCTTTACTCTGCAACACTGTATTTCCTTATAACGTGGTATTCTTACATATTCTTTCGAGAGAAAACTCTCCTGTGCGTTCTCTTTTGAGGCTACACGCTTAGACATACGCGCAACACCAAAGCTTTTCGAGTTACAACGTGTTGTTTAGGAAAAACAAGATAATTTCGCACGATGCAGGATTTCCTTAAAACGCGGTTTTCTGACAAATTTTGACGAAAGAAAATTATCCTGTGGGTTCTCTTTTGAGGCTACACGTTTAGACGTACACACCACACCAAATCTTTTCGAGTTATAACGTGTTGTTTAGGAGATACAAACTAATTTTGTAAGATGCCTTATTTCTTCTCGTAAGTTTAAGTTTTTCCAATAAGTACGTATTTGTCTTTACTCTGCAACACAGTATTTCCTTATAACGTGGTATTCTTAAATATCCTTTCGAGAGAAAACTGTCCTGTGCCTTCTCGTTTGAGGCTACACGCTTAGACATACACGCAACATGAAAGCTTTTCGACTTACAACGTGTTGTTTAGGAAAAACAAGATAATTTCGCACGATGCGGGATTTACTTAAAACGTGATTTTCTGAAAAATTTTGACGAAAGAAAATTCTCCTTTTGGTTCTCTTTAGATGCTACATGTTAAGACGTACATGCCACAACAATTCTTTTCGAGATACAACATGTAGTTTTGGAGATACAAGCTAATTTTGTACTATGCGTTATTTCTTCTCGTAAAGAGTTTCCAATGCGTACGTATATGTCTTTACTCTGCAAAACTGTATTTCCTTATGAAGTGGTATTCTTACATATCCTTTCGAGAGAAAACTGTCCTGTGCCTTCTCTTTTGAGGCTCCACACTTAGACATACACGCAACATGAAAGCTTTTCGACTTACAACGTCTTGTTTAGGAAAAACAAGATAATTTCGCACGATGCGGGATTTCCTTAAAACGTGATTTTCTGAAAAATTTTGACGAAAGAAAATTCTCCTTTTGGTTCTCTTTAGATGCTACATGTTAAGACGTACACGCCACAACAATTCTTTTTGAGATACAACGTGTAGTTTTGGAGATACAAGCTAATTTTGTACTATGCATTATTTCTTCTCATAAAGAGTTTCCAATGCGTACGTATATGTCTTTACTCTGCAAAACTGTATTTCCTTATGAAGTGGTATTCTTACATATCCTTTCGAGAGAAAACTGTCCTGTGCCTTCTCTTTTGAGGCTCCACACTTAGACATACACGCAACATGAAAGCTTTTCAACTTACAACGTGTTGTTTAGGAAAAACAAGATAATTTCGCACGATGCGGGATTTCCTTAAAACGTGATTTTCTGAAAAATTTTGACGAAAGAAAATTCTCCTTTTGGTTCTCTTTAGATGCTACATGTTAAGACGTACACGCCACAACAATTCTTTTCGAGATACAACATGTAGTTTTGGAGATACAAGCTAATTTTGTACTATGCGTTATTTCTTCTTGTAAAGAGTTTCCATTGCGTACGTATATGTCTTTACTCTGCAAAACTGTATTTCCTTATGAAGTGGTAGTCTTACATATCCTTTTGAGAGAAAACTGTCCTGTGCCTTCTCTTTTGAGGCTCCACACTTAGACATACACGCAACATGAAAGCTTTTCGACTTACAACGTGTTGTTTAGGAAAAACAAGACAATTTCGCACGATGCGGGATTTCCTTAAAACGTGATTTTCTGAAAAATTTTGACGAAAGAAAATTCTCCTTTTGGTTCTCTTTAGATGCTACATGTTAAGACGTACACGCCACAACAATTCTTTTCGAGATACAACGTGTAGTTTTGGAGATACAAGCTAATTTTGTACTATGCGTTATTTCTTCACGTAAAGAGTTGCCAATGCGTACGTATATGTCTTTACTCTGCAAAACTGTATTTCCTTATGAAGTGGTATTCTTACATATCCTTTTGAGAGAAAACTGTCCTGTGCTTTCTCTTTTGAGGCTACACACTTAGACATACACGCAACATGAAAGCTTTTCGACTTACAACGTGTTGTTTAGGAAAAACAAGATAATTTCGCACGATGCGGGATATCCTTAAAACGTGATTTCCTGAAAAATTTTGACGAAAGAAAATTCTCCTTTTGGTTCTCTTTAGATGCTACATGTTAAGACGTACACGCCACAACAATTCTTTTCGAGATACAACGTGTAGTTTTGGAGATACAAGCTAATTTTGTACTATGCGTTATTTCTTCTCGTAAAGAGTTTCCAATGCGTACGTATATGTCTTTACTCTGCAAAACTGTATTTCCTTATGAAGTGGTATTCTTACATATCCTTTTGAGAGAAAACTGTCCTGTACCTTCTCTTTTGAGGCTACACACTTAGACATACAAGCAACATGAAAGCTTTTCGACTTACAACGTGTTGTTTAGGAAAAACAAGATAATTTCGCACGATGCGGGATTTCCTTAAAACGTGATTTTCTGAAAAATTTTGACGAAAGAAAATTCTCCTTTTGGTTCTCTTTAGATGCTACATGTTAAGACGTACACGCCACAACAATTCTTTTCGAGATACAACGTGTAGTTTTGGAGATAAGAGCTAATTTTGTACTATGCGTTATTTCTTCACGTAAAGAGTTGCCAATGCGTACGTATATGTCTTTACTCTGCAAAACTGTATTTCCTTATGAAGTGGTATTCTTACATATCCTTTCGAGAGAAAACTGTCCTGTGCCTTCTCTTTTGAGGCTACACACTTAGACATACACGCAACATGAAAGCTTTTCGACTTACAACGTGTTGTTTAGGAAAAACAAGATAATTTCGCACCATGCGGGATTTCCTTAAAACGTGATTTTCTGAAAAATTTTGACGAAAGAAAATTCTCCTTTTGGTTCTCTTTAGATGCTACATGTTAAGACGTACACGCCACAACAATTCTTTTCGAGATACAATGTGTAGTTTTGGAGATACAAGCTAATTTTGTACTATGCGTTATTTCTTCTCGTAAAGAGTTTCCAATGCGTACGTATATGTCTTTACTCTGCAAAACTGTATTTCCTTATGAAGTGGTATTCTTACATATCCTTTCGAGAGAAAACTGTCCTGTGCCTTCTCTTTTGAGGCTACACACTTAGACATACACGCAACATGAAAGCTTTTCGACTTACAACGTGTTGTTTAGGAAAAACAAGATAATTTCGCACGATGCGGGATTTCCTTAAAACGTGATTTTCTGAAAAATTTTGACGAAAGTAAATTCTCCTTTTGGTTCTCTTTAGATGCTACATGTTAAGACGTACACGCCACAACAATTCTTTTCGAGATACAACGTGTAGTTTTGGAGATACAAGCTAATTTTGTACTATGCGTTATTTCTTCATGTAAAGAGTTGCCAATGCGTACGTATATGTCTTTACTCTGCAAAACTGTATTTCCTTATGAAGTGGTATTCTTACATATCCTTATGAGAGAAAACTGTCCTGTGCCTTCTCTTTTGAGGCTACACACTTAGACATACACGCAACATGAAAGCTTTTCGACTTACAACGTGTTGTTTAGGAAAAACAAGATAATTTCGCACGATGCGGGATTTCCTTAAAACGTGATTTTCTGAAAAATTTTGACGAAAGAAAATTCTCCTTTTGGTTCTCTTTAGATGCTACATGTTAAGACGTACACGCCACAACAATTCTTTTTGAGATACAACGTGTAGTTTTGGAGATACAAGCTAATTTTGTACTATGCATTATTTCTTCTCATAAAGAGTTTCCAATGCGTACGTATATGTCTTTACTCTGCAAAACTGTATTTCCTTATGAAGTGGTATTCTTACATATCCTTTCGAGAGAAAACTGTCCTGTACCTTCTCTTTTGAGGCTCCACACTTAGACATACACGCAACATGAAAGCTTTTCAACTTACAACGTGTTGTTTAGGAAAAACAAGATAATTTCGCACGATGCGGGATTTCCTTAAAACGTGATTTTCTGAAAAATTTTGACGAAAGAAAATTCTCCTTTTGGTTCTCTTTAGATGCTACATGTTAAGACGTACACGCCACAACAATTCTTTTCGAGATACAACATGTAGTTTTGGAGATACAAGCTAATTTTGTACTATGCGTTATTTCTTCTTGTAAAGAGTTTCCATTGCGTACGTATATGTCTTTACTCTGCAAAACTGTATTTCCTTATGAAGTGGTAGTCTTACATATCCTTTTGAGAGAAAACTGTCCTGTGCCTTCTCTTTTGAGGCTCCGCACTTAGACATACACGCAACATGAAAGCTTTTCGACTTACAACGTGTTGTTTAGGAAAAACAAGACAATTTCGCACGATGCGGGATTTCCTTAAAACGTGATTTTCTGAAAAATTTTGACGAAAGAAAATTCTCCTTTTGGTTCTCTTTAGATGCTACATGTTAAGACGTACACGCCACAACAATTCTTTTCGAGATACAACGTGTAGTTTTGGAGATACAAGCTAATTTTGTACTATGCGTTATTTCTTCACGTAAAGAGTTGCCAATGCGTACATATATGTCTTTACTCTGCAAAACTGTATTTCCTTATGAAGTGGTATTCTTACATATCCTTTCGAGAGAAAACTGTCCTGTGCTTTCTCTTTTGAGGCTACACACTTAGACATACACGCAACATGAAAGCTTTTCGACTTACAACGTGTTGTTTAGGAAAAACAAGATAATTTCGCACGATGCGGGATATCCTTAAAACGTGATTTCCTGAAAAATTTTGACGAAAGAAAATTCTCCTTTTGGTTCTCTTTAGATGCTACATGTTAAGACGTACACGCCACAACAATTCTTTTCGAGATACAACGTGTAGTTTTGGAGATACAAGCTAATTTTGTACTATGCGTTATTTCTTCTCGTAAAGAGTTTCCAATGTGTACGTATATGTCTTTACTCTGCAAAACTGTATTTCCTTATGAAGTGGTATTCTTACATATCCTTTTGAGAGAAAACTGTCCTGTACCTTCTCTTTTGAGGCTACACACTTAGACATACAAGCAACATGAAAGCTTTTCGACTTACAACGTGTTGTTTAGGAAAAACAAGATAATTTCGCACGATGCGGGATTTCCTTAAAACGTGATTTTCTGAAAAATTTTGACGAAAGAAAATTCTCCTTTTGGTTCTCTTTAGATGCTACATGTTAAGACGTACACGCCACAACAATTCTTTTCGAGATACAACGTGTAGTTTTGGAGATAAGAGCTAATTTTGTACTATGCGTTATTTCTTCACGTAAAGAGTTGCCAATGCGTACGTATATGTCTTTACTCTGCAAAACTGTATTTCCTTATGAAGTGGTATTCTTACATATCCTTTCGAGAGAAAACTGTCCTGTGCCTTCTCTTTTGAGGCTACACACTTAGACATACACGCAACATGAAAGCTTTTCGACTTACAACGTGTTGTTTAGGAAAAACAAGATAATTTCGCACCATGCGGGATTTCCTTAAAACGTGATTTTCTGAAAAATTTTGACGAAAGAAAATTCTCCTTTTGGTTCTCTTTAGATGCTACATGTTAAGACGTACACGCCACAACAATTCTTTTCGAGATACAATGTGTAGTTTTGGAGATACAAGCTAATTTTGTACTATGCGTTATTTCTTCTCGTAAAGAGTTTCCAATGCGTACGTCTATGTCTTTACTCTGCAAAACTGTATTTCCTTATGAAGTGGTATTCTTACATATCCTTTCGAGAGAAAACTGTCCTGTGCCTTCTCTTTTGAGGCTACACACTTAGACATACACGCAACATGAAAGCTTTTCGACTTACAACGTGTTGTTTAGGAAAAACAAGATAATTTCGCACGATGCGGGATTTCCTTAAAACGTGATTTTCTGAAAAATTTTGACGAAAGTAAATTCTCCTTTTGGTTCTCTTTAGATGCTACATGTTAAGACGTACACGCCACAACAATTCTTTTCGAGATACAACGTGTAGTTTTGGAGATACAAGCTAATTTTGTACTATGCGTTATTTCTTCATGTAAAGAGTTGCCAATGCGTACGTATATGTCTTTACTCTGCAAAACTGTATTTCCTTATGAAGTGGTATTCTTACATATCCTTATGAGAGAAAACTGTCCTGTGCCTTCCCTTTTGAGGCTACACACTTAGACATACACGCAACATGAAAGCTTTTCGACTTACAACGTGTTGTTTAGGAAAAACAAGATAATTTCGCACGATGCGGGATTTCCTTAAAACGTGATTTTCTGAAAAATTTTGACGAAAGAAAATTCTCCTTTTGGTTCTCTTTAGATGCTACATGTTAAGACGTACACGCCACAACAATTCTTTTCGAGATACAACATGTAGTTTTGGAGATACAAGCTAATTTTGTACCCTGCGTTATTTCTTCTCGTAAAGAGTTTCCAATGCGTACGTATATGTCTTTACTCTGCAAAACTGTATTTCCTTATGAAGTGGTATTCTTACATATCCTTTCGAGAGAAAACTGTCCTGTGCCTTCTCTTTTGAGGCTCCACACTTAGACATACACGCAACATGAAAGCTTTTCGACTTACAACGTGTTGTTTAGGAAAAACAAGATAATTTCGCACGATGCGGGATTTCCTTAAAACGTGATTTTCTGAAAAATTTTGACGAAAGAAAATTCTCCTTTTGGTTCTCTTTAGATGCTACATGTTAAGACGTACACGCCACAACAATTCTTTTCGAGATACAACATGTAGTTTTGGAGATACAAGCTAATTTTGTACTATGCGTTATTTCTTCTCCTAAAGAGTTTCCAATGCGTACGTATATGTCTTTACTCTGCAAAACTGTATTTCCTTATGAAGTGGTATTCTTACATATCCTTTCGAGAGAAAACTGTCCTGTGCCTTCTCTTTTGAGGCTGCACACTTAGACATACACGCAACATGAAAGCTTTTCGACTTACAACGTGTTGTTTAGGAAAAACAAGATAATTTCGCACGATGCGGGATTTCCTTAAAACGTGATTTTCTGAAAAATTTTGACGAAAGAAAATTCTCCTTTTGGTACTCTTTAGATGCTACATGTTAAGACATACACGCCACAACAATTCTTTTCGAGATACAACATGTAGTTTTGGAGATACAAGCTAATTTTGTACTATGCGTTATTTCTTCTCGTAAAGAGTTTCCAATGCGTACGTCTATGTCTTTACTCTGCAAAACTGTATTTCCTTATGAAGTGGTATTCTTACATATCCTTTCGAGAGAAAACTGTCCTGTGCCTTCTCTTTTGAGGCTACACACTTAGACATACACGCAACATGAAAGCTTTTCGACTTACAACGTGTTGTTTAGGAAAAACAAGATAATTTCGCACAATGCGGGATTTCCTTAAAACGTGATTTTCTGAAAAATTTTGACGAAAGAAAATTCTCCTTTTGGTTCTCTTTAGATGCTACATGTTAAGACGTACACGCCACAACAATTCTTTTCGAGATACAACGTGTAGTTTTGGAGATACAAGCTAATTTTGTACTATGCGTTATTTCTTCACGTAAAGAGTTGCCAATGAGTACGTATATGTCTTACTCTGCAAAACTGTATTTCCTTATGAAGTGGTATTCTTACATATCCTTTCGAGAGAAAACTGTCCTGTGCCTTCTCTTTTGAGGCTCCACACTTAGACATACACGCAACATGAAAGCTTTTCGACATACAACGTGTTGTTTAGGAAAAACAAGATAATTTCGCACGATGCGGGATTTCCTTAAAACGTTATTTTCTGAAAAATTTTGACGAAAGAAAATTCTCCTTTTGGTTCTCTTTAGATGCTACATGTTAAGACGTACACGCCACAACAATTCTTTTCGAGATACAATGTGTAGTTTTGGAGATACAAGCTAATTTTGTACTATGCGTTATTTCTTCTCGTAAAGAGTTTCCAATGCGTACGTATATGTCTTTACTCTGCAAAACTGTATTTCCTTATGAAGTGGTATTCTTACATATCCTTTCGAGAGAAAACTGTCCTGTGCCTTCTCTTTTGAGGCTACACACTTAGACATACACGCAACATGAAAGCTTTTCGACTTACAACGTGTTGTTTAGGAAAAACAAGATAATTTCGCACGATGCGGGATTTCCTTAAAACGTGATTTTCTGAAAAATTTTGACGAAAGAAAATTCTCCTTTTGGTTCTCTTTAGATGCTACATGTTAAGACGTACACGCCACAACAATTCTTTTCGAGATACAACGTGTAGTTTTGGAGATACAAGCTAATTTTGTACTATGCGTTATTTCTTCACGTAAAGAGTTGCCAATGCGTACGTATATGTCTTTACTCTGCAAAACTGTATTTCCTTATGAAGTGGTATTCTTACATATCCTTTCGAGAGAAAACTGTCCTGTGCCTTCTCTTTTGAGGTTACACACTTAGACATACACGCAACATGAAAGCTTTTCGACTTACAACGTGTTGTTTAGGAAAAACAAGATAATTTCGCACGATGCGGGATTTCCTTAAAACGTGATTTTCTGAAAAATTTTGACGAAAGAAAATTCTCCTTTTGGTTCTCTTTAGATGCTACATGTTAAGACGTACACGCCACAACAATTCTTTTCGAGATACAACGTGTAGTTTTGGAGATACAAGCTAATTTTGTACTATGCGTTATTTCTTCACGTAAAGAGTTGCCAATGAGTACGTATATGTCTTACTCTGCAAAACTGTATTTCCTTATGAAGTGGTATTCTTACATATCCTTTCGAGAGAAAACTGTCCTGTGCCTTCTCTTTTGAGGCTCCACACTTAGACATACACGCAACATGAAAGCTTTTCGACATACAACGTGTTGTTTAGGAAAAACAAGATAATTTCGCACGATGCGGGATTTCCTTAAAACGTTATTTTCTGAAAAATTTTGACGAAAGAAAATTCTCCTTTTGGTTCTCTTTAGATGCTACATGTTAAGACGTACACGCCACAACAATTCTTTTCGAGATACAATGTGTAGTTTTGGAGATACAAGCTAATTTTGTACTATGCGTTATTTCTTCTCCTAAAGAGTTTCCAATGCGTACGTATATGTCTTTACTCTGCAAAACTGTATTTCCTTATGAAGTGGTATTCTTACATATCCTTTCGAGAGAAAACTGTCCTGTGCCTTCTCTTTTGAGGCTACACACTTAGACATACACGCAACATGAAAGCTTTTCGACTTACAACGTGTTGTTTAGGAAAAACAAGATAATTTCGCACGATGCGGGATTTCCTTAAAACGTGATTTTCTGAAAAATTTTGACGAAAGAAAATTCTCCTTTTGGTTCTCTTTAGATGCTACATGTTAAGACGTACACGCCACAACAATTCTTTTCGAGATACAACGTGTAGTTTTGGAGATACAAGCTAATTTTTACTATGCGTTATTTCTTCACGTAAAGAGTTGCCAATGCGTAAGTATATGTCTTTACTCTGCAAAACTGTATTTCCTTATGAAGTGGTATTCTTACATATCCTTTCGAGAGAAAACTGTCCTGTGCCTTCTCTTTTGAGGTTACACACTTAGACATACACGCAACATGAAAGCTTTTCGACTTACAACGTGTTGTTTAGGAAAAACAAGATAATTTCGCACGATGCGGGATTTCCTTAAAACGTGATTTTCTGAAAAATTTTGACGAAAGAAAATTCTCCTTTTGGTTCTCTTTAGATGCTACATGTTAAGACGTACACGCCACAACAATTCTTTTCGAGATACAACGTGTAGTTTTGGAGATACAAGCTAATTTTGTACTATGCGTTATTTCTTCAGGTAAAGAGTTTCCAATGCGTACATATATGTCTTTACTCTGCAAAACTGTATTTCCTTATGAAGTGGTATTCTTACATATCCTTTCGAGAGAAAACTGTCCTGTGCCTTCTCTTTTGAGGCTACACACTTAGACATACACGCAACATGAAAGCTTTTCGACTTACAACGTGTTGTTTAGGAAAAACAAGATAATTTCGCACGATGCGGGATTTCCTTAAAACGTGATTTTCTGAAAAATTTTGACGAAAGAAAATTCTCCTTTTGGTTCTCTTTAGATGCTACATGTTAAGACGTACACGCCACAACAATTCTTTTCGAGATACAACGTGTAGTTTTGGAGATACAAGCTAATTTTTTACTATGCGTTATTTCTTCTCGTAAAGAGTTTCCAATGCGTACTTATATGTCTTTACTCTGCAAAACTGTATTTCCTTATGAAGTGGTATTCTTACATATCCTTTCGAGAGAAAACTGTCCTGTGCCTTCTCTTTTGAGGCTACACACTTAGACATACACGCAACATGAAAGCTTTTCGACTTACAACGTGTTGTTTAGGAAAAACAAGATAATTTCGCACGATGCGGGTTTTCCTTAAAACGTGATTTTCTGAAAAATTTTGACGAAAGAAAATTCTCCTTTTGGTTCTCTTTAGATGCTACATGTTAAGACGTACACGCCACAACAATTCTTTTCGAGATACAACGTGTAGTTTTGGAGATACAAGCTAATTTTGTACTATGCGTTATTTCTTCTCGTAAAGAGTTTCCAATGCTTACGTATATGTCTTTACTCTGCAAAACTGTATTTCCTTATGAAGTGGTATTCTTACATATCCTTTCGAGAGAAAACTGTCCTGTGCCTTCTCTTTTGAGGCTACACTCTTAGACATACACGCAACATGAAAGCTTTTCGACTTACAACGTGTTGTTTAGGAAAAACAAGATAATTTCGCATGATGCGGGATTTCCTTAAAACGTGATTTTCTGAAAAATTTTGACGAAAGGAAATTCTCCTTTTGGTTCTCTTTAGATGCTACATGTTAAGACGTACACGCCACAACAATTCTTTTCGAGATACAATGTGTAGTTTTGGAGATACAAGCTAATTTTGTACTATGCGTTATTTCTTCTCGTAAAGAGTTTCCAATGCGTACGTATATGTCTTTACTCTGCAAAACTGTATTTCCTTATGAAGTGGTATTCTTACATATCCTTTCGAGAGAAAACTGTCCTGTGCCTTCTCTTTTGAGGCTACACACTTA
The DNA here is from genome assembly GCF_947179515.1 of Apodemus sylvaticus. NCBI lineage: Eukaryota > Metazoa > Chordata > Mammalia > Rodentia > Muridae > Apodemus > Apodemus sylvaticus. Next base: position 1,335,202 of record NC_067474.1, on the reverse strand, counting down.
GACATACACGCAACATGAAAGCTTTTCGACTTACAACGTGTTGTTTAGGAAAAACAAGATAATTTCGCACGATGCGGGATTTCCTTAAAACGTGATTTTCTGAAAAATTTTGACGAAAGAAAATTCTCCTTTTGGTTCTCTTTAGATGCTACATGTTAAGACGTACACGCCACAACAATTCTTTTCGAGATACAACGTGTAGTTTTGGAGATACAAGCTAATTTTTTACTATGCGTTATTTCTTCTCGTAAAGAGTTTCCAATGCGTACTTATATGTCTTTACTCTGCAAAACTGTATTTCCTTATGAAGTGGTATTCTTACATATCCTTTCGAGAGAAAACTGTCCTGTGCCTTCTCTTTTGAGGCTGCACACTTAGACATACACGCAACATGAAAGCTTTTCGACTTACAACGTGTTGTTTAGGAAAAACAAGATAATTTCGCACGATGCGGGATTTCCTTAAAACGTGATTTTCTGAAAAATTTTGACGAAAGAAAATTCTCCTTTTGGTACTCTTTAGATGCTACATGTTAAGACATACACGCCACAACAATTCTTTTCGAGATACAACATGTAGTTTTGGAGATACAAGCTAATTTTTTACTATGCGTTATTTCTTCTCGTAAAGAGTTTCCAATGCGTACGTCTATGTCTTTACTCTGCAAAACTGTATTTCCTTATGAAGTGGTATTCTTACATATCCTTTCGAGAGAAAACTGTCCTGTGCCTTCTCTTTTGAGGCTACACACTTAGACATACACGCAACATGAAAGCTTTTCGACTTACAACGTGTTGTTTAGGAAAAACAAGATAATTTCGCACAATGCGGGATTTCCTTAAAACGTGATTTTCTGAAAAATTTTGACGAAAGAAAATTCTCCTTTTGGTTCTCTTTAGATGCTACATGTTAAGACGTACACGCCACAACAATTCTTTTCGAGATACAACGTGTAGTTTTGGAGATACAAGCTAATTTTGTACTATGCGTTATTTCTTCACGTAAAGAGTTGCCAATGCGTACGTATATGTCTTACTCTGCAAAACTGTATTTCCTTATGAAGTGGTATTCTTACATATCCTTTCGAGAGAAAACTGTCCTGTGCCTTCTCTTTTGAGGCTCCACACTTAGACATACACGCAACATGAAAGCTTTTCGACTTACAACGTGTTGTTTAGGAAAAACAAGATAATTTCGCACGATGCGGGATTTCCTTAAAACGTTATTTTCTGAAAAATTTTGACGAAAGAAAATTCTTCTTTTGGTTCTCTTTAGATGCTACATGTTAAGACGTACACGCCACAACAATTCTTTTCGAGATACAATGTGTAGTTTTGGAGATACAAGCTAATTTTGTACTATGCGTTATTTCTTCTCGTAAAGATTTTCCAATGCGTACGTATATGTCTTTACTCTGCAAAACTGTATTTCCTTATGAAGTGGTATTCTTACATATCCTTTCGAGAGAAAACTGTCCTGTGCCTTCTCTTTTGAGGCTACACACTTAGACATACACGCAACATGAAAGCTTTTCGACTTACAACGTGTTGTTTAGGAAAAACAAGATAATTTCGCACGATGCGGGATTTCCTTAAAACGTGATTTTCTGAAAAATTTTGACTAAAGAAAATTCTCCTTTTGGTTCTCTTTAGATGCTACATGTTAAGACGTACACGCCACAACAATTCTTTTCGAGATACAACGTGTAGTTTTGGAGATACAAGCTAATTTTGTACTATGCGTTATTTCTTCACATAAAGAGTTGCCAATGCGTACGTATATGTCTTTACTCTGCAAAACTGTATTTCCTTATGAAGTGGTATTCTTACATATCCTTTCGAGAGAAAACTGTCCTGTGCCTTCTCTTTTGAGGTTACACACTTAGACATACACGCAACATGAAAGCTTTTCGACTTACAACGTGTTGTTTAGGAAAAACAAGATAATTTCGCACGATGCGGGATTTCCTTAAAACGTGATTTTCTGAAAAATTTTGACGAAAGAAAATTCTCCTTTTGGTTCTCTTTAGATGCTACATGTTAAGACGTACACGCCACAACAATTCTTTTCGAGATACAACGTGTAGTTTTGGAGATACAAGCTAATTTTGTACTATGCGTTATTTCTTCAGGTAAAGAGTTTCCAATGCGTACATATATGTCTTTACTCTGCAAAACTGTATTTCCTTATGAAGTGGTATTCTTACATATCCTTTCGAGAGAAAACTGTCCTGTGCCTTCTCTTTTGAGGCTACACACTTAGACATACACGCAACATGAAAGCTTTTCGACTTACAACGTGTTGTTTAGGAAAAACAAGATAATTTCGCACGATGCGGGATTTCCTTAAAACGTGATTTTCTGAAAAATTTTGACGAAAGAAAATTCTCCTTTTGGTTCTCTTTAGATGCTACATGTTAAGACGTACACGCCACAACAATTCTTTTCGAGATACAACGTGTAGTTTTGGAGATACAAGCTAATTTTTTACTATGCGTTATTTCTTCTCGTAAAGAGTTTCCAATGCGTACTTATATGTCTTTACTCTGCAAAACTGTATTTCCTTATGAAGTGGTATTCTTACATATCCTTTCGAGAGAAAACTGTCCTGTGCCTTCTCTTTTGAGGCTACACACTTAGACATACACGCAACATGAAAGCTTTTCGACTTACAACGTGTTGTTTAGGAAAAACAAGATAATTTCGCACGAAGCGGGATTTCCTTAAAACATGATTTTCTGAAAAATTTTGACGAAAGAAATTCTCCTTTTGGTTCTCTTTAGATGCTACATGTTAAGACGTACACGCCACAACAATTCTTTTCGAGATACAACGTGTAGTTTTGGAGATACAAGCTAATTTTGTACTATGCGTTATTTCTTCTCGTAAAGAGTTTCCAATGCTTACGTATATGTCTTTACTCTGCAAAACTGTATTTCCTTATGAAGTGGTATTCTTACATATCCTTTCGAGAGAAAACTGTCCTGTGCCTTCTCTTTTGAGGCTACACTCTTAGACATACACGCAACATGAAAGCTTTTCGACTTACAACGTGTTGTTTAGGAAAAACAAGATAATTTCGCACGATGCGGGATTTCCTTAAAACGTGATTTTCTGAAATATTTTGACGAAAGAAAATTCTCCTTTTGGTTCTCTTTAGATGCTACATGTTAAGACGTACACGCCACAACAATTCTTTTCGAGATACAATGTGTAGTTTTGGAGATACAAGCTAATTTTGTACTATGCGTTATTTCTTCTCGTAAAGAGTTTCCAATGCGTACGTATATGTCTTTACTCTGCAAAACTGTATTTCCTTATGAAGTGGTATTCTTACATATCCTTTCGAGAGAAAACTGTCCTGTGCCTTCTCTTTTGAGGCTACACACTTAGACATACACGCAACATGAAAGCTTTTCGACTTACAACGTGTTGTTTAGGAAAAACAAGATAATTTCGCACGATGCGGGATTTCCTTAAAACGTGATTTTCTGAAAAATTTTGACGAAAGAAAATTCTCCTTTTGGTTCTCTTTAGATGCTACATGTTAAGACGTACACGCCACAACAATTCTTTTCGAGATACAACGTGTAGTTTTGGAGATACAAGCTAATTTTGTACTATGCGTTATTTCTTCACGTAAAGAGTTGCCAATGCGTACCTATATGTCTTTACTCTGCAAAACTGTATTTCCTTATGAAGTGGTATTCTTACATATCCTTTCGAGAGAAAACTGTCCTGTGCCTTCTCTTTTGAGGTTACACACTTAGACATACACGCAACATGAAAGCTTTTCGACTTACAACGTGTTGTTTAGGAAAAACAAGATAATTTCGCACGATGCGGGATTTCCTTAAAACGTGATTTTCTGAAAAATTTTGACGAAAGAAAATTCTCCTTTTGGTTCTCTTTAGATGCTACATGTTAAGACGTACACGCCACAACAATTCTTTTCGAGATACAACGTGTAGTTTTGGAGATACAAGCTAATTTTGTACTATGCGTTATTTCTTCAGGTAAAGAGTTTCCAATGCGTACATATATGTCTTTACTCTGCAAAACTGTATTTCCTTATGAAGTGGTATTCTTACATATCCTTTCGAGAGAAAACTGTCCTGTGCCTTCTCTTTTGAGGCTACACACTTAGACATACACGCAACATGAAAGCTTTTCGACTTACAACGTGTTGTTTAGGAAAAACAAGATAATTTCGCACGATGCGGGATTTCCTTAAAACGTGATTTTCTGAAAAATTTTGACGAAAGAAAATTCTCCTTTTGGTTCTCTTTAGATGCTACATGTTAAGACGTACACGCCACAACAATTCTTTTCGAGATACAACGTGTAGTTTTGGAGATACAAGCTAATTTTTTACTATGCGTTATTTCTTCTCGTAAAGAGTTTCCAATGCGTACTTATATGTCTTTACTCTGCAAAACTGTATTTCCTTATGAAGTGGTATTCTTACATATCCTTTCGAGAGAAAACTGTCCTGTGCCTTCTCTTTTGAGGCTACACACTTAGACATACACGCAACATGAAAGCTTTTCGACTTACAACGTGTTGTTTAGGAAAAACAAGATAATTTCGCACGATGCGGGATTTCCTTAAAACGTGATTTTCTGAAAAATTTTGACGAAAGAAAATTCTCCTTTTGGTTCTCTTTAGATGCTACATGTTAAGACGTACACGCCACAACAATTCTTTTCGAGATACAACGTGTAGTTTTGGAGATACAAGCTAATTTTGTACTATGCGTTATTTCTTCTCGTAAAGAGTTTCCAATGCTTACGTATATGTCTTTACTCTGCAAAACTGTATTTCCTTATGAAGTGGTATTCTTACATATCCTTTCGAGAGAAAACTGTCCTGTGCCTTCTCTTTTGAGGCTACACTCTTAGACATACACGCAACATGAAAGCTTTTCGACTTACAACGTGTTGTTTAGGAAAAACAAGATAATTTCGCACGATGCGGGATTTCCTTAAAAGGTGATTTTCTGAAAAATTTTGACGAAAGAAAATTCTCCTTTTGGTTCTCTTTAGATGCTACATGTTAAGACGTACACGCCACAACAATTCTTTTCGAGATACAATGTGTAGGTTTGGAGATACAAGCTAATTTTGTACTATGCGTTATTTCTTCTCGTAAAGAGTTTCCAATGCGTACGTATATGTCTTTACTCTGCAAAACTGTATTTCCTTATGAAGTGGTATTCTTACATATCCTTTCGAGAGAAAACTGTCCTGTGCCTTCTCTTTTGAGGCTACACACTTAGACATACACGCAACATGAAAGCTTTTCGACTTACAACGTGTTGTTTAGGAAAAACAAGATAATTTCGCACGATGCGGGATTTCCTTAAAACGTGATTTTCTGAAAAATTTTGACGAAAGAAAATTCTCCTTTTGGTTCTCTTTAGATGCTACATGTTAAGACGTACACGCCACAACAATTCTTTTCGAGATACAACGTGTAGTTTTGGAGATACAAGCTAATTTTTTACTATGCGTCATTTCTTCTCGTAAAGAGTTTCCAATGCGTACTTATATGTCTTTACTCTGCAAAACTGTATTTCCTTATGAAGTGGTATTCTTACATATCCTTTCGAGAGAAAACTGTCCTGTGCCTTCTCTTTTGAGGCTACACACTTAGACATACACGCAACATGAAAGCTTTTCGACTTACAACGTGTTGTTTAGGAAAAACAAGATAATTTCGCACGATGCGGGATTTCCTTAAAACGTGATTTTCTGAAAAATTTTGACGAAAGAAATTCTCCTTTTGGTTCTCTTTAGATGCTACATGTTAAGACGTACACGCCACAACAATTCTTTTCGAGATACAACGTGTAGTTTTGGAGATACAAGCTAATTTTGTACTATGCGTTATTTCTTCTCGTAAAGAGTTTCCAATGCTTACGTATATGTCTTTACTCTGCAAAACTGTATTTCCTTATGAAGTGGTATTCTTACATATCCTTTCGAGAGAAAACTGTCCTGTGCCTTCTCTTTTGAGGCTACACTCTTAGACATACACGCAACATGAAAGCTTTTCGACTTACAACGTGTTGTTTAGGAAAAACAAGATAATTTCGCACGATGCGGGATTTCCTTAAAACGTGATTTTCTGAAATATTTTGACGAAAGAAAATTCTCCTTTTGGTTCTCTTTAGATGCTACATGTTAAGACGTACACGCCACAACAATTCTTTTCGAGATACAATGTGTAGTTTTGGAGATACAAGCTAATTTTGTACTATGCGTTATTTCTTCTCGTAAAGAGTTTCCAATGCGTACGTATATGTCTTTACTCTGCAAAACTGTATTTCCTTATGAAGTGGTATTCTTACATAACCTTTCGAGAGAAAACTGTCCTGTGCCTTCTCTTTTGAGGCTACACACTTAGACATACACGCAACATGAAAGCTTTTCGACTTACAACGTGTTGTTTAGGAAAAACAAGATAATTTCGCACGATGCGGGATTTCCTTAAAACGTGATTTTCTGAAAAATTTTGACGAAAGAAAATTCTCCTTTTGGTTCTCTTTAGATGCTACATTTTAAGACGTACACGCCACAACAATTCTTTTCGAGATACAACGTGTAGTTTTGGAGATACAAGCTAATTTTGTACTATGCGTTATTTCTTCACGTAAAGAGTTGCCAATGCGTACGTATATGTCTTTACTCTGCAAAACTGTATTTCCTTATGAAGTGGTATTCTTACATATCCCTTCGAGAGAAAACTGTCCTGTGCCTTCTCTTTTGAGGTTACACACTTAGACATACACGCAACATGAAAGCTTTTCGACTTACAACGTGTTGTTTAGGAAAAACAAGATAATTTCGCACGATGCGGGATTTCCTTAAACGTGATTTTCTGAAAAATTTTGACGAAAGAAAATTCTCCTTTTGGTTCTCTTTAGATGCTACATGTTAAGACGTACACGCCACAACAATTCTTTTCGAGATACAACGTGTAGTTTTGGAGATACAAGCTAATTTTGTACTATGCGTTATTTCTTCAGGTAAAGAGTTTCCAATGCGTACGTATATGTCTTTACTCTGCAAAACTGTATTTCCTTATGAAGTGGTATTCTTACATATCCTTTCGAGAGAAAACTGTCCTGTGCCTTCTCTTTTGAGGCTACACACTTAGACATACACGCAACATGAAAGCTTTTCGACTTACAACGTGTTGTTTAGGAAAAACAAGATAATTTCGCACGATGCGGGATTTCCTTAAAACGTGATTTTCTGAAAAATTTTGACAAAAGAAAATTCTCCTTTTGGTTCTCTTTAGATGCTACATGTTAAGACGTACACGCCACAACAATTCATTTCGAGATACAACGTGTAGTTTTGGAGATACAAGCTAATTTTTTACTATGCGTTATTTCTTCTCGTAAAGAGTTTCCAATGCGTACTTATATGTCTTTACTCTGCAAAACTGTATTTCCTTATGAAGTGGTATTCTTACATATCCTTTCGAGAGAAAACTGTCCTGTGCCTTCTCTTTTGAGGCTACACACTTAGACATACACGCAACATGAAAGCTTTTCGACTTACAACGTGTTGTTTAGGAAAAACAAGATAATTTCGCACGATGCGGGATTTCCTTAAAACGTGATTTTCTGAAAAATTTTGACGAAAGAAAATTCTCCTTTTGGTTCTCTTTAGATGCTACATGTTAAGACGTACACGCCACAACAATTCTTTTCGAGATACAACGTGTAGTTTTGGAGATACAAGCTAATTTTGTACTATGCGTTATTTCTTCTCGTAAAGAGTTTCCAATGCTTACGTATATGTCTTTACTCTGCAAAACTGTATTTCCTTATGAAGTGGTATTCTTACATATCCTTTCGAGAGAAAACTGTCCTGTGCCTTCTCTTTTGAGGCTACACTCTTAGACATACACGCAACATGAAAGCTTTTCGACTTACAACGTGTTGTTTAGGAAAAACAAGATAATTTCGCACGATGCGGGATTTCCTGAAAACGTGATTTTCTGAAAAATTTTGACGAAAGAAAATTCTCCTTTTGGTTCTCTTTAGATGCTACATGTTAAGACGTACACGCCACAACAATTCTTTTCGAGATACAATGTGTAGTTTTGGAGATACAAGCTAATTTTGTACTATGCGTTATTTCTTCTCGTAAAGAGTTTCCAATGCGTACGCCTATGTCTTTACTCTGCAAAACTGTATTTCCTTATGAAGTGGTATTCTTACATATCCTTTCGAGAGAAAACTGTCCTGTGCCTTCTCTTTTGAGGCTACACACTTAGACATACACGCAACATGAAAGCTTTTCGACTTACAACGTGTTGTTTAGGAAAAACAAGATAATTTCGCACGATGCGGGATTTCCTTAAAACGTGATTTTCTGAAAAATTTTGACGAAAGAAAATTCTCCTTTTGGTTCTCTTTAGATGCTACATGTTAAGATGTACACGCCACAACAATTCTTTTCGAGATACAACGTGTAGTTTTGGAGATACAAGCTAATTTTGTACTATGCGTTATTTCTTCTCGTAAAGAGTTTCCAATGCGTACGTCTATGTCTTTACTCTGCAAAACTGTATTTCCTTATGAAGTGGTATTCTTACATATCCTTTCGAGAGAAAACTGTCCTGTGCCTTCTCTTTTGAGGCTACACACTTAGACATACACGCAACATGAAAGCTTTTCGACTTACAACGTGTTGTTTAGGAAAAACAAGATAATTTCGCACGATGCGGGATTTCCTTAAAACGTGATTTTCTGAAAAATTTTGACGAAAGTAAATTCTCCTTTTGGTTCTCTTTAGATGCTACATGTTAAGACGTACACGCCACAACAATTCTTTTCGAGATACAACGTGTAGTTTTGGAGATACAAGCTAATTTTGTACTATGCGTTATTTCTTCACGTAAAGAGTTGCCAATGCGTACATATATGTCTTTACTCTGCAAAACTGTATTTCCTTATGAAGTGGTATTCTTACATATCCTTTCGAGAGAAAACTGTCCTGTGCCTTCTCTTTTGAGGCTACACACTTAGACATACACGCAACATGAAAGCTTTTCGACTTACAACGTGTTGTTTAGGAAAAACAAGATAATTTCGCACGATGCGGGATTTCCTTAAAACGTGATTTTCTGAAAAATTTTGACGAAAGAAAATTCTCCTTTTGGTTCTCTTTAGATGCTACATGTTAAGACGTACACGCCACAACAATTCTTTTCGAGATACAACATGTAGTTTTGGAGATACAAGCTAATTTTGTACCCTGCGTTATTTCTTCTCGTAAAGAGTTTCCAATGCGTACGTATATGTCTTTACTCTGCAAAACTGTATTTCCTTATGAAGTGGTATTCTTACATATCCTTTCGAGAGAAAACTGTCCTGTGCCTTCTCTTTTGAGGCTCCACACTTAGACATACACGCAACATGAAAGCTTTTCGACTTACAACGTGTTGTTTAGGAAAAACAAGATAATTTCGCACGATGCGGGATTTCCTTAAAACGTGATTTTCTGAAAAATTTTGACGAAAGAAAATTCTCCTTTTGGTTCTCTTTAGATGCTACATGTTAAGACGTACACGCCACAACAATTCTTTTCGAGATACAACATGTAGTTTTGGAGATACAAGCTAATTTTGTACTATGCGTTATTTCTTCTCCTAAAGAGTTTCCAATGCGTACGTCTATGTCTTTACTCTGCAAAACTGTATTTCCTTATGAAGTGGTATTCTTACATATCCTTTCGAGAGAAAACTGTCCTGTGCCTTCTCTTTTGAGGCTACACACTTAGACATACACGCAACATGAAAGCTTTTCGACTTACAACGTGTTGTTTAGGAAAAACAAGATAATTTCGCACAATGCGGGATTTCCTTAAAACGTGATTTTCTGAAAAATTTTGACGAAAGAAAATTCTCCTTTTGGTTCTCTTTAGATGCTACATGTTAAGACGTACACGCCACAACAATTCTTTTCGAGATACAACGTGTAGTTTTGGAGATACAAGCTAATTTTGTACTATGCGTTATTTCTTCACGTAAAGAGATGCCAATGCGTACGTATATGTCTTACTCTGCAAAACTGTATTTCCTTATGAAGTGGTATTCTTACATATCCTTTCGAGAGAAAACTGTCCTGTGCCTTCTCTTTTGAGGCTCCACACTTAGACATACACGCAACATGAAAGCTTTTCGACTTACAACGTGTTGTTTAGGAAAAACAAGATAATTTCGCACGATGCGGGATTTCCTTAAAACGTTATTTTCTGAAAAATTGTGACGAAAGAAAATTCTCCTTTTGGTTCTCTTTAGATGCTACATGTTAAGACGTACACGCCACAACAATTCTTTTCGAGATACAACGTGTAGTTTTGGAGATACAAGCTAATTTTGTACTATGCGTTATTTCTTCTCGTAAAGAGTTTCCAATGCTTACGTATATGTCTTTACTCTGCAAAACTGTATTTCCTTATGAAGTGGTATTCTTACATATCCTTTCGAGAGAAAACTGTCCTGTGCCTTCTCTTTTGAGGCTACACTCTTAGACATACACGCAACATGAAAGCTTTTCGACTTACAACGTGTTGTTTAGGAAAAACAAGATAATTTCGCACGATGCAGGATTTCCTTAAAACGTGATTTTCTGAAAAATTTTGACGAAAGAAAATTCTCCTTTTGGTTCTCTTTAGATGCTACATGTTAAGATGTACACGCCACAACAATTCTTTTCGAGATACAACGTGTAGTTTTGGAGATACAAGCTAATTTTGTACTATGTGTTTTTTCTTCTCCTGAAGAGTTTCCAATGCGTACTTATATGTCTTTACTCTGCAAAACTGTATTTCCTTATGAAGTGGTATTCTTACATATCCTTTCGAGAGAAAACTGTCCTGTGCCTTCTCTTTTGAGGCTACACACTTAGACATACACGCAACATGAAAGCTTTTCGACTTACAACGTGTTGTTTAGGAAAAACAAGATAATTTCGCACGATGCGGGATTTCCTTAAAACGTGATTTTCTGAAAAATATTGACGAAAGAAAATTCTCCTTTTGGTTCTCTTTAGATGCTACATGTTAAGACGTACACGCCACAACAATTCTTTTCGAGATACAACGTGTAGTTTTGGAGATACAAGCTAATTTTGTACTATGCGTTATTTCTTCTCATAAAGAGTTTCCAATGCGTAAGTATATGTCTTTACTCTGCAAAACTGTATTTCCTTATGAAGTGGTATTCTTACATATCCTTTCGAGAGAAAACTGTCCTGTGCCGTCTCTTTTGAGGCTACACACTTAGACATACACGCAACATGAAAGCTTTTCGCCTTACAACGTGTTGTTTAGGAAAAACAAGATAATTTCGCACGATGCGGGATTTCCTTAAAACGTGATTTTCTGAAAAATTTTGACGAAAGAAAATTCTCCTTTTGGTTCTCTTTAGATGCTACATGTTAAGACGTACACGCCACAACAACTCTTTTCGAGATACAACATGTAGTTTTGGAGATACAAGCTAATTTTGTACTATGCGTTATTTCTTCTCGTAAAGAGTTTCCAATGCGTACGTATATGTCTTTACTCTGCAAAACTGTATTTCCTTATGAAGTGGTATTCTTACATATCCTTTCGAGAGAAAACTGTCCTGTGCCTTCTCTTTTGAGGCTCCACACTTAGACATACACGCAACATGAAAGCTTTTCGACTTACAACGTGTTGTTTAGGAAAAACAAGATAATTTCGCACGATGCGGGATTTCCTTAAAACGTGATTTTCTGAAAAATTTTGACGAAAGAAAATTTACCTTTTGGTTCTCTTTAGATGCTACATGTTAAGACGTACACGCCACAACAATTCTTTTCGAGATACAACGTGTAGTTTTGGAGATACAAGCTAATTTTGGACTATGCGTTATTTCTTCTCGTAAAGAGTTTCCAATGCGTACGTATATGTCTTTACTCTGCAAAACTGTATTTCCTTATGAAGTGGTATTCTTACATATCCTTTCGAGGGAAAACTGTCCTGTGCCTTCTCTTTTGAGGCTCCACACTTAGACATACACGCAACATGAAAGCTTTTCGACTTACAACGTGTTGTTTAGGAAAAACAAGATAATTTCGCACGATGCGGGATTTCCTTAAAACGTGATTTTCTGAAAAATTTTGACGAAAGAAAATTCTCCTTTTGGTTCTCTTTAGATGCTACATGTTAAGATGTACACGCCACAACAATTCTTTTCGAGATACAACGTGTAGTTTTGGAGATACAAGCTAATTTTGTACTATGCGTTATTTCTTCTCGTAAAGAGTTTCCAATGCTTACGTATATGTCTTTACTCTGCAAAACTGTATTTCCTTATGAAGTGGTATTCTTACATATCCTTTCGAGAGAAAACTGTCCTGTGCCTTCTCTTTGAGGCTACACTCTTAGACATACACGCAACATGAAAGCTTTTCGACTTACAACGTGTTGTTTAGGAAAAACAAGATAATTTCGCACGATGCAGGATTTCCTTAAAACGTGATTTTCTGAAAAATTTTGACGAAAGAAAATTCTCCTTTTGGTTCTCTTTAGATGCTACATGTTAAGATGTACACGCCACAACAATTCTTTTCGAGATACAACGTGTAGTTTTGGAGATACAAGCTAATTTTGTACTATGTGTTTTTTCTTCTCCTGAAGAGTTTCCAATGCGTACTTATATGTCTTTACTCTGCAAAACTGTATTTCCTTATGAAGTGGTATTCTTACATATCCTTTCGAGAGAAAACTGTCCTGTGCCTTCTCTTTTGAGGCTACACACTTAGACATACACACAACATGAAAGCTTTTCGACTTACAACGTGTTGTTTAGGAAAAACAAGATAATTTCGCACGATGCGGGATTTCCTTAAAACGTGATTTTCTGAAAAATATTGACGAAAGAAAATTCTCCTTTTGGTTCTCTTTAGATGCTACATGTTAAGACGTACACGCCACAACAATTCTTTTCGAGATACAACGTGTAGTTTTGGAGATACAAGCTAATTTTGTACTATGCGTTATTTCTTCTCATAAAGAGTTTCCAATGCGTAAGTATATGTCTTTACTCTGCAAAACTGTATTTCATTATGAAGTGGTATTCTTACATATCCTTTCGAGAGAAAACTGTCCTGTGCCGTCTCTTTTGAGGCTACACACTTAGACATACACGCAACATGAAAGCTTTTCGACTTACAACGTGTTGTTTAGGAAAAACAAGATAATTTCGCACGATGCGGGATTTCCTTAAAACGTGATTTTCTGAAAAATTTTGACGAAAGAAAATTCTCCTTTTGGTTCTCTTTAGATGCTACATGTTAAGACGTACACGCCACAACAACTCTTTTCGAGATACAACATGTAGTTTTGGAGATACAAGCTAATTTTGTACTATGCGTTATTTCTTCTCGTAAAGAGTTTCCAATGCGTACGTATATGTCTTTACTCTGCAAAACTGTATTTCCTTATGAAGTGGTATTCTTACATATCCTTTCGAGAGAAAACTGTCCTGTGCCTTCTCTTTTGAGGCTACACACTTAGACATACACGCAACATGAAAGCTTTTCGACTTACAACGTGTTGTTTAGGAAAAACAAGATAATTTCGCACGATGCGGGATTTCCTTAAAACGTGATTTTCTGAAAAATTTTGACAAAAGAAAATTCTCCTTTTGGTTCTCTTTAGATGCTACATGTTAAGACGTACACGCCACAACAATTCATTTCGAGATACAACGTGTAGTTTTGGAGATACAAGCTAATTTTTTACTATGCGTTATTTCTTCTCGTAAAGAGTTTCCAATGCGTACTTATATGTCTTTACTCTGCAAAACTGTATTTCCTTATGAAGTGGTATTCTTACATATCCTTTCGAGAGAAAACTGTCCTGTGCCTTCTCTTTTGAGGCTACACACTTAGACATACACGCAACATGAAAGCTTTTCGACTTACAACGTGTTGTTTAGGAAAAACAAGATAATTTCGCACGATGCGGGATTTCCTTAAAACGTGATTTTCTGAAAAATTTTGACGAAAGAAAATTCTCCTTTTGGTTCTCTTTAGATGCTACATGTTAAGACGTACACGCCACAACAATTCTTTTCGAGATACAACGTGTAGTTTTGGAGATACAAGCTAATTTTGTACTATGCGTTATTTCTTCTCGTAAAGAGTTTCCAATGCTTACGTATATGTCTTTACTCTGCAAAACTGTATTTCCTTATGAAGTGGTATTCTTACATATCCTTTCGAGAGAAAACTGTCCTGTGCCTTCTCTTTTGAGGCTACACTCTTAGACATACACGCAACATGAAAGCTTTTCGACTTACAACGTGTTGTTTAGGAAAAACAAGATAATTTCGCACGATGCGGGATTTCCTGAAAACGTGATTTTCTGAAAAATTTTGACGAAAGAAAATTCTCCTTTTGGTTCTCTTTAGATGCTACATGTTAAGACGTACACGCCACAACAATTCTTTTCGAGATACAATGTGTAGTTTTGGAGATACAAGCTAATTTTGTACTATGCGTTATTTCTTCTCGTAAAGAGTTTCCAATGCGTACGCCTATGTCTTTACTCTGCAAAACTGTATTTCCTTATGAAGTGGTATTCTTACATATCCTTTCGAGAGAAAACTGTCCTGTGCCTTCTCTTTTGAGGCTACACACTTAGACATACACGCAACATGAAAGCTTTTCGACTTACAACGTGTTGTTTAGGAAAAACAAGATAATTTCGCACGATGCGGGATTTCCTTAAAACGTGATTTTCTGAAAAATTTTGACGAAAGAAAATTCTCCTTTTGGTTCTCTTTAGATGCTACATGTTAAGATGTACACGCCACAACAATTCTTTTCGAGATACAACGTGTAGTTTTGGAGATACAAGCTAATTTTGTACTATGCGTTATTTCTTCTCGTAAAGAGTTTCCAATGCGTACGTCTATGTCTTTACTCTGCAAAACTGTATTTCCTTATGAAGTGGTATTCTTACATATCCTTTCGAGAGAAAACTGTCCTGTGCCTTCTCTTTTGAGGCTACACACTTAGACATACACGCAACATGAAAGCTTTTCGACTTACAACGTGTTGTTTAGGAAAAACAAGATAATTTCGCACGATGCGGGATTTCCTTAAAACGTGATTTTCTGAAAAATTTTGACGAAAGTAAATTCTCCTTTTGGTTCTCTTTAGATGCTACATGTTAAGACGTACACGCCACAACAATTCTTTTCGAGATACAACGTGTAGTTTTGGAGATACAAGCTAATTTTGTACTATGCGTTATTTCTTCACGTAAAGAGTTGCCAATGCGTACATATATGTCTTTACTCTGCAAAACTGTATTTCCTTATGAAGTGGTATTCTTACATATCCTTTCGAGAGAAAACTGTCCTGTGCCTTCTCTTTTGAGGCTACACACTTAGACATACACGCAACATGAAAGCTTTTCGACTTACAACGTGTTGTTTAGGAAAAACAAGATAATTTCGCACGATGCGGGATTTCCTTAAAACGTGATTTTCTGAAAAATTTTGACGAAAGAAAATTCTCCTTTTGGTTCTCTTTAGATGCTACATGTTAAGACGTACACGCCACAACAATTCTTTTCGAGATACAACATGTAGTTTTGGAGATACAAGCTAATTTTGTACCCTGCGTTATTTCTTCTCGTAAAGAGTTTCCAATGCGTACGTATATGTCTTTACTCTGCAAAACTGTATTTCCTTATGAAGTGGTATTCTTACATATCCTTTCGAGAGAAAACTGTCCTGTGCCTTCTCTTTTGAGGCTCCACACTTAGACATACACGCAACATGAAAGCTTTTCGACTTACAACGTGTTGTTTAGGAAAAACAAGATAATTTCGCACGATGCGGGATTTCCTTAAAACGTGATTTTCTGAAAAATTTTGACGAAAGAAAATTCTCCTTTTGGTTCTCTTTAGATGCTACATGTTAAGACGTACACGCCACAACAATTCTTTTCGAGATACAACATGTAGTTTTGGAGATACAAGCTAATTTTGTACTATGCGTTATTTCTTCTCCTAAAGAGTTTCCAATGCGTACGTCTATGTCTTTACTCTGCAAAACTGTATTTCCTTATGAAGTGGTATTCTTACATATCCTTTCGAGAGAAAACTGTCCTGTGCCTTCTCTTTTGAGGCTACACACTTAGACATACACGCAACATGAAAGCTTTTCGACTTACAACGTGTTGTTTAGGAAAAACAAGATAATTTCGCACAATGCGGGATTTCCTTAAAACGTGATTTTCTGAAAAATTTTGACGAAAGAAAATTCTCCTTTTGGTTCTCTTTAGATGCTACATGTTAAGACGTACACGCCACAACAATTCTTTTCGAGATACAACGTGTAGTTTTGGAGATACAAGCTAATTTTGTACTATGCGTTATTTCTTCACGTAAAGAGATGCCAATGCGTACGTATATGTCTTACTCTGCAAAACTGTATTTCCTTATGAAGTGGTATTCTTACATATCCTTTCGAGAGAAAACTGTCCTGTGCCTTCTCTTTTGAGGCTCCACACTTAGACATACACGCAACATGAAAGCTTTTCGACTTACAACGTGTTGTTTAGGAAAAACAAGATAATTTCGCACGATGCGGGATTTCCTTAAAACGTTATTTTCTGAAAAATTGTGACGAAAGAAAATTCTCCTTTTGGTTCTCTTTAGATGCTACATGTTAAGACGTACACGCCACAACAATTCTTTTCGAGATACAACGTGTAGTTTTGGAGATACAAGCTAATTTTGTACTATGCGTTATTTCTTCTCGTAAAGAGTTTCCAATGCTTACGTATATGTCTTTACTCTGCAAAACTGTATTTCCTTATGAAGTGGTATTCTTACATATCCTTTCGAGAGAAAACTGTCCTGTGCCTTCTCTTTTGAGGCTACACTCTTAGACATACACGCAACATGAAAGCTTTTCGACTTACAACGTGTTGTTTAGGAAAAACAAGATAATTTCGCACGATGCAGGATTTCCTTAAAACGTGATTTTCTGAAAAATTTTGACGAAAGAAAATTCTCCTTTTGGTTCTCTTTAGATGCTACATGTTAAGATGTACACGCCACAACAATTCTTTTCGAGATACAACGTGTAGTTTTGGAGATACAAGCTAATTTTGTACTATGTGTTTTTTCTTCTCCTGAAGAGTTTCCAATGCGTACTTATATGTCTTTACTCTGCAAAACTGTATTTCCTTATGAAGTGGTATTCTTACATATCCTTTCGAGAGAAAACTGTCCTGTGCCTTCTCTTTTGAGGCTACACACTTAGACATACACGCAACATGAAAGCTTTTCGACTTACAACGTGTTGTTTAGGAAAAACAAGATAATTTCGCACGATGCGGGATTTCCTTAAAACGTGATTTTCTGAAAAATATTGACGAAAGAAAATTCTCCTTTTGGTTCTCTTTAGATGCTACATGTTAAGACGTACACGCCACAACAATTCTTTTCGAGATACAACGTGTAGTTTTGGAGATACAAGCTAATTTTGTACTATGCGTTATTTCTTCTCATAAAGAGTTTCCAATGCGTAAGTATATGTCTTTACTCTGCAAAACTGTATTTCCTTATGAAGTGGTATTCTTACATATCCTTTCGAGAGAAAACTGTCCTGTGCCGTCTCTTTTGAGGCTACACACTTAGACATACACGCAACATGAAAGCTTTTCGCCTTACAACGTGTTGTTTAGGAAAAACAAGATAATTTCGCACGATGCGGGATTTCCTTAAAACGTGATTTTCTGAAAAATTTTGACGAAAGAAAATTCTCCTTTTGGTTCTCTTTAGATGCTACATGTTAAGACGTACACGCCACAACAACTCTTTTCGAGATACAACATGTAGTTTTGGAGATACAAGCTAATTTTGTACTATGCGTTATTTCTTCTCGTAAAGAGTTTCCAATGCGTACGTATATGTCTTTACTCTGCAAAACTGTATTTCCTTATGAAGTGGTATTCTTACATATCCTTTCGAGAGAAAACTGTCCTGTGCCTTCTCTTTTGAGGCTCCACACTTAGACATACACGCAACATGAAAGCTTTTCGACTTACAACGTGTTGTTTAGGAAAAACAAGATAATTTCGCACGATGCGGGATTTCCTTAAAACGTGATTTTCTGAAAAATTTTGACGAAAGAAAATTTACCTTTTGGTTCTCTTTAGATGCTACATGTTAAGACGTACACGCCACAACAATTCTTTTCGAGATACAACGTGTAGTTTTGGAGATACAAGCTAATTTTGGACTATGCGTTATTTCTTCTCGTAAAGAGTTTCCAATGCGTACGTATATGTCTTTACTCTGCAAAACTGTATTTCCTTATGAAGTGGTATTCTTACATATCCTTTCGAGGGAAAACTGTCCTGTGCCTTCTCTTTTGAGGCTCCACACTTAGACATACACGCAACATGAAAGCTTTTCGACTTACAACGTGTTGTTTAGGAAAAACAAGATAATTTCGCACGATGCGGGATTTCCTTAAAACGTGATTTTCTGAAAAATTTTGACGAAAGAAAATTCTCCTTTTGGTTCTCTTTAGATGCTACATGTTAAGATGTACACGCCACAACAATTCTTTTCGAGATACAACGTGTAGTTTTGGAGATACAAGCTAATTTTGTACTATGCGTTATTTCTTCTCGTAAAGAGTTTCCAATGCTTACGTATATGTCTTTACTCTGCAAAACTGTATTTCCTTATGAAGTGGTATTCTTACATATCCTTTCGAGAGAAAACTGTCCTGTGCCTTCTCTTTGAGGCTACACTCTTAGACATACACGCAACATGAAAGCTTTTCGACTTACAACGTGTTGTTTAGGAAAAACAAGATAATTTCGCACGATGCAGGATTTCCTTAAAACGTGATTTTCTGAAAAATTTTGACGAAAGAAAATTCTCCTTTTGGTTCTCTTTAGATGCTACATGTTAAGATGTACACGCCACAACAATTCTTTTCGAGATACAACGTGTAGTTTTGGAGATACAAGCTAATTTTGTACTATGTGTTTTTTCTTCTCCTGAAGAGTTTCCAATGCGTACTTATATGTCTTTACTCTGCAAAACTGTATTTCCTTATGAAGTGGTATTCTTACATATCCTTTCGAGAGAAAACTGTCCTGTGCCTTCTCTTTTGAGGCTACACACTTAGACATACACACAACATGAAAGCTTTTCGACTTACAACGTGTTGTTTAGGAAAAACAAGATAATTTCGCACGATGCGGGATTTCCTTAAAACGTGATTTTCTGAAAAATATTGACGAAAGAAAATTCTCCTTTTGGTTCTCTTTAGATGCTACATGTTAAGACGTACACGCCACAACAATTCTTTTCGAGATACAACGTGTAGTTTTGGAGATACAAGCTAATTTTGTACTATGCGTTATTTCTTCTCATAAAGAGTTTCCAATGCGTAAGTATATGTCTTTACTCTGCAAAACTGTATTTCATTATGAAGTGGTATTCTTACATATCCTTTCGAGAGAAAACTGTCCTGTGCCGTCTCTTTTGAGGCTACACACTTAGACATACACGCAACATGAAAGCTTTTCGACTTACAACGTGTTGTTTAGGAAAAACAAGATAATTTCGCACGATGCGGGATTTCCTTAAAACGTGATTTTCTGAAAAATTTTGACGAAAGAAAATTCTCCTTTTGGTTCTCTTTAGATGCTACATGTTAAGACGTACACGCCACAACAACTCTTTTCGAGATACAACATGTAGTTTTGGAGATACAAGCTAATTTTGTACTATGCGTTATTTCTTCTCGTAAAGAGTTTCCAATGCGTACGTATATGTCTTTACTCTGCAAAACTGTATTTCCTTATGAAGTGGTATTCTTACATATCCTTTCGAGAGAAAACTGTCCTGTGCCTTCTCTTTTGAGGCTCCACACTTAGACATACACGCAACATGAAAGCTTTTCGACTTACAACGTGTTGTTTAGGAAAAACAAGATAATTTCGCACGATGCGGGATTTCCTTAAAACGTGATTTTCTGAAAAATTTTGACGAAAGAAAATTCTCCTTTTGGTTCTCTTTAGATGCTACATGTTAAGACGTACACGCCACAACAATTCTTTTCGAGATACAACGTGTAGTTTTGGAGATACAAGCTAATTTTGGACTATGCGTTATTTCTTCTCGTAAAGAGTTTCCAATGCGTACGTATATGTCTTTACTCTGCAAAACTGTATTTCCTCATGAAGTGGTATTCTTACATATCCTTTCGAGGTAAAACTGTCCTGTGCCTTCTCTTTTGAGGCTCCACACTTAGACATACACGCAACATGAAAGCTTTTCGACTTTCAACGTGTTGTTTAGGAAAAACAAGATAATTTCGCACGATGCGGGATTTCCTTAAAACGTGATTTTCTGAAAAAATTTGACGAAAGAAAATTCTCCTTTTGGTTCTCTTTAGATGCTACATGTTAAGACGTACACGCCACAACAATTCTTTTCGAGATACAACGTGTAGTTTTGGAGATACAAGCTAATTTTGTACTATGCGTTATTTCTTCACGTAAAGAGTTGCCAATGCGTACTTATATGTCTTTACTCTGCAAAACTGTATTTCCTTATGAAGTGGTATTCTTACATATCCTTTCGAGAGAAAACTGTCCTGTGCCTTCTCTTTTGAGGCTACACACTTAGACATACACGCAAAATGAAAGCTTTTCGACTTACAACGTGTTGTTTACGAAAAACAAGATAATTTCGCACGATGCGGGATTTCCTTAAAACGTGATTTTCTGAAAAATTTTGACGAAAGAAAATTCTCCTTTTGGTTCTCTTTAGATGCTACATGTTAAGACGTACACGCCACAACAACTCTTTTCGAGATACAGCATGTAGTTTTGGAGATACAAGCTAATTTTTTACTATGCGTTATTTCTTCTCGTAAAGAGTTTCCAATGCGTACGTCTATGTCTTTACTCTGCAAAACTGTATTTCCTTATGAAGTGGTATTCTTACATATCCTTTCGAGAGAAAACTGTCCTGTGCCTTCTCTTTTGAGGCTACACACTTAGACATACACGCAACATGAAAGCTTTTCGACTTACAACGTGTTGTTTAGGAAAAACAAGATAATTTCGCACAATGCGGGATTTCCTTAAAACGTGATTTTCTGAAAAATTTTGACGAAAGAAAATTCTCCTTTTGGTTCTCTTTAGATGCTACATGTTAAGACGTACACGCCACAACAATTCTTTTCGAGATACAACGTGTAGTTTTGGAGATACAAGCTAATTTTGTACTATGCGTTATTTCTTCACGTAAAGAGTTGCCAATGCGTACGTATATGTCTTTACTCTGCAAAACTGTATTTCCTTATGAAGTGGTATTCTTACATATCCTTTCGAGAGAAAACTGTCCTGTGCCTTCTCTTTTGAGGCTCCACACTTAGACATACACGCAACATGAAAGCTTTTCGACTTACAACGTGTTGTTTATGAAAAACAAGATAATTTCGCACGATGCGGGATTTCCTTAAAACGTGATTTTCTGAAAAATTTTGACGAAAGAAAATTCTCCTTTTGGTTCTCTTTAGATGCTACATGTTAAGACGTACACGCCACAACAATTCTTTTCGAGATACAACGTGTAGTTTTGGAGATACAAGCTAATTTTTTACTATGCGTTATTTCTTCACGTAAAGAGTTGCCAATGCGTACGTATATGTCTTACTCTGCAAAACTGTATTTCCTTATGAAGTGGTATTCTTACATATCCTTTCGAGAGAAAACTGTCCTGTGCCTTCTCTTTTGAGGCTACACACTTAGACATACACGCAACATGAAAGCTTTTCGACTTACAACGTGTTGTTTACGAAAAACAAGATAATTTCGCACGATGCGGGATTTCCTTAAAACGTGATTTTCTGAAAAATTTTGACGAAAGAAAATTCTCCTTTTGGTTCTCTTTAGATGCTACATGTTAAGACGTACACGCCACAACAATTCTTTTCGAGTTACAATGTGTAGTTTTGGAGATACAAGCTAATTTTGTACTATGCGTTATTTCTTCTCGTAAAGAGTTTCCAATGCGTACGTCTATGTCTTTACTCTGCAAAACTGTATTTCCTTATGAAGTGGTATTCTTACATATCCTTTCGAGAGAAATCTGTCCTGTGCCTTTTCTTTTGAGGCTACACACTTAGACATACACGCAACATGAAAGCTTTTCGACTTACAACGTGTTGTTTAGGAAAAACAAGATAATTTCGCACGATGCGGGATTTCCTTAAAACGTGATTTTCTGAAAAATTTTGACGAAAGAAAATTCTCCTTTTGGTTCTCTTTAGATGCTACATGTTAAGACGTACACGCCACAACAATTCTTTTCGAGATACAACGTGTAGTTTTGGAGATACAAGCTAATTTTGTACTATGCGTTATTTCTTCACGTAAAGAGTTGCCAATGCGTACGTATATGTCTTTACTCTGCAAAACTGTATTTCCTTATGAAGTGGTATTCTTACATATCCTTTCGAGAGAAAACTGTCCTGTGCCTTCTCTTTTGAGGTTACACACTTAGACATACACGCAACATGAAAGCTTTTCGACTTACAACGTGTTGTTTAGGAAAAACAAGATAATTTCGCACGATGCGGGATTTCCTTAAAACGTGATTTTCTGAAAAATTTTGACGAAAGAAAATTCTCCTTTTGGTTCTCTTTAGATGCTACATGTTAAGACGTACACGCCACAACAATTCTTTTCGAGATACAACGTGTAGTTTTGGAGATACAAGCTAATTTTGTACTATGCGTTATTTCTTCTCGTAAAGAGTTTCCAATGCGTACGTATATGTCTTTACTCTGCAAAACTGTATTTCCTTATGAAGTGGTATTCTTACATATCCTTTCGAGAGAAAACTGTCCTGTGCCTTCTCTTTTGAGGCTCCACACTTAGACATACACGCAACATGAAAGCTTTTCGACTTACAACGTGTTGTTTAGGAAAAACAAGATAATTTCGCACGATGCGGGATTTCCTTAAAACGTGATTTTCTGAAAAATTTTGACGAAAGAAAATTCTCCTTTTGGTTCTCTTTAGATGCTACATGTTAAGACGTACACGCCACAACAATTCTTTTCGAGATACAACGTGTAGTTTTGGAGATACAAGCTAATTTTGTACTATGCGTTATTTTTTCAGGTAAAGAGTTTCCAATGCGTACGTATATGTCTTTACTCTGCAAAACTGTATTTCCTTATGAAGTGGTATTCTTACATATCCTTTCGAGAGAAAACTGTCCTGTGCCTTCTCTTTTGAGGCTACACACTTAGACATACACGCAACATGAAAGCTTTTCGACTTACAACGTGTTGTTTAGGAAAAACAAGATAATTTCGCACGATGCGGGATTTCCTTAAAACGTGATTTTCTGAAAAATTTTGACGAAAGAAAATTCTCCTTTTGGTTCTCTTTAGATGCTACATGTTAAGACGTACACGCCACAACAATTCTTTTCGAGATACAACGTGTAGTTTTGGAGATACAAGCTAATTTTGTACTATGCGTTATTTCTTCTCGTAAAGAGTTTCCAATGCGTACGTATATGTCTTTACTCTGCAAAACTGTATTTCCTTATGAAGTGGTATTCTTACATATCCTTTCGAGAGAAAACTGTCCTGTGCCTTCTCTTTTGAGGCTACACACTTAGACATACACGCAACATGAAAGCTTTTCGACTTACAACGTGTTGTTTAGGAAAAACAAGATAATTTCGCACGATGCGGGATTTCCTTAAAACGTGATTTTCTGAAAAATTTTGACGAAAGAAAATTCTCCTTTTGGTTCTCTTTAGATGCTACATGTTAAGACGTACACGCCACAACAATTCTTTTCGAGATACAACGTGTAGTTTTGGAGATACAAGCTAATTTTTTACTATGCGTTATTTCTTCACGTAAAGAGTTGCCAATGCATAGTTATATGTCTTTACTCTGCAAAACTGTATTTCCTTATGAAGTGGTATTCTTACATATCCTTTCGAGAGAAAACTGTCCTGTGCCTTCTCTTTTGAGGCTACACACTTAGACATACACGCAACATGAAAGCTTTTCGACTTACAACGTGTTGTTTAGGAAAAACAAGATAATTTCGCACGATGCGGGATTTCCTTAAAACGTGATTTTCTGAAAAATTTTGACGAAAGAAAATTCTCCTTTTGGTTCTCTTTAGATGCTACATGTTAAGACGTACACGCCACAACAATTCTTTTCGAGATACAATGTGTAGTTTTGGAGATACAAGCTAATTTTTTACTATGCGTTATTTCTTCTCGTAAAGAGTTTCCAATGCGTACGTCTATGTTTTTACTCTGCAAAACTGTATTTCCTTATGAAGTGGTATTCTTACATATCCTTTCGAGAGAAATCTGTCCTGTGCCTTTTCTTTTGAGGCTACACACTTAGACATACACGCAACATGAAAGCTTTTCGACTTACAACGTGTTGTTTAGGAAAAACAAGATAATTTCGCACGATGCGGGATTTCCTTAAAACGTGATTTTCTGAAAAATTTTGACGAAAGAAAATTCTCCTTTTGGTTCTCTTTAGATGCTACATGTTAAGACGTACACGCCACAACAATTCTTTTCGAGATACAACGTGTAGTTTTGGAGATACAAGCTAATTTTGTACTATGCGTTATTTCTTCACGTAAAGAGTTGCCAATGCGTACGTATATGTCTTTACTCTGCAAAACTGTATTTCCTTATGAAGTGGTATTCTTACATATCCTTTCGAGAGAAAACTGTCCTGTGCCTTCTCTTTTGAGGTTACACACTTAGACATACACGCAACATGAAAGCTTTTCGACTTACAACGTGTTGTTTAGGAAAAACAAGATAATTTCGCACGATGCGGGATTTCCTTAAAACGTGATTTTCTGAAAAATTTTGACGAAAGAAAATTCTCCTTTTGGTTCTCTTTAGATGCTACATGTTAAGACGTACACGCCACAACAATTCTTTTCGAGATACAACGTGTAGTTTTGGAGATACAAGCTAATTTTGTACTATGCGTTATTTCTTCTCGTAAAGAGTTTCCAATGCGTACGTATATGTCTTTACTCTGCAAAACTGTATTTCCTTATGAAGTGGTATTCTTACATATCCTTTCGAGAGAAAACTGTCCTGTGCCTTCTCTTTTGAGGCTACACACTTAGACATACACGCAACATGAAAGCTTTTCGACTTACAACGTGTTGTTTAGGAAAAACAAGATAATTTCGCACGATGCGGGATTTCCTTAAAACGTGATTTTCTGAAAAATTTTGACGAAAGAAAATTCTCCTTTTGGTTCTCTTTAGATGCTACATGTTAAGACGTACACGCCACAACAACTCTTTTCGAGATACAACATGTAGTTTTGGAGATACAAGCTAATTTTGTACTATGCGTTATTTCTTCTCGTAAAGAGTTTCCAATGCGTACGTCTATGTCTTTACTCTGCAAAACTGTATTTCCTTATGAAGTGGTATTCTTACATATCCTTTCGAGAGAAAACTGTCCTGTGCCTTCTCTTTTGAGGCTCCACACTTAGACATACACGCAACATGAAAGCTTTTCGACTTACAACGTGTTGTTTAGGAAAAACAAGATAATTTCGCACGATGCGGGATTTCCTTAAAACGTGATTTTCTGAAAAATTTTGACGAAAGAAAATTCTCCTTTTGGTTCTCTTTAGATGCTACATGTTAAGACGTACACGCCACAACAATTCTTTTCGAGATACAACGTGTAGTTTTGGAGATACAAGCTAATTTTGTACTATGCGTTATTTCTTCAGGTAAAGAGTTTCCAATGCGTACGTATATGTCTTTACTCTGCAAAACTGTATTTCCTTATGAAGTGGTATTCTTACATATCCTTTCGAGAGAAAACTGTCCTGTGCCTTCTCTTTTGAGGCTACACACTTAGACATACACGCAACATGAAAGCTTTTCGACTTACAACGTGTTGTTTAGGAAAAACAAGATAATTTCGCACGATGCGGGATTTCCTTAAAACGTGATTTTCTGAAAAATTTTGACGAAAGAAAATTCTCCTTTTGGTTCTCTTTAGATGCTACATGTTAAGACGTACACACCACAACAATTCTTTTCGAGATACAACGTGTAGTTTTGGAGATACAAGCTAATTTTTTACTATGCGTTATTTCTTCTCGTAAAGAGTTTCCAATGCGTACTTATATGTCTTTACTCTGCAAAACTGTATTTCCTTATGAAGTGGTATTCTTACATATCCTTTCGAGAGAAAACTGTCCTGTGCCTTCTCTTTTGAGGCTACACACTTAGACATACACGCAACATGAAAGCTTTTCGACTTACAACGTGTTGTTTAGGAAAAACAAGATAATTTCGCACGATGCGGTATTTCCTTAAAACGTGATTTTCTGAAAAATTTTGACGAAAGAAAATTCTCCTTTTGGTTCTCTTTAGATGCTACATGTTAAGACGTACACGCCACAACAATTCTTTTCGAGATACAACGTGTAGTTTTGGAGATACAAGCTAATTTTGTACTATGCGTTATTTCTTCTCGTAAAGAGTTTCCAATGCTTACGTATATGTCTTTACTCTGCAAAACTGTATTTCCTTATGAAGTGGTATTCTTACATATCCTTTCGAGAGAAAACTGTCCTGTGCCTTCTCTTTTGAGGCTACACTCTTAGACATACACGCAACATGAAAGCTTTTCGACTTACAACGTGTTGTTTAGGAAAAACAAGATAATTTCGCACGATGCAGGATTTCCTTAAAACGTGATTTTCTGAAAAATTTTGACGAAAGAAAATTCTCCTTTTGGTTCTCTTTAGATGCTACATGTTAAGATGTACACGCCACAACAATTCTTTTCGAGATACAACGTGTAGTTTTGGAGATACAAGCTAATTTTGTACTATGTGTTTTTTCTTCTCCTGAAGAGTTTCCAATGCGTACTTATATGTCTTTACTCTGCAAAACTGTATTTCCTTATGAAGTGGTATTCTTACATATCCTTTCGAGAGAAAACTGTCCTGTGCCTTCTCTTTTGAGGCTACACACTTAGACATACACGCAACATGAAAGCTTTTCGACTTACAACATGTTGTTTAGGAAAAACAAGATAATTTCGCACGATGCGGGATTTCCTTAAAACGTGATTTTCTGAAAAATATTGACGAAAGAAAATTCTCCTTTTGGTTCTCTTTAGATGCTACATGTTAAGACGTACACGCCACAACAATTCTTTTCGAGATACAACGTGTAGTTTTGGAGATACAAGCTAATTTTGTACTATGCGTTATTTCTTCTCATAAAGAGTTTCCAATGCGTAAGTATATGTCTTTACTCTGCAAAACTGTATTTCCTTATGAAGTGGTATTCTTACATATCCTTTCGAGAGAAAACTGTCCTGTGCCGTCTCTTTTGAGGCTACACACTTAGACATACACGCAACATGAAAGCTTTTCGACTTACAACGTGTTGTTTAGGAAAAACAAGATAATTTCGCACGATGCGGGATTTCCTTAAAACGTGATTTTCTGAAAAATTTTGACGAAAGAAAATTCTCCTTTTGGTTCTCTTTAGATGCTACATGTTAAGACGTACACGCCACAACAACTCTTTTCGAGATACAACATGTAGTTTTGGAGATACAAGCTAATTTTGTACTATGCGTTATTTCTTCTCGTAAAGAGTTTCCAATGCGTACGTATATGTCTTTACTCTGCAAAACTGTATTTCCTTATGAAGTGGTATTCTTACATATCCTTTCGAGAGAAAACTGTCCTGTGCCTTCTCTTTTGAGGTTACACACTTAGACATACACGCAACATGAAAGCTTTTCGACTTACAACGTGTTGTTTAGGAAAAACAAGATAATTTCGCACGATGCGGGATTTCCTTAAAACGTGATTTTCTGAAAAATTTTGACGAAAGAAAATTCTCCTTTTGGTTCTCTTTAGATGCTACATGTTAAGACGTACACGCCACAACAATTCTTTTCGAGATACAACGTGTAGTTTTGGAGATACAAGCTAATTTTGTACTATGCGTTATTTCTTCTCGTAAAGAGTTTCCAATGCGTACGTATATGTCTTTACTCTGCAAAACTGTATTTCCTTATGAAGTGGTATTCTTACATATCCTTTCGAGAGAAAACTGTCCTGTGCCTTCTCTTTTGAGGCTACACACTTAGACATACACGCAACATGAAAGCTTTTCGACTTACAACGTGTTGTTTAGGAAAAACAAGATAATTTCGCACGATGCGGGATTTCCTTAAAACGTGATTTTCTGAAAAATTTTGACGAAAGAAAATTCTCCTTTTGGTTCTCTTTAGATGCTACATGTTAAGACGTACACGCCACAACAACTCTTTTCGAGATACAACATGTAGTTTTGGAGATACAAGCTAATTTTGTACTATGCGTTATTTCTTCTCGTAAAGAGTTTCCAATGCGTACGTCTATGTCTTTACTCTGCAAAACTGTATTTCCTTATGAAGTGGTATTCTTACATATCCTTTCGAGAGAAAACTGTCCTGTGCCTTCTCTTTTGAGGCTCCACACTTAGACATACACGCAACATGAAAGCTTTTCGACTTACAACGTGTTGTTTAGGAAAAACAAGATAATTTCGCACGATGCGGGATTTCCTTAAAACGTGATTTTCTGAAAAATTTTGACGAAAGAAAATTCTCCTTTTGGTTCTCTTTAGATGCTACATGTTAAGACGTACACGCCACAACAATTCTTTTCGAGATACAACGTGTAGTTTTGGAGATACAAGCTAATTTTGTACTATGCGTTATTTCTTCAGGTAAAGAGTTTCCAATGCGTACGTATATGTCTTTACTCTGCAAAACTGTATTTCCTTATGAAGTGGTATTCTTACATATCCTTTCGAGAGAAAACTGTCCTGTGCCTTCTCTTTTGAGGCTACACACTTAGACATACACGCAACATGAAAGCTTTTCGACTTACAACGTGTTGTTTAGGAAAAACAAGATAATTTCGCACGATGCGGGATTTCCTTAAAACGTGATTTTCTGAAAAATTTTGACGAAAGAAAATTCTCCTTTTGGTTCTCTTTAGATGCTACATGTTAAGACGTACACACCACAACAATTCTTTTCGAGATACAACGTGTAGTTTTGGAGATACAAGCTAATTTTTTACTATGCGTTATTTCTTCTCGTAAAGAGTTTCCAATGCGTACTTATATGTCTTTACTCTGCAAAACTGTATTTCCTTATGAAGTGGTATTCTTACATATCCTTTCGAGAGAAAACTGTCCTGTGCCTTCTCTTTTGAGGCTACACACTTAGACATACACGCAACATGAAAGCTTTTCGACTTACAACGTGTTGTTTAGGAAAAACAAGATAATTTCGCACGATGCGGTATTTCCTTAAAACGTGATTTTCTGAAAAATTTTGACGAAAGAAAATTCTCCTTTTGGTTCTCTTTAGATGCTACATGTTAAGACGTACACGCCACAACAATTCTTTTCGAGATACAACGTGTAGTTTTGGAGATACAAGCTAATTTTGTACTATGCGTTATTTCTTCTCGTAAAGAGTTTCCAATGCTTACGTATATGTCTTTACTCTGCAAAACTGTATTTCCTTATGAAGTGGTATTCTTACATATCCTTTCGAGAGAAAACTGTCCTGTGCCTTCTCTTTTGAGGCTACACTCTTAGACATACACGCAACATGAAAGCTTTTCGACTTACAACGTGTTGTTTAGGAAAAACAAGATAATTTCGCACGATGCAGGATTTCCTTAAAACGTGATTTTCTGAAAAATTTTGACGAAAGAAAATTCTCCTTTTGGTTCTCTTTAGATGCTACATGTTAAGATGTACACGCCACAACAATTCTTTTCGAGATACAACGTGTAGTTTTGGAGATACAAGCTAATTTTGTACTATGTGTTTTTTCTTCTCCTGAAGAGTTTCCAATGCGTACTTATATGTCTTTACTCTGCAAAACTGTATTTCCTTATGAAGTGGTATTCTTACATATCCTTTCGAGAGAAAACTGTCCTGTGCCTTCTCTTTTGAGGCTACACACTTAGACATACACGCAACATGAAAGCTTTTCGACTTACAACATGTTGTTTAGGAAAAACAAGATAATTTCGCACGATGCGGGATTTCCTTAAAACGTGATTTTCTGAAAAATATTGACGAAAGAAAATTCTCCTTTTGGTTCTCTTTAGATGCTACATGTTAAGACGTACACGCCACAACAATTCTTTTCGAGATACAACGTGTAGTTTTGGAGATACAAGCTAATTTTGTACTATGCGTTATTTCTTCTCATAAAGAGTTTCCAATGCGTAAGTATATGTCTTTACTCTGCAAAACTGTATTTCCTTATGAAGTGGTATTCTTACATATCCTTTCGAGAGAAAACTGTCCTGTGCCGTCTCTTTTGAGGCTACACACTTAGACATACACGCAACATGAAAGCTTTTCGACTTACAACGTGTTGTTTAGGAAAAACAAGATAATTTCGCACGATGCGGGATTTCCTTAAAACGTGATTTTCTGAAAAATTTTGACGAAAGAAAATTCTCCTTTTGGTTCTCTTTAGATGCTACATGTTAAGACGTACACGCCACAACAACTCTTTTCGAGATACAACATGTAGTTTTGGAGATACAAGCTAATTTTGTACTATGCGTTATTTCTTCTCGTAAAGAGTTTCCAATGCGTACGTATATGTCTTTACTCTGCAAAACTGTATTTCCTTATGAAGTGGTATTCTTACATATCCTTTCGAGAGAAAACTGTCCTGTGCCTTCTCTTTTGAGGCTACACACTTAGACATACACGCAACATGAAAGCTTTTCGACTTACAACGTGTTGTTTAGGAAAAACAAGATAATTTCGCACGATGCGGGATTTCCTTAAAACGTGATTTTCTGAAAAATTTTGACGAAAGAAAATTCTCCTTTTGGTTCTCTTTAGATGCTACATGTTAAGACGTACACGCCACAACAATTCTTTTCGAGATACAACGTGTAGTTTTGGAGATACAAGCTAATTTTGGACTATGCGTTATTTCTTCTCGTAAAGAGTTTCCAATGCGTACGTATATGTCTTTACTCTGCAAAACTGTATTTCCTTATGAAGTGGTATTCTTACATATCCTTTCGAGGGAAAACTGTCCTGTGCCTTCTCTTTTGAGGCTCCACACTTAGACATACACGCAACATGAAAGCTTTTCGACTTACAACGTGTTGTTTAGGAAAAACAAGATAATTTCGCACGATGCGGGATTTCCTTAAAACGTGATTTTCTGAAAAATTTTGACGAAAGAAAATTCTCCTTTTGGTTCTCTTTAGATGCTACATGTTAAGACGTACACGCCACAACAATTCTTTTCGAGATACAACGTGTAGTTTTGGAGATACAAGCTAATTTTGTACTATGCGTTATTTCTTCACGTAAAGAGTTGCCAATGCGTACTTATATGTCTTTACTCTGCAAAACTGTATTTCCTTATGAAGTGGTATTCTTACATATCCTTTCGAGAGAAAACTGTCTTGTGCCTTCTTTTTTGAGGCTACACACTTAGACATACACGCAACATGAAAGCTTTTCGACTTACAACGTGTTGTTTAGGAAAAACAAGATAATTTCGCACGATGCGGGATTTCCTTAAAACGTGATTTTCTGAAAAATTTTGACGAAAGAAAATTCTCCTTTTGGTTCTCTTTAGATGCTACATGTTAAGACTTACGCGCCACAACAACTCTTTTCGAGATACAGCATGTAGTTTTGGAGATACAAGCTAATTTTTTACTATGCGTTATTTCTTCTCGTAAAGAGTTTCCAATGCGTACGTCTATGTCTTTACTCTGCAAAACTGTATTTCCTTATGAAGTGGTATTCTTACATATCCTTTCGAGAGAAAACTGTCCTGTGCCTTCTCTTTTGAGGCTACACACTTAGACATACACGCAACATGAAAGCTTTTCGACTTACAACGTGTTGTTTAGGAAAAACAAGATAATTTCGCACAATGCGGGATTTCCTTAAAACGTGATTTTCTGAAAAATTTTGACGAAAGAAAATTCTCCTTTTGGTTCTCTTTAGATGCTACATGTTAAGACGTACACGCCACAACAATTCTTTTTGAGATACAACGTGTAGTTTTGGAGATACAAGCTAATTTTGTACTATGCGTTATTTCTTCACGTAAAGAGTTGCCAATGCGTACGTATATGTCTTTACTCTGCAAAACTGTATTTCCTTATGAAGTGGTATTCTTACATATCCTTTCGAGAGAAAACTGTCCTGTGCCTTCTCTTTTGAGGCTCCACACTTAGACATACACGCAACATGAAAGCTTTTCGACTTACAACGTGTTGTTTAGGAAAAACAAGATAATTTCGCACGATGCGGGATTTCCTTAAAACGTGATTTTCTGAAAAATTTTGACGAAAGAAAATTCTCCTTTTGGTTCTCTTTAGATGCTACATGTTAAGACGTACACGCCACAACAATTCTTTTCGAGATACAACGTGTAGTTTTGGAGATACAAGCTAATTTTGTACTATGCGTTATTTCTTCACGTAAAGAGTTGCCAATGCGTACGTATATGTCTTACTCTGCAAAACTGTATTTCCTTATGAAGTGGTATTCTTACATATCCTTTCGAGAGAAAACTGTCCTGTGCCTTCTCTTTTGAGGCTACACACTTAGACATACACGCAACATGAAAGCTTTTCGACTTACAACGTGTTGTTTAGGAAAAACAAGATAATTTCGCACGATGCGGGATTTCCTTAAAACGTGATTTTCTGAAAAATTTTGACGAAAGAAAATTCTCCTTTTGGTTCTCTTTAGATGCTACATGTTAAGACGTACACGCCACAACAATTCTTTTCGAGATACAACGTGTAGTTTTGGAGATACAAGCTAATTTTGTACTATGCGTTATTTCTTCTCGTAAAGAGTTTCCAATGCGTACGTCTATGTCTTTACTCTGCAAAACTGTATTTCCTTATGAAGTGGTATTCTTACATATCCTTTCGAGAGAAATCTTTCCTGTGCCTTTTCTTTTGAGGCTACACACTTAGACATACACGCAACATGAAAGCTTTTCGACTTACAACGTGTTGTTTAGGAAAAACAAGATAATTTCGCACGATGCGGGATTTCCTTAAAACGTGATTTTCTGAAAAATTTTGACGAAAGAAAATTCTCCTTTTGGTTCTCTTTAGATGCTACATGTTAAGACGTACACGCCACAACAATTCTTTTCGAGATACAACGTGTAGTTTTGGAGATACAAGCTAATTTTGTACTATGCGTTATTTCTTCTCGTAAAGAGTTTCCAATGCGTACGTATATGTCTTTACTCTGCAAAACTGTATTTCCTTATGAAGTGGTATTCTTACATATCCTTTCGAGAGAAAACTGTCCTGTGCCTTCTCTTTTGAGGATACACACTTAGACATACACGCAACATGAAAGCTTTTCGACTTACAACGTGTTGTTTAGGAAAAACAAGATAATTTCGCACGATGTGGGATTTCCTTAAAACGTGATTTTCTGAAAAATTTTGAGGAAAGAAAATTCTCCTTTTGGTTCTCTTTAGATGCTACATGTTAAGACGTACACGCCACAACAATTCTTTTCGAGATACAACGTGTAGTTTTGGAGATACAAGCTAATTTTGTACTATGTGTTTTTTCTTCTCGTAAAGAGTTTCCAATGCGTACTTATATGTCTTTACTCTGCAAAACTGTATTTCCTTATGAAGTGGTATTCTTACATATCCTTTCGAGAGAAAACTGTCCTGTGCCTTCTCTTTTGAGGCTACACACTTAGACATACACGCAACATGAAAGCTTTTCGACTTACAACGTGTTGTTTAGGAAAAACAAGATAATTTCGCACGATGCGGGATTTCCTTAAAACGTGATTTTCTGAAAAATTTTGACGAAAGAAAATTCTCCTTTTGGTTCTCTTTAGATGCTACATGTTAAGACGTACACGCCACAACAATTCTTTTCGAGATACAACGTGTAGTTTTGGAGATACAAGCTAATTTTGTACTATGCGTTATTTCTTCTCGTAAAGAGTTTCCAATGCGTACGTATATGTCTTTACTCTGCAAAACTGTATTTCCTTATGAAGTGGTATTCTTACATATCCTTTCGAGAGAAAACTGTCCTGTGCCTTCTCTTTTGAGGCTACACACTTAGACATACACGCAACATGAAAGCTTTTCGACTTACAACGTGTTGTTTAGGAAAAACAAGATAATTTCGCACGATGCGGGATTTCCTTAAAACGTGATTTTCTGAAAAATTTTGACGAAAGAAAATTCTCCTTTTGGTTCTCTTTAGATGCTACATGTTAAGACGTACACGCCACAACAACTCTTTTCGAGATACAACATGTAGTTTTGGAGATACAAGCTAATTTTGTACTAAGCGTTATTTCTTCTCGTAAAGAGTTTCCAATGCGTACGTATATGTCTTTACTCTGCAAAACTGTATTTCCTTATGAAGTGGTATTCTTACATATCCTTTCGAGAGAAAACTGTCCTGTGCCTTCTCTTTTGAGGCTCCACACTTAGACATACACGCAACATGAAAGCTTTTCGACTTACAACGTGTTGTTTAGGAAAAACAAGATAATTTCGCACGATGCGGGATTTCCTTAAAACGTGATTTTCTGAAAAATTTTGACGAAAGAAAATTCTCCTTTTGGTTCTCTTTAGATGCTACATGTTAAGACGTACACGCCACAACAATTCTTTTCGAGATACAACGTGTAGTTTTGGAGATACAAGCTAATTTTGGACTATGCGTTATTTCTTCTCGTAAAGAGTTTCCAATGCGTACGTATATGTCTTTACTCTGCAAAACTGTATTTCCTTATGAAGTGGTATTCTTACATATCCTTTCGAGGGAAAACTGTCCTGTGCCTTCTCTTTTGAGGCTCCACACTTAGACATACACGCAACATGAAAGCTTTTCGACTTACAACGTGTTGTTTTGGAAAAACAAGATAATTTCGCACGATGCGGGATTTCCTTAAAACGTGATTTTCTGAAAAATTTTGACGAAAGAAAATTCTCCTTTTGGTTCTCTTTAGATGCTACATGTTAAGACGTACACGCCACAACAATTCTTTTCGAGATAAAACGTGTAGTTTTGGAGATACAAGCTAATTTTGTACTATGCGTTATTTCTTCACGTAAAGAGTTGCCAATGCGTACTTATATGTCTTTACTCTGCAAAACTGTATTTCCTTATGAAGTGGTATTCTTACATATCCTTTCGAGAGAAAACTGTCCTGTGCCTTCTCTTTTGAGGCTACACACTTAGACATACACGCAACATGAAAGCTTTTCGACTTACAACGTGTTGTTTAGGAAAAACAAGATAATTTCGCACGATGCGGGATTTCCTTAAAACGTGATTTTCTGAAAAATTTTGACGAAAGAAAATTCTCCTTTTGGTTCTCTTTAGATGCTACATGTTAAGACGTACACGCCACAACAATTCTTTTCGAGATACAATGTGTAGTTTTGGAGATACAAGCTAATTTTGTACTATGCGTTATTTCTTTTCCTAAAGAGTTTCCAATGCGTACTTATATGTCTTTACTCTGCAAAACTGTATTTCCTTATGAAGTGGTATTCTTACATATCCTTTCGAGAGAAAACTGTCCTGTGCCTTCTCTTTTGAGGCTACACACTTAGACATACACGCAACATGAAAGCTTTTCGACTTACAACGTGTTGTTTAGGAAAAACAAGATAATTTCGCACGATGCGGGATTTCCTTAAAACGTGATT
Source organism: Apodemus sylvaticus (assembly GCF_947179515.1). Lineage (NCBI taxonomy): Eukaryota > Metazoa > Chordata > Mammalia > Rodentia > Muridae > Apodemus > Apodemus sylvaticus. Next base: position 1,299,300 of record NC_067474.1, on the reverse strand, counting down.
TTCTGAAAAATTTTGACGAAAGAAAATTCTCCTTTTGGTTCTCTTTAGATGCTACATGTTAAGACGTACACGCCACAACAATTCTTTTCGAGATACAACGTGTAGTTTTGGAGATACAAGCTAATTTTGTACTATGCGTTATTTCTTCTCGTAAAGAGTTTCCAATGCGTACGTATATGTCTTTACTCTGCAAAACTGTATTTCCTTATGAAGTGGTATTCTTACATATCCTTTCGAGAGAAAACTGTCCTGTGCCTTCTCTTTTGAGGCTACACACTTAGACATACACGCAACATGAAAGCTTTTCGACTTACAACGTGTTGTTTAGGAAAAACAAGATAATTTCGCACGATGCGGGATTTCCTTAAAACGTGATTTTCTGAAAAATTTTGACGAAAGAAAATTCTCCTTTTGGTTCTCTTTAGATGCTACATGTTAAGACGTACACGCCACAACAATTCTTTTCGAGATACAACGTGTAGTTTTGGAGATACAAGCTAATTTTGTACTATGCGTTATTTCTTCACATAAAGAGTTGCCAATGCGTACTTATATGTCTTTACTCTGCAAAACTGTATTTCCTTATGAAGTGGTATTCTTACATATCCTTTCGAGAGAAAACTGTCCTGTGCCTTCTCTTTTGAGGCTACACACTTAGACATACACGCAACATGAAAGCTTTTCGACTTACAACGTGTTGTTTAGGAAAAACAAGATAATTTCGCACGATGCGGGATTTCCTTAAAACGTGATTTTCTGAAAAATTTTGACGAAAGAAAATTCTCCTTTTGGTTCTCTTTAGATGCTACATGTTAAGACGTACACGCCACAACAACTCTTTTCGAGATACAGCATGTAGTTTTGGAGATACAAGCTAATTTTTTACTATGCGTTATTTCTTCTCGTAAAGAGTTTCCAATGCGTACGTCTATGTCTTTACTCTGCAAAACAGTATTTCCTTATGAAGTGGTATTCTTACATATCCTTTCGAGAGAAAACTGTCCTGTGCCTTCTCTTTTGAGGCTACACACTTAGACATACACGCAACATGAAAGCTTTTCGACTTACAACGTGTTGTTTAGGAAAAACAAGATAATTTCGCACAATGCGGGATTTCCTTAAAACGTGATTTTCTGAAAAATTTTGACGAAAGAAAATTCTCCTTTTGGTTCTCTTTAGATGCTACATGTTAAGACGTACACGCCACAACAATTCTTTTTGAGATACAACGTGTAGTTTTGGAGATACAAGCTAATTTTGTACTATGCGTTATTTCTTCACGTAAAGAGTTGCCAATGCGTACGTATATGTCTTTACTCTGCAAAACTGTATTTCCTTATGAAGTGGTATTCTTACATATCCTTTCGAGAGAAAACTGTCCTGTGCCTTCTCTTTTGAGGCTCCACACTTAGACATACACGCAACATGAAAGCTTTTCGACTTACAACGTGTTGTTTAGGAAAAACAAGATAATTTCGCACGATGCGGGATTTCCTTAAAACGTGATTTTCTGAAAAATTTTGACGAAAGAAAATTCTCCTTTTGGTTCTCTTTAGATGCTACATGTTAAGACGTACACGCCACAACAATTCTTTTCGAGATACAACGTGTAGTTTTGGAGATACAAGCTAATTTTGTACTATGCGTTATTTCTTCACGTAAAGAGTTGCCAATGCGTACGTATATGTCTTACTCTGCAAAACTGTATTTCCTTATGAAGTGGTATTCTTACATATCCTTTCGAGAGAAAACTGTCCTGTGCCTTCTCTTTTGAGGCTACACACTTAGACATACACGCAACATGAAAGCTTTTCGACTTACAACGTGTTGTTTAGGAAAAACAAGATAATTTCGCAAGATGCGGGATTTCCTTAAAACGTGATTTTCTGAAAAATTTTGACGAAAGAAAATTCTCCTTTTGGTTCTCTTTAGATGCTACATGTTAAGACGTACACGCCACAACAATTCTTTTCGAGATACAACGTGTAGTTTTGGAGATACAAGCTAATTTTGTACTATGCGTTATTTCTTCTCGTAAAGAGTTTCCAATGCGTACGTATATGTCTTTACTCTGCAAAACTGTATTTTCTTATGAAGTGGTATTCTTACATATCCTTTCGAGAGAAAACTGTCCTGTGCCTTCTCTTTTGAGGATACACACTTAGACATACACGCAACATGAAAGCTTTTCGACTTACAACGTGATCTTTAGGAAAAACAAGATAATTTCGCACGATGCGGGATTTCCTTAAAACGTGATTTTCTGAAAAATTTTGAGGAAAGAAAATTCTCCTTTTGGTTCGCTTTAGATGCTACATGTTAAGACGTACACGCCACAACAACTCTTTTCGAGATACAACGTGTAGTTTTGGAGATACAAGCTAATTTTGTACTATGTGTTTTTTCTTCTCGTAAAGAGTTTCCAATGCGTACTTATATGTCTTTACTCTGCAAAACTGTATTTCCTTATGAAGTGGTATTCTTACATATCCTTTCGAGAGAAAACTGTCCTGTGCCTACTCTTTTGAGGCTACACACTTAGACATACACTCAACATGAAAGCTTTTCGACTTACAACGTGTTGTTTAGGAAAAACAAGATAATTTCGCACGATGCGGGATTTCCTTAACGTGATTTTCTGAAAAATTTTGACGAAAGAAAATTCTCCTTTTGGTTCTCTTTAGATGCTACATGTTAAGACGTACACGCCACAACAACTCTTTTCGAGATACAACATGTAGTTTTGGAGATACAAGCTAATTTTGTACTATGCGTTATTTCTTCTCGTAAAGAGTTTCCAATGCGTACATATATGTCTTTACTCTGCAAAACTGTATTTCCTTATGAAGTGGTATTCTTACATATCCTTTCGAGAGAAAACTGTCCTGTGCCTTCTCTTTTGAGGCTACACACTTAGACATACACGCAACATGAAAGCTTTTCGACTTACAACGTGTTGTTTAGGAAAAACAAGATAATTTCGCACGATGCGGGATTTCCTTAAAACGTGATTTTCTGAAAAATTTTGACGAAAGAAAATTCTTCTTTTGGTTCTCTTTAGATGCTACATGTTAAGACGTACACGCCACAACAATTCTTTTCGAGATACAACGTGTAGTTTTGGAGATACAAGCTAATTTTGTACTATGCGTTATTTCTTCTCGTAAAGAGTTTCCAATGCGTACGTATATGTCTTTACTCTGCAAAACTGTATTTCCTTATGAAGTGGTATTCTTACATATCCTTTCGAGAGAAAACTGTCCTGTGCCTTCTCTTTTGAGGCTACACACTTAGACATACACGCAACATGAAAGCTTTTCGACTTACAACGTGTTGTTTAGGAAAAACAAGATAATTTCGCACGATGCGGGATTTCCTTAAAACGTGATTTTCTGAAAAATTTTGACGAAAGAAAATTCTCCTTTTCGTTCTCTTTAGATGCTACATGTTAAGACGTACACGCCACAACAATTCTTTTCGAGATACAACGTGTAGTTTTGGAGATACAAGCTAATTTTGTACTATGCGTTATTTCTTCACGTAAAGAGTTGCCAATGCGTACGTATATGTCTTTACTCTTCAAAACTGTATTTCCTTATGAAGTGGTATTCTTACATATCCTTTCGAGAGAAAACTGTCCTGTGCCTTCTCTTTTGAGGCTACACACTTAGACATACACGCAACATGAAAGCTTTTCGACTTACAACGTGTTGTTTAGGAAAAACAAGATAATTTCGCACGATGCGGGATTTCCTTAAAACGTGATTTTCTGAAAAATTTTGACGAAAGAAAATTCTCCTTTTGGTTCTCTTTAGATGCTACATGTTAAGACGTACACGCCACAACAATTCTTTTCGAGATACAACGTGTAGTTTTGGAGATAGAAGCTAATTTTGTACTATGCGTTATTTCTTCTCGTAAAGAGTTTCCAATGCGTACGTATATGTCTTTACTCTGCAAAACTGTATTTCCTTATGAAGTGGTATTGTTACATATCCTTTCGAGAGAAAACTGTCCTGTGCCTTCTCTTTTGAGGCTACACACTTAGACATACACGCAACATGAAAGCTTTTCGACTTACAACGTGTTGTTTAGGAAAAACAAGATAATTTCGCACGATGCGGGATTTCCTTAAAACGTGATTTTCTGAAAAATTTTGACGAAAGAAAATTCTCCTTTTGGTTCTCTTTAGATGCTAAATGTTAAGACGTACATGCCACAACAATTCTTTTCGAGATACAACGTGTAGTTTTGGAGATACAAGCTAATTTTGTACTATGCGTTATTTCTTCACGTAAAGAGTTGCCAATGCGTACGTATATGTCTTTACTCTGCAAAACTGTATTTCCTTATGAAGTGGTATTCTTACATATCCTTTCGAGAGAAAACTGTCCTGTGCCTTCTCTTTTGAGGCTACACACTTAGACATACACGCAACATGAAAGCTTTTCGACTTACAACGTGTTGTTTAGGAAAAACAAGATAATTTCGCACGATGCGGGATTTCCTTAAAACGTGATTTTCTGAAAAATTTTGACGAAAGAAAATTCTCCTTTTGGTTCTCTTTAGATGCTACATGTTAAGACGTACACGCCACAACAATTCTTTTCGAGATACAACGTGTAGTTTTGGAGATACAAGCTAATTTTGTACTATGCGTTATTTCTTCACATAAAGAGTTGCCAATGCGTATGTATATGTCTTACTCTGCAAAACTGTATTTCCTTATGAAGTGGTATTCTTACATATCCTTTCGAGAGAAAACTGTCCTGTGCCTTCTCTTTTGAGGCTCCACACTTAGACATACACGCAACATGAAAGCTTTTCGACTTACAACGTGTTGTTTAGGAAAAACAAGATAATTTCGCACGATGCGGGATTTCCTTAAAACGTGATTTTCTGAAAAATTTTGACGAAAGAAAATTCTCCTTTTGGTTCTCTTTAGATGCTACATGTTAAGACGTACACGCCACAACAATTCTTTTCGAGATACAATGTGTAGTTTTGGAGATACAAGCTAATTTTGTACTATGCGTTATTTCTTCTCGTAAAGAGTTTCCAATGTGTACGTCTATGTCTTTACTCTGCAAAACTGTATTTCCTTATGAAGTGGTATTCTTACATATCCTTTCGAGAGAAAACTGTCCTGTGCCTTCTCTTTTGAGGCTCCACACTTAGACATACACGCAACATGAAAGCTTTTCGACTTACAACGTGTTGTTTAGGAAAAACAAGATAATTTCGCACGATGCGGGATTTCCTTAAAACGTGATTTTCTGAAAAATTTTGACGAAAGAAAATTCTCCTTTTGGTTCTCTTTAGATGCTACATGTTAAGACGTACACGCCACAACAATTCTTTTCGAGATACAACGTGTAGTTTTGGAGATACAAGCTAATTTTGTACTATGCGTTATTTCTTCACGTAAAGAGTTGCCAATGCGAACGTATATGTCTTTACTCTGCAAAACTGTATTTCCTTATGAAGTGGTATTCTTACATATCCTTTCGAGAGAAAACTGTCCTGTGCCTTCTCTTTTGAGGCTACACACTTAGACATACACGCAACATGAAAGCTTTTCGACTTACAACGTGTTGTTTAGGAAAAACAAGATAATTTCGCACGATGCGGGATTTCCTTAAAACGTGATTTTCTGAAAAATTTTGACGAAAGAAAATTCTCCTTTTGGTTCTCTTTAGATGCTACATGTTAAGACGTACACGCCACAACAATTCTTTTCGAGATACAACGTGTAGTTTTGGAGATACAAGCTAATTTTGTACTATGTGTTTTTTCTTCTCGTAAAGAGTTTCCAATGCGTACTTATATGTCTTTACTCTGCAAAACTGTATTTCCTTATGAAGTGGTATTCTTACATATCCTTTCGAGAGAAAACTGTCCTGTGCCTTCTCTTTTGAGGCTACACACTTAGACATACACGCAACATGAAAGCTTTTCGACTTACAACGTGTTGTTTAGGAAAAACAAGATAATTTCGCACGATGCGGGATTTCCTTAAAACGTGATTTTCTGAAAAATTTTGACGAAAGAAACTTCTCCTTTTGGTTCTCTTTAGATGCTACATGTTAAGACGTACACGCCACAACAACTCTTTTCGAGATACAACATGTAGTTTTGGAGATACAAGCTAATTTTGTACTATGCGTTATTTCTTCTTGTAAAGAGTTTCCAATGCGTACATCTATGTCTTTAATCTGCAAAACTGTATTTCCTTATGAAGTGGTATTCTTACATATCCTTTCGAGAGAAAACTGTCCTGTGCCTTCTCTTTTGAGGCTACACACTTAGACATACACGCAACATGAAAGCTTTTCGACTTACAACGTGTTGTTTAGGAAAAACAAGATAATTTCGCACGATGCGGGATTTCCTTAAAACGTGATTTTCTGAAAAATTTTGACGAAAGAAAATTCTCCTTTTGGTTCTCTTTAGATGCTACATGTTAAGACGTACACGCCACAACAATTCTTTTCGAGATACAACATGTAGTTTTGGAGATACAAGCTAATTTTGTACTATGCGTTATCTCTTCTCGTAAAGAGTTTCCAATGGGTACGTATATGTCTTTACTCTGCAAAACTGTATTTCCTTATGAAGTGGTATTCTTACATATCCTTTGAGAGAAAACTGTCCTGTGCCTTCTCTTTTGAGGCTACACACTTAGACATACACGCAACATGAAAGCTTTTCGACTTACAACGTGTTGTTTAGGAAAAACAAGATAATTTCGCATGATGCGGGATTTCCTTAAAACGTGATTTTCTGAAAAATTTTGACGAAAGAAAATTCTCCTTTTGGTTCTCTTTAGATGCTACATGTTAAGACGTACACGCCACAACAACTCTTTTCGAGATACAACATGTAGTTTTGGAGATACAAGCTAATTTTGTACTATGCGTTATTTCTTCTCGTAAAGAGTTTCCAATGCGTACGTCTATGTCTTTACTCTGCAAAACTGTATTTCCTTATGAAGTGGTATTCTTACATATCCTTTCGAGAGAAAACTGTCCTGTGCCTTCTCTTTTGAGGCTCCACACTTAGACATACACGCAACATGAAAGCTTTTCGACTTACAACGTGTTGTTTAGGAAAAACAAGATAATTTCGCACGATGCGGGATTTCCTTAAAACGTGATTTTCTGAAAAATTTTGACGAAAGAAAATTCTCCTTTTCATTCTCTTTAGATGCTACATGTTAAGACGTACACGCCACAACAATTCTTTTCGAGATACAACGTGTAGTTTTGGAGATACAAGCTAATTTTGTACTATGCGTTATTTCTTCACGTAAAGAGTTTCCAATGCGTACGTATATGTCTTTACTCTGCAAAACTGTATTTCCTTATGAAGTGGTATTCTTACATATCCTTTCGAGAGAAAACTGTCCTGTGCCTTCTCTTTTGAGGCTACACACTTAGACATACACGCAACATGAAAGCTTTTCGACTTACAACGTGTTGTTTAGGAAAAACAAGATAATTTCGCACGATGCGGGATTTCCTTAAAACGTGATTTTCTGAAAAATTTTGACGAAAGAAAATTCTCCTTTTGGTTCTCTTTAGAGGCTACATGTTAAGACGTACACGCCACAACAATTCGTTTCGAGATACAACATGTAGTTTTGGAGATACAAGCTAATTTTGTACTATGCGTTATTTCTTCTCGTAAAGAGTTTCCAATGCGTACATATATGTCTTTACTCTGCAAAACTGTATTTCCTTATGAAGTGGTATTCTTACATATCCTTTCGAGAGAAAACTGTCCTGTGCCTTCTCTTTTGAGGCTACACACTTAGACATACACGCAACATGAAAGCTTTTCGACTTACAATGTGTTGTTTAGGAAAAACAAGATAATTTCGCACGATGCGGGATTTCCTTAAAACGTGATTTTCTGAAAAATTTTGACGAAAGAAAATTCTCCTTTTGGCTCTCTTTAGATGCTACATGTTAAGACGTACACGCCACAACAATTCTTTTCGAGATACAACGTGTAGTTTTGGAGATACAAGCTAATTTTGTACTATGTGTTATTTCTTCTCGTAAAGAGTTTCCAATGCGTACGTATATGTCTTTACTCTGCAAAACTGTATTTCCTTATGAAGTGGTATTCTTACATATCCTTTCGAGAGAAAACTGTCCTGTGCCTTCTCTTTTGAGGCTACACACTTAGACATACACGCAACATGAAAGCTTTTCGACTTACAACGTGTTGTTTAGGAAAAACAAGATAATTTCGCACGATGCGGGATTTCCTTAAAACGTGATTTTCTGAAAAATTTTGACGAAAGAAAATTCTCCTTTTGGTTCTCTTTAGAAGCTACATGTTAAGACGTACACGCCACAACAATTCTTTTCGAGATACAACGTGTAGTTTTGGAGATACAAGCTAATTTTGTACTATGCGTTATTTCTTCACGTAAAGAGTTGTCAATGCGTAAGTATATGTCTTTACTCTGCAAAACTGTATTTTCTTATGAAGTGGTATTCTTACATATCCTTTCGAGAGAAAACTGTCCTGTGCCTTCTCTTTTGAGGCTACACACTTAGACATACACGCAACATGAAAGCTTTTCGTCTTACAACGTGTTGTTTAGGAAAAACAAGATAATTTCGCACGATGCGGGATTTCCTTAAAACGTGATTTTCTGAAAAATTTTGACGAAAGAAAATTCTCCTTTTGGTTCTCTTTAGATGCTACATGTTAAGACGTACACGCCACAACAATTCTTTTCGAGATACAACATGGAGTTTTGGAGATACAAGCTAATTTTGTACTATGCGTTATTTCTTCTCGTAAAGAGTTTCCAATGCGTACGTATATGTCTTTACTCTGCAAAACTGTATTTCCTTATGAAGTGGTATTCTTACATATCCTTTCGAGAGAAAACTGTCCTGTGCCTTCTCTTTTGAGGCTACACACTTAGACATACACGCAACATGAAAGCTTTTCGACTTACAACGTGTTGTTTAGGAAAAACAAGATAATTTCGCACGATGCGGGATTTCCTTAAAACGTGATTTTCTGAAAAATTTTGACGAAAGAAAATTCTCCTTTTGGTTCTCTTTAGATGCTACATGTTAAGACGTACACGCCACAACAATTCTTTTCGAGATACAACATGTAGTTTTGGAGATACAAGCTAATTTTGTACTATGCGTTATTTCTTCTCGTAAAGAGTTTCCAATGCGTACGTATATGTCTTTACTCTGCAAAACTGTATTTCCTTATGAAGTGGTATTCTTACATATCCTTTCGAGAGAAAACTGTCCTGTGCCTTCTCTTTTGAGGCTCCACACTTAGACATACACGCAACATGAAAGCTTTTCGACTTACAACGTGTTGTTTAGGAAAAACAAGATAATTTCGCATGATGCGGGATTTCCTTAAAACGTGATTTTCTGAAAAATTTTGACGAAAGAAAATTCTCCTTTTGGTTCTCTTTAGATGCTACATGTTAAGACGTACACGCCACAACAATTCTTTTCGAGATACAACATGTAGTTTTGGAGATACAAGCTAATTTTGTACTATGCGTTATTTCTTCTCGTAAAGAGTTTCCAATGCGTACATATATGTCTTTACTCTGCAAAACTGTATTTCCTTATGAAGTGGTATTCTTACATATCCTTTCGAGAGAAAACTGTCCTGTGCCTTCTCTTTTGAGGCTACACACTTAGACATACACGCAACATGAAAGCTTTTCGACTTACAACGTGTTGTTTAGGAAAAACAAGATAATTTCGCACGATGCGGGATTTCCTTAAAACGTGATTTTCTGAAAAATTTTGACGAAAGAAAATTCTCCTTTTGGTTCTCTTTAGATGCTACATGTTAAGACGTACACGCCACAACAATTCTTTTCGAGATACAACGTGTAGTTTTGGAGATACAAGCTAATTTTGTACTATGCGTTATTTCTTCTCGTAAAGAGTTTCCAATGCGTACGTATATGTCTTTAATCTGCAAAACTGTATTTCCTTATGAAGTGGTATTCTTACATATCCTTTCGAGAGAAAACTGTCCTGTGCCTTCTCTTTTGAGGCTCCACACTTAGACATACACGCAACATGAAAGCTTTTCGACTTACAACGTGTTGTTTAGGAAAAACAAGATAATTTCGCACGATGCGGGATTTCCTTAAAACGTGATTTTCTGAAAAATTTTGACGAAAGAAAATTCTCCTTTTCGTTCTCTTTAGATGCTACATGTTAAGACGTACACGCCACAACAATTCTTTTCGAGATACAACGTGTAGTTTTGGAGATACAAGCTAATTTTGTACTATGCGTTATTTCTTCACTTAAAGAGTTTCCAATGCGTACGTATATGTCTTTACTCTGCAAAACTGTATTTCCTTATGAAGTGGTATTCTTACATATCCTTTCGAGAGAAAACTGTCCTGTGCCTTCTCTTTTGAGGCTACACACTTAGACATACACGCAACATGAAAGCTTTTCGACTTACAACGTGTTGTTTAGGAAAAACAAGATAATTTCGCACGATGCGGGATTTCCGTAAAACGTGATTTTCTGAAAAATTTTGACGAAAGAAAATTCTCCTTTTGGTTCTCTTTAGATGCTACATGTTAAGACGTACACGCCACAACAATTCGTTTCGAGATACAACATGTAGTTTTGGAGATACAAGCTAATTTTGTACTATGCGTTATTTCTTCTCGTAAAGAGTTTCCAATGCGTACATATATGTCTTTACTCTGCAAAACTGTATTTCCTTATGAAGTGGTATTCTTACATATCCTTTCGAGAGAAAACTGTCCTGTGCCTTCTCTTTTGAGGCTACACACTTAGACATACACGCAACATGAAAGCTTTTCGACTTACAACGTGTTGTTTAGGAAAAACAAGATAATTTCGCACGATGCGGGATTTCCTTAAAACGTGATTTTCTGAAAAATTTTGACGAAAGAAAATTCTCCTTTTGGCTCGCTTTAGATGCTACATGTTAAGACGTACACGCCACAACAATTCTTTTCGAGATACAACATGTAGTTTTGGAGATACAAGCTAATTTTGTACTATGCGTTATTTCTTCTCGTAAAGAGTTTCCAATGCGTACGTATATGTCTTTACTCTGCAAAACTGTATTTCCTTATGAAGTGGTATTCTTACATATCCTTTCGAGAGAAAACTGTCCTGTGCCTTCTCTTTTGAGGCTACACACTTAGACATACACGCAACATGAAAGCTTTTCGACTTACAACGTGTTGTTTAGGAAAAACAAGATAATTTCGCACGATGCGGGATTTCCTTAAAACGTGATTTTCTGAAAAATTTTGACGAAAGAAAATTCTCCTTTTGGTTCTCTTTAGATGCTACATGTTAAGACGTACACGCCACAACAATTCTTTTCGAGATACAACGTGTAGTTTTGGAGATACAAGCTAATTTTGTACTATGCGTTATTTCTTCACGTAAAGAGTTGCCAATGCGTACGTATATGTCTTTACTCTGCAAAACTGTATTTTCTTATGAAGTGGTATTCTTACATATCCTTTCGAGAGAAAACTGTCCTGTGCCTTCTCTTTTGAGGCTACACACTTAGACATACACGCAACATGAAAGCTTTTCGTCTTACAACGTGTTGTTTAGGAAAAACAAGATAATTTCGCACGATGCGGGATTTCCTTAAAACGTGATTTTCTGAAAAATTTTGACGAAAGAAAATTCTCCTTTTGGTTCTCTTTAGATGCTACATGTTAAGACGTACACGCCACAACAATTCTTTTCGAGATACAACATGTAGTTTTGGAGATACAAGCTAATTTTGTACTATGCGTTATTTCTTCTCGTAAAGAGTTTCCAATGCGTAAGTATATGTCTTTACTCTGCAAAACTGTATTTCCTTATGAAGTGGTATTCTTACATATCCTTTCGAGAGAAAACTGTCCTGTGCCTTCTCTTTTGAGGCTCCACACTTAGACATACACGCAACATGAAAGCTTTTCGACTTACAACGTGTTGTTTAGGAAAAACAAGATAATTTCGCACGATGCGGGATTTCCTTAAAACGTGATTTTCTGAAAAATTTTGACGAAAGAAAATTCTCCTTTTGGTTCTCTTTAGATGCTACATGTTAAGACGTACACGCCACAACAATTCTTTTCGAGATACAAAATGTAGTTTTGGAGATACAAGCTAATTTTGTACTATGCGTTATTTCTTCTCGTAAAGAGTTTCCAATGCGTACGTATATGTCTTTACTCTGCAAAACTGTATTTCCTTATGAAGTGGTATTCTTACATATCCTTTCGAGAGAAAACTGTCCTGTGCCTTCTCTTTTGAGGCTACACACTTAGACATACACGCAACATGAAAGCTTTTCGACTTACAACGTGTTGTTTAGGAAAAACAAGATAATTTCGCACTATGCGGGATTTCCTTAAAACGTGATTTTCTGAAAAATTTTGACGAAAGAAAATTCTCCTTTTGGTTCTCTTTAGATGCTACATGTTAAGACGTACACGCCACAACAATTCTTTTCGAGATACAACATGTAGTTTTGGAGATACAAGCTAATTTTGTACTATGCGTTATTTCTTCTCGTAAAGAGTTTCCAATGCGTACATATATGTCTTTACTCTGCAAAACTGTATTTCCTTATGAAGTGGTATTCTTACATATCCTTTCGAGAGAAAACTGTCCTGTGCCTTCTCTTTTGAGGCTACACACTTAGACATACACGCAACATGAAAGCTTTTCGACTTACAACGTGTTGTTTAGGAAAAACAAGATAATTTCGCACGATGCGGGATTTCCTTAAAACGTGATTTTCTGAAAAATTTTGACGAAAGAAAATTCTCCTTTTGGTTCTCTTTAGATGCTACATGTTAAGACGTACACGCCACAACAATTCTTTTCGAGATACAACGTGTAGTTTTGGAGATACAAGCTAATTTTGTACTATGCATTATTTCTTCTCGTAAAGAGTTTCCAATGCGTACGTATATGTCTTTAATCTGCAAAACTGTATTTCCTTATGAAGTGGTATTCTTACATATCCTTTCGAGAGAAAACTGTCCTGTGCCTTCTCTTTTGAGGCTACACACTTAGACATACACGCAACATGAAAGCTTTTCGACTTACAACGTGTTGTTTAGGAAAAACAAGATAATTTCGCACGATGCGGGATTTCCTTAAAACGTGATTTTCTGAAAAATTTTGACGAAAGAAAATTCTCCTTTTGGTTCTCTTTAGATGCTAGATGTTAAGACGTACACGCCACAACAATTCTTTTGGAGATACAACGTGTAGTTTTGGAGATACAAGCTAATTTTTTACTATGCGTTTTTTCTTCACATAAAGAGTTGCCAATGTGTACGTATATGTCTTTACTCTGCAAAACTGTATTTCCTTATGAAGTGGTATTCTTACATATCCTTTCGAGAGAAAACTGTCCTGTGCCTTCTCTTTTGAGGCTACACACTTAGACATACACGCAACATGAAAGCTTTTCGACTTACAACGTGTTGTTTAGGAAAAACAAGATAATTTCGCACGATGCGGGATTTCCTTAAAACGTGATTTTCTGAAAAATTTTGACGAAAGAAAATTCTCCTTTTGGTTCTCTTTAGATGCTACATGTTAAGACGTACACGCCACAACAATTCTTTTCGAGATACAACGTGTAGTTTTGGAGATACAAGCTAATTTTGTACTATGCTTTATTTCTTCACGTAAAGAGTTTCCAATGCGTACTTATATGCCTTAACTCTGCAAAACTGTATTTCCTTATGAAGTGGTATTCTTACATATCCTTTCGAGAGAAAACTGTCCTGTGCCTTCTCTTTTGAGGCTACACACTTAGACATACACGCAACATGAAAGCTTTTCGACTTACAACGTGTTGTTTAGGAAAAACAAGATAATTTCGCACGATGCGGGATTTCCTTAAAACGTGATTTTCTGAAAAATTTTGACGAAAGAAAATTCTCCTTTTGGTTCTCTTTAGATGCTACATGTTAAGACGTACACGCCACAACAATTCTTTTCGAGATACAACATGTAGTTTTGGAGATACAAGCTAATTTTGTACTATGCGTTATTTCTTCTCGTAAAGAGTTTCCAATGCGTACGTATATGTCTTTACTCTGCAAAACTGTATTTCCTTATGAAGTGGTATTCTTACATATCCTTTCGAGAGAAAACTGTCCTGTGCCTTCTCTTTTGAGGCTACACACTTAGACATACACGCAACATGAAAGCTTTTCGACTTACAACGTGTTGTTTAGGAAAAACAAGATAATTTCGCACGATGCGGGATTTCCTTAAAACGTGATTTTCTGAAAAAATTTGACGAAAGAAAATTCTCCTTTTGGTTCTCTTTAGATGCTACATGTTAAGACGTACACGCCACAACAATTCTTTTCGAGATACAACGTGTAGTTTTGGAGATACAAGCTAATTTTGTACTATGCTTTATTTCTTCACGTAAAGAGTTTCCAATGCGTACTTATATGCCTTTACTCTGCAAAACTGTATTTCCTTATGAAGTGGTATTCTTACATATCCTTTCGAGAGAAAACTGTCCTGTGCCTTCTCTTTTGAGGCTACACACTTAGACATACACGCAACATGAAAGCTTTTCGACTTACAACGTGTTGTTTAGGAAAAACAAGATAATTTCGCACGATGCGGGATTTCCTTAAAACTTGATTTTCTGAAAAAATTTGACGAAAGAAAATTCTCCTTTTGGTTCTCTTTAGATGCTACATGTTAAGACGTACACGCCACAACAATTCTTTTCGAGATACAACATGTAGTTTTGGAGATACAAGCTAATTTTGTACTATGCGTTATTTCTTCTCGTAAAGAGTTTCCAATGCGTACATATATGTCTTTACTCTGCAAAACTGTATTTCCTTATGAAGTGGTATTCTTACATATCCTTTCGAGAGAAAACTGTCCTGTGCCTTCTCTTTTGAGGCTACACACTTAGACATACACGCAACATGAAAGCTTTTCGACTTACAACGTGTTGTTTAGGAAAAACAAGATAATTTCGCACGATGCGGGATTTCCTTAAAACGTGATTTTCTGAAAAATTTTGACGAAAGAAAATTCTCCTTTTGGTTCTCTTTAGATGCTACATGTTAAGACGTACACGCCACAACAATTCTTTTCGAGATACAACGTGTAGTTTTGGAGATACAAGCTAATTTTGTACTATGCGTTATTTCTTCTCGTAAAGAGTTTCCAATGCGTACGTATATGTCTTTACTCTGCAAAACTGTATTTCCTTATGAAGTGGTATTCTTACATATCCTTTCGAGAGAAAACTGTCCTGTGCCTTCTCTTTTGAGGCTACACACTTAGACATACACGCAACATGAAAGCTTTTCGACTTACAACGTGTTGTTTAGGAAAAACAAGATAATTTCGCACGATGCGGGATTTCCTTAAAACGTGATTTTCTGAAAAATTTTGACGAAAGAAAATTCTCCTTTTGGTTCTCTTTAGATGCTACATGTTAAGACGTACACGCCACAACAATTCTTTTCGAGATACAACATGTAGTTTTGGAGATACAAGCTAATTTTGTACTATGCGTTATTTCTTCTCGTAAAGAGTTTTCAATGCGTACGTATATGTCTTTACTCTGCAAAACTGTATTTCCTTATGAAGTGGTATTCTTACATATCCTTTCGAGAGAAAACTGTCCTGTGCCTTCTCTTTTGAGGCTACACACTTAGACATACACGCAACATGAAAGCTTTTCGACTTACAATGTGTTGTTTAGGAAAAACAAGATAATTTCGCACGATGCGGGATTTCCTTAAAACGTGATTTTCTGAAAAATTTTGACGAAAGAAAATTCTCCTTTTGGTTCTCTTTAGATGCTACATGTTAAGACGTACACGCCACAACAATTCTTTTCGAGATACAACGTGTAGTTTTGGAGATACAAGCTAATTTTGTACTATGCGTTATTTCTTCTCGTAAAGAGTTTCCAATGCGTACGTATATGACTTTACTCTGCAAAACTGTATTTCCTTATGAAGTGGTATTCTTACATATCCTTTCGAGAGAAAACTGTCCTGTGCCTTCTCTTTTGAGGCTACACACTTAGACATACACGCAACATGAAAGCTTTTCGACTTACAACGTGTTGTTTAGGAAAAACAAGATAATTTCGCACGATGCGGGACTTCCGTAAAACGTGATTTTCTGAAAAATTTTGACGAAAGAAAATTCTCCTTTTGGTTCTCTTTAGATGCTACATGTTAAGACGTACACGCCACAACAATTCTTTTCGAGATACAACGTGTAGTTTTGGAGATACAAGCTAATTTTGTACTATGCGATATTTCTTCTCTTAAAGAGTTTCCAATGCGTACGTATATGTCTTTACTCTGCAAAACTGTATTTCCTTATGAAGTGGTATTCTTACATATCCTTTCGAGAGAAAACTGTCCTGTGCCTTCTCTTTTGAGGCTACACACTTAGACATACACGCAACATGAAAGCTTTTCGACTTACAACGTGTTGTTTAGGAAAAACAAGATAATTTCGCACGATGCGGGATTTCCTTAAAACGTGATTTTCTGAAAAATTTTGACGAAAGAAAATTCTCCTTTTGGTTCTCTTTAGATGCTACATGTTAAGACGTACACGCCACAACAATTCTTTTCGAGATACAACGTGTAGTTTTGGAGATACAAGCTAATTTTGTACTATGCGTTATTTCTTCATGTAAAGAGTTGCCAATGCGTACGTATATGTCTTTACTCTGCAAAACTGTATTTCCTTATGAAGTGGTATTCTTACATATCCTTTCGAGAGAAAACTGTCCTGTGCCTTCTCTTTTGAGGCTACATACTTAGACATACACGCAACATGAAAGCTTTTCGACTTACAACGTGTTGTTTAGGAAAAACAAGATAATTTCGCACGATGCGGGATTTCCTTAAAACGTGATTTTCTGAAAAATTTTGACGAAAGAAAATTCTCCTTTTGGTTGTCTTTAGATGCTACATGTTAAGACGTACACGCCACAACAATTGTTTTGGAGATACAACGTGTAGTTTTGGAGATACAAGCTAATTTTGTACTATGCGTTTTTTCTTCTCGTAAAGAGTTTCCAATGCGTACGTATATGTCTTTACTCTGCAAAACTGTATTTCCTTATGAAGTGGTATTCTTACATATCCTTTCGAGAGAAAACTGTCCTGTGCCTTCTCTTTTGAGGCTACACACTTAGACATACACGCAACATGAAAGCTTTTCGACTTACAACGTGTTGTTTAGGAAAAACAAGATAATTTCGCACGATGCGGGATTTCCTTAAAACGTGATTTTCTGAAAAATTTTGACGAAAGAAAATTCTCCTTTTGGTTCTCTTTAGATGCTACATGTTAAGACGTTCACGCCACAACAATTCTTTTCGAGATACAACGTGTAGTTTTGGAGATACAAGCTAATTTTGTACTATGCGTTATTTCTTCACGTAAAGAGTTGCCAATGCGTACGTATATGTCTTTACTCTGCAAAACTGTATTTTCTTATGAAGTGGTATTCTTACATATCCTTTCGAGAGAAAACTGTCCTGTGCCTTCTCTTTTGAGGCTACACACTTAGACATACACGCAACATGAAAGCTTTTCGTCTTACAACGTGTTGTTTAGGAAAAACAAGATAATTTCGCACGATGCGGGATTTCCTTAAAACGTGATTTTCTGAAAAATTTTGACGAAAGAAAATTCTCCTTTTGGTTCTCTTTAGATGCTACATGTTAAGACGTACACGCCACAACAATTCTTTTCGAGATACAACATGTAGTTTTGGAGATACAAGCTAATTTTGTACTATGCGTTATTTCTTCTCGTAAAGAGTTTCCAATGCGTAAGTATATGTCTTTACTCTGCAAAACTGTATTTCCTTATGAAGTGGTATTCTTACATATCCTTTCGAGAGAAAACTGTCCTGTGCCTTCTCTTTTGAGGCTCCACACTTAGACATACACGCAACATGAAAGCTTTTCGACTTACAACGTGTTGTTTAGGAAAAACAAGATAATTTCGCACGATGCGGGATTTCCTTAAAACGTGATTTTCTGAAAAATTTTGACGAAAGAAAATTCTCCTTTTGGTTCTCTTTAGATGCTACATGTTAAGACGTACACGCCACAACAATTCTTTTCGAGATACAAAATGTAGTTTTGGAGATACAAGCTAATTTTGTACTATGCGTTATTTCTTCTCGTAAAGAGTTTCCAATGCGTACGTATATGTCTTTACTCTGCAAAACTGTATTTCCTTATGAAGTGGTATTTTTACATATCCTTTCGAGAGAAAACTGTCCTGTGCCTTCTCTTTTGAGGCTACACACTTAGACATACACGCAACATGAAAGCTTTTCGACTTACAACGTGTTGTTTAGGAAAAACAAGATAATTTCGCACTATGCGGGATTTCCTTAAAACGTGATTTTCTGAAAAATTTTGACGAAAGAAAATTCTCCTTTTGGTTCTCTTTAGATGCTACATGTTAAGACGTACACGCCACAACAATTCTTTTCGAGATACAACATGTAGTTTTGGAGATACAAGCTAATTTTGTACTATGCGTTATTTCTTCTCGTAAAGAGTTTCCAATGCGTACATATATGTCTTTACTCTGCAAAACTGTATTTCCTTATGAAGTGGTATTCTTACATATCCTTTCGAGAGAAAACTGTCCTGTGCCTTCTCTTTTGAGGCTACACACTTAGACATACACGCAACATGAAAGCTTTTCGACTTACAACGTGTTGTTTAGGAAAAACAAGATAATTTCGCACGATGCGGGATTTCCTTAAAACGTGATTTTCTGAAAAATTTTGACGAAAGAAAATTCTCCTTTTGGTTCTCTTTAGATGCTACATGTTAAGACGTACACGCCACAACAATTCTTTTCGAGATACAACGTGTAGTTTTGGAGATACAAGCTAATTTTGTACTATGCATTATTTCTTCTCGTAAAGAGTTTCCAATGCGTACGTATATGTCTTTAATCTGCAAAACTGTATTTCCTTATGAAGTGGTATTCTTACATATCCTTTCGAGAGAAAACTGTCCTGTGCCTTCTCTTTTGAGGCTACACACTTAGACATACACGCAACATGAAAGCTTTTCGACTTACAACGTGTTGTTTAGGAAAAACAAGATAATTTCGCACGATGCGGGATTTCCTTAAAACGTGATTTTCTGAAAAATTTTGACGAAAGAAAATTCTCCTTTTGGTTCTCTTTAGATGCTACATGTTAAGACGTACACGCCACAACAATTCTTTTCGAGATACAACGTGTAGTTTTGGAGATACAAGCTAATTTTGTACTATGCGTTATTTCTTCTCGTAAAGAGTTTCCAATGCGTACGTATATGTCTTTACTCTGCAAAACTGTATTTCCTTATGAAGTGGTATTCTTACATATCCTTTCGAGAGAAAACTGTCCTGTGCCTTCTCTTTTGAGGCTACACACTTAGACATACACGCAACATGAAAGCTTTTCGACTTACAACGTGTTGTTTAGGAAAAACAAGATAATTTCGCACGATGCGGGATTTCCTTAAAACGTGATTTTCTGAAAAATTTTGACGAAAGAAAATTCTCCTTTTGGTTCTCTTTAGATGCTAGATGTTAAGACGTACACGCCACAACAATTCTTTTGGAGATACAACGTGTAGTTTTGGAGATACAAGCTAATTTTTTACTATGCGTTTTTTCTTCACATAAAGAGTTGCCAATGTGTACGTATATGTCTTTACTCTGCAAAACTGTATTTCCTTATGAAGTGGTATTCTTACATATCCTTTCGAGAGAAAACTGTCCTGTGCCTTCTCTTTTGAGGCTACACACTTAGACATACACGCAACATGAAAGCTTTTCGACTTACAACGTGTTGTTTAGGAAAAACAAGATAATTTCGCACGATGCGGGATTTCCTTAAAACGTGATTTTCTGAAAAATTTTGACGAAAGAAAATTCTCCTTTTGGTTCTCTTTAGATGCTACATGTTAAGACGTACACGCCACAACAATTCTTTTCGAGATACAACGTGTAGTTTTGGAGATACAAGCTAATTTTGTACTATGCTTTATTTCTTCACGTAAAGAGTTTCCAATGCGTACTTATATGCCTTAACTCTGCAAAACTGTATTTCCTTATGAAGTGGTATTCTTACATATCCTTTCGAGAGAAAACTGTCCTGTGCCTTCTCTTTTGAGGCTACACACTTAGACATACACGCAACATGAAAGCTTTTCGACTTACAACGTGTTGTTTAGGAAAAACAAGATAATTTCGCACGATGCGGGATTTCCTTAAAACGTGATTTTCTGAAAAATTTTGACGAAAGAAAATTCTCCTTTTGGTTCTCTTTAGATGCTACATGTTAAGACGTACACGCCACAACAATTCTTTTCGAGATACAACATGTAGTTTTGGAGATACAAGCTAATTTTGTACTATGCATTATTTCTTCTCGTAAAGAGTTTCCAATGCGTACGTATATGTCTTTACTCTGCAAAACTGTATTTCCTTATGAAGTGGTATTCTTACATATCCTTTCGAGAGAAAACTGTCCTGTGCCTTCTCTTTTGAGGCTACACACTTAGACATACACGCAACATGAAAGCTTTTCGACTTACAACGTGTTGTTTAGGAAAAACAAGATAATTTCGCACGATGCGGGATTTCCTTAAAACGTGATTTTCTGAAAAAATTTGACGAAAGAAAATTCTCCTTTTGGTTCTCTTTAGATGCTACATGTTAAGACGTACACGCCACAACAATTCTTTTCGAGATACAACGTGTAGTTTTGGAGATACAAGCTAATTTTGTACTATGCTTTATTTCTTCACGTAAAGAGTTTCCAATGCGTACTTATATGCCTTTACTCTGCAAAACTGTATTTCCTTATGAAGTGGTATTCTTACATATCCTTTCGAGAGAAAACTGTCCTGTGCCTTCTCTTTTGAGGCTACACACTTAGACATACACGCAACATGAAAGCTTTTCGACTTACAACGTGTTGTTTAGGAAAAACAAGATAATTTCGCACGATGCGGGATTTCCTTAAAACGTGATTTTCTGAAAAAATTTGACGAAAGAAAATTCTCCTTTTGGTTCTCTTTAGATGCTACATGTTAAGACGTACACGCCACAACAATTCTTTTCGAGATACAACATGTAGTTTTGGAGATACAAGCTAATTTTGTACTATGCGTTATTTCTTCTCGTAAAGAGTTTCCAATGCGTACATATATGTCTTTACTCTGCAAAACTGTATTTCCTTATGAAGTGGTATTCTTACATATCCTTTCGAGAGAAAACTGTCCTGTGCCTTCTCTTTTGAGGCTACACACTTAGACATACACGCAACATGAAAGCTTTTCGACTTACAACGTGTTGTTTAGGAAAAACAAGATAATTTCGCACGATGCGGGATTTCCTTAAAACGTGATTTTCTGAAAAATTTTAACGAAAGAAAATTCTCCTTTTGGTTCTCTTTAGATGCTACATGTTAAGACGTACACGCCACAACAATTCTTTTCGAGATACAACGTGTAGTTTTGGAGATACAAGCTAATTTTGTACTATGCGTTATTTCTTCACGTAAAGAGTTGCCAATGCGTACGTATATGTCTTTACTCTGCAAAACTGTATTTCCTTATGAAGTGGTATTCTTACATATCCTTTCGAGAGAAAACTGTCCTGTGCCTTCTCTTTTGAGGCTACACACTTAGACATACACGCAACATGAAAGCTTTTCGACTTACAACGTGTTGTTTAGGAAAAACAAGATAATTTCGCACGATGCGGGATTTCCTTAAAACGTGATTTTCTGAAAAATTTTGACGAAAGAAAATTCTCCTTTTGGTTGTCTTTAGATGCTACATGTTAAGACGTACACGCCACAACAATTGTTTTGGAGATACAACTTGTAGTTTTGGAGATACAAGCTAATTTTGTACTATGCGTTTTTTCTTCTCGTAAAGAGTTTCCAATGCGTACGTATATGTCTTTACTCTGCAAAACTGTATTTCCTTATGAAGTGGTATTCTTACATATCCTTTCGAGAGAAAACTGTCCTGTGCCTTCTCTTTTGAGGCTACACACTTAGACATACACGCAACATGAAAGCTTTTCGACTTACAACGTGTTGTTTAGGAAAAACAAGATAATTTCGCACGATGCGGGATTTCCTTAAAACGTGATTTTCTGAAAAATTTTGACGAAAGAAAATTCTCCTTTTGGTTCTCTTTAGATGCTACATGTTAAGACGTACACGCCACAACAATTCTTTTCGAGATACAACGTGTAGTTTTGGAGATACAAGCTAATTTTGTACTATGCTTTATTTCTTCACATAAAGAGTTTCCAATGCGTACTTATATGCCTTTACTCTGCAAAACTGTATTTCCTTATGAAGTGGTATTCTTACATATCCTTTCGAGAGAAAACTGTCCTGTGCCTTCTCTTTTGAGGCTACACACTTAGACATACACGCAACATGAAAGCTTTTCGACTTACAACGTGTTGTTTAGGAAAAACAAGATAATTTCGCACGATGCGGGATTTCCTTAAAACGTGATTTTCTGAAAAATTTTGACGAAAGAAAATTCTCCTTTTGGTTCTCTTTAGATGCTACATGTTAAGACGTACACGCCACAACAATTCTTTTCGAGATACAACATGTAGTTTTGGAGATACAAGCTAATTTTGTACTATGCGTTATTTCTTCTCGTAAAGAGTTTCCAATGCGTACGTATATGTCTTTACTCTGCAAAACTGTATTTCCTTATGAAGTGGTATTCTTACATATCCTTTCGAGAGAAAACTGTCCTGTGCCTTCTCTTTTGAGGCTACACACTTAGACATACACGCAACATGAAAGCTTTTCGACTTACAACGTGTTGTTTAGGAAAAACAAGATAATTTCGCACGATGCGGGATTTCCTTAAAACGTGATTTTCTGAAAAATTTTGACGAAAGAAAATTCTCCTTTTGGTTCTCTTTAGATGCTACATGTTAAGACGTACACGCCACAACAATTCTTTTCGAGATACAACGTGTAGTTTTGGAGATACAAGCTAATTTTGTACTATGCGTTATTTCTTCTCGTAAAGAGTTTCCAATGCGTACGTATATGTCTTTACTCTGCAAAACTGTATTTCCTTATGAAGTGGTATTCTTACATATCCTTTCGAGAGAAAACTGTCCTGTGCCTTCTCTTTTGAGGCTACACACTTAGACATACACGCAACATGAAAGCTTTTCGACTTACAACGTGTTGTTTAGGAAAAACAAGATAATTTCGCACGTTGCGGGACTTCCATAAAACGTGATTTTCTGAAAAATTTTGACGAAAGAAAATTCTCCTTTTGGTTCTCTTTAGATGCTACATGTTAAGACTTACACGCCACAACAATTCTTTTCGAGATACAACGTGTAGTTTTGGAGATACAAGCTAATTTTGTACTATGCGTTATTTCTTCTCTTAAAGAGTTTCCAATGCGTACGTATATGTCTTTACTCTGCAAAACTGTATTTCCTTATGAAGTGGTATTCTTACATATCCTTTCGAGAGAAAACTGTCCTGTGCCTTCTTTTTTGAGGCTACACACTTAGACATACACGCAACATGAAAGCTTTTCGACTTACAACGTGTTGTTTAGGAAAAACAAGATAATTTCGCACGATGCGGGATTTCCTTAAAACGTGATTTTCTGAAAAATTTTGACGAAAGAAAATTCTCCTTTTGGTTCTCTTTAGATGCTACATGTTAAGACGTACACGCCACAACAATTCTTTTCGAGATACAACGTGTAGTTTTGGAGATACAAGCTAATTTTGTACTATGCGTTATTTCTTCACGTAAAGAGTTGCCAATGCGTACGTATATGTCTTTACTCTGCAAAACTGTATTTCCTTATGAAGTGGTATTCTTACATATCCTTTCGAGAGAAAACTGTCCTGTGCCTTCTCTTTTGAGGCTACACACTTAGACATACACGCAACATGAAAGCTTTTCGACTTACAACGTGTTGTTTAGGAAAAACAAGATAATTTCGCACGATGCGGGATTTCCTTAAAACGTGATTTTCTGAAAAATTTTGACGAAAGAAAATTCTCCTTTTGGTTCTCTTTAGATGCTACATGTTAAGACGTACACGCCACAACAATTCTTTTCGAGATACAACGTGTAGTTTTGGAGATACAAGCTAATTTTGTACTATGCGTTTTTTCTTCTCGTAAAGAGTTTCCAATGCGTATGTATATGTCTTTACTCTGCAAAACTGTATTTCCTTATGAAGTGGTATTCTTACATATCCTTTCGAGAGAAAACTGTCCTGTGCCTTCTCTTTTGAGGCTACACACTTAGACATACACGCAACATGAAAGCTTTTCGACTTACAACGTGTTGTTTGGGAAAAACAAGATAATTTCGCACGATGCGGGATTTCCTTAAAACGTGATTTTCTGAAAAATTTTGACGAAAGAAAATTCTCCTTTTGGTTCTCTTTAGATGCTACATGTTAAGACGTACACGCCACAACAATTCTTTTCGAGATACAACGTGTAGTTTTGGAGATACAAGCTAATTTTGTACTATGCGTTTTTTCTTCTCGTAAAGAGTTTCCAATGCGTACGTATATGTCTTTACTCTGCAAAACTGTATTTCCTTATGAAGTGGTATTCTTACATATCCTTTCGAGAGAAAACTGTCCTGTGCCTTCTCTTTTGAGGCTACACACTTAGACATACACGCAACATGAAAGCTTTTCGACTTACAACGTGTTGTTTAGGAAAAACAAGATAATTTCGCACGATGCGGGATTTCCTTAAA
This sequence comes from Apodemus sylvaticus, assembly GCF_947179515.1. NCBI lineage: Eukaryota > Metazoa > Chordata > Mammalia > Rodentia > Muridae > Apodemus > Apodemus sylvaticus. Next base: position 1,274,431 of record NC_067474.1, on the reverse strand, counting down.
ACGCGATTTTCTGAAAAATTTTGACGAAAGAAAATTCTCCTTTTGGTTCTCTTTAGATGCTACATGTTAAGACGTACACGCCACAACAATTCTTTTCGAGATACAACGTGTAGTTTTGGAGATACAAGCTAATTTTGTACTATGCGTTTTTTCTTCTCATAAAGAGTTTCCAATGCGTACGTATATGTCTTTACTCTGCAAAACTGTATTTCCTTATGAAGTGGTATTCTTACATATCCTTTCGAGAGAAAACTGTCCTGTGCCTTCTCTTTTGAGTCTACACACTTAGACATACACGCAACATGAAAGCTTTTCGACTTACAACGTGTTGTTTAGGAAAAACAAGATAATTTCGCACGATGCGGGATTTCCTTAAAACGCGATTTTCTGAAAAATTTTAACGAAAGAAAATTCTCCTTTTGGTTCTCTTTAGATGCTACATGTTAAGACGTACACGCCACAACAATTCATTTCGAGATACAACGTGTAGTTTTGGAGATACATGCTAATTTTGAACTATGCCTTATTTCTTCTCGTAAAGAGTTTCCAATGCGTACGTATATGTCTTTACTCTGCAAAACTGTATTTCCTTATGAAGTGGTTTTCTTACATATCCTTTCGAGAGAAAACTTTTCTGTGCCTTCTCTTTTGAGGCTACACACTTAGACTTACACGCAACATGAAAGCTTTTCGACTTACAACGTGTTGTTTAGGAAAAACAAGATAATTTCGCACGATGCGGGATTTCCTTAAAACGTGATTTTCTGAAAAATTTTGACGAAAGAAAATTCTCCTTTTGGTTCTCTTTAGATGCTACATGTTAAGACGTACACGCCACAACAACTCTTTTCGAGATACAACATGTAGTTTTGGAGATACAAGCTAATTTTGTACTATGCGTTATTTCTTCTAGTAAAGAGTTTCCAATGCGTACGTATATGTCTTTACTCTGCAAAACTGTATTTCCTTATGAAGTGGTATTCTTACATATCCTTTCGAGAGAAAACTGTCCTGTGCCTTCTCTTTTGAGGCTCCACACTTAGACATACACGCAACATGAAAGCTTTTCGACTTACAACGTGTTGTTTAGGAAAAACAAGATAATTTCGCACGATGCGGGATTTCCGTAAAACGTGATTTTCTGAAAAATTTTGACGAAAGAAAATTCTCCTTTTGGTTCTCTTTAGATGCTACATGTTAAGACGTACACGCCACAACAATTCTTTTCGAGATACAACGTGTAGTTTTGGAGATACAAGCTAATTTTGTACTATGCGTTTTTTCTTCTCGTAAAGAGTTTCCAATGCGTACGTATATGTCTTTACTCTGCAAAACTGTATTTCCTTATGAAGTGGTATTCTTACATATCCTTTCGAGAGAAAACTGTCCTGTGCCTTCTCTTTTGAGGCTACACACTTAGACATACACGCAACATGAAAGCTTTTCGACTTACAACGTGTTGTTTAGGAAAAACAAGATAATTTCGCACGATGCGGGATTTCCTTAAAACGCGATTTTCTGAAAAATTTTGACGAAAGAAAATTCTCCTTTTGGTTCTCTTTAGATGCTACATGTTAAGACGTACACGCCACAACAATTCTTTTCGAGATACAACGTGTAGTTTTGGAGATACATGCTAATTTTGAACTATGCCTTATTTCTTCTCGTAAAGAGTTTCCAATGCGTACGTATATGTCTTTACTCTGCAAAACTGTATTTCCTTATGAAGTGGTATTCTTACATATCCTTTCGAGAGAAAACTGTCCTGTGCCTTCTCTTTTGAGGCTACACACTTAGACATACACGCAACATGAAAGCTTTTCGACTTACAACGTGTTGTTTAGGAAAAACAAGATAATTTCGCAGGATGCGGGATTTCCTTAAAACGTGATTTTCTGAAAAATTTTGACGAAAGAAAATTCTCCTTTTGGTTCTCTTTAGATGCTACATGTTAAGACGTACACGCCACAACAACTCTTTTCGAGATACAACATGTAGTTTTGGAGATACAAGCTAATTTTGTACTATGCGTTATTTCTTCTCCTAAAGAGTTTCCAATGCGTACGTATATGTCTTTACTCTGCAAAACTGTATTTCCTTATGAAGTGGTATTCTTACATATCCTTTCGAGAGAAAACTGTCCTGTGCCTTCTCTTTTGAGGCTCCACACTTAGACATACACGCAACATGAAAGCTTTTCGACTTACAACGTGTTGTTTAGGAAAAACAAGATAATTTCGCACGATGCGGGATTTCCTTAAAACGTGATTTTCTGAAAAATTTTGACGAAAGAAAATTCTCCTTTTGGTTCTCTTTAGATGCTACATGTTAAGACGTACACGCCACAACAATTCTTTTCGAGATACAACGTGTAGTTTTGGAGATACAAGCTAATTTTGTACTATGCGTTATTTCTTCACATAAAGAGTTGCCAATGCGTACGTATATGTCTTTACTCTGCAAAACTGTATTTCCTTATGAAGTGGTATTCTTACATATCCTTTCGAGAGAAAACTGTCCTGTGCCTTCTCTTTTGAGGCTACACACTTAGACATACACGCAACATGAAAGCTTTTCGACTTACAACGTGTTGTTTAGGAAAAACAAGATAATTTCGCACGATGCAGGATTTCCTTAAAACGTGATTTTCTGAAAAATTTTGACGAAAGAAAATTCTCCTTTTGGTTCTCTTTAGATGCTACATGTTAAGACGTACACGCCACAACAATTCTTTTCGAGATACAACGTGTAGTTTTGGAGATACAAGCTAATTTTGTACAATGCGTTATTTCTTCTCGTAAAGAGTTTCCAATGCGTACGTATATGTCTTTACTCTGCAAAACTGTATTTCCTTATGAAGTGGTATTCTTACATATCCTTTCGAGAGAAAACTGTCCTGTGCCTTCTCTTTTGAGGCTACACACTTAGACATACACGCAACATGAAAGTTTTTCGACTTACAACGTGTTGTTTAGGAAAAACAAGATAATTTCGCACGATGCGGGATTTCCTTAAAAGGTGATTTTCTGAAAAATTTTGACGAAAGAAAATTCTCCTTTTGGTTCTCTTTAGATGCTACATGTTAAGACGTACACGCCACAACAATTCTTTTTGAGATACAACGTGTAGTTTTGGAGATACAAGCTAATTTTGTACTATGCGTTATTTCTTCTCGTAAAGAGTTTCCAATGCGTACTTATATGTCTTTACTCTGCAAAACTGTATTTCCTTATGAAGTGGTATTCTTACATATCCTTTCAACAGAAAACTGTCCTGTGCCTTCTCTTTTGAGGCTACACACTTAGACATACACGCAACATGAAAGCTTTTCGACTTACAACGTGTTGTTTAGGAAAAACAAGATAATATCGCACGATGCGGGATTTCCTTAAAACGTGATTTTCTGAAAAATTTTGACGAAAGAAAATTCTCCTTTTGGTTCTCTTTAGATGCTACATGTTAAGACGTACACGCCACAACAATTCTTTTCGAGATACAACGTGTAGTTTTGGAGATACAAGCTAATTTTGTACTATGCGTTATTTCTTCTCGTAAAGAGTTTCCAATGCATACGTATATGTCTTTACTCTGCAAAACTGTATTTCCTTATGAAGTGGTATTCTTACATATCCTTTCGAGAGAAAACTGTCCTGTGACTTCTCTTTTGAGGCTACACACTTAGACATACACGCAACATGAAAGCTTTTCGACTTACAACGTGTTGTTTAGGAAAAACAAGATAATTTCGCACGATGCGGGATTTCCTTAAAACGTGATTTTCTGAAAAATTTTGACGAAAGAAAATTCTCCTTTTGGTTCTCTTTAGATGCTACATGTTAAGACGTGCACGCCACAACAACTCTTTTCGAGATACAACATGTAGTTTTGGAGATACAATCTAATTTTGTACTATGCGTTATTTCTTCTCGTAAAGAGTTTCCAATGCATACGTATATGTCTTTACTCTGCAAAACTGTATTTCCTTATGAAGTGGTATTCTTACATATCCTTTCGAGAGAAAACTGTCCTGTGCCTTCTCTTTTGAGGCTCCACACTTAGACATACACGCAACATGAAAGCTTTTCGACTTACAACGTGTTGTTTAGGAAAAACAAGATAATTTCGCACGATGCGGGATTTCCGTAAAACGTGATTTTCTGAAAAATTTTGACGAAAGAAAATTCTCCTTTTGGTTCTCTTTAGATGCTACATGTTAAGACGTACACGCCACAACAATTCCTTTTGAGATACAACGTGTAGTTTTGGAGATACAAGCTAATTTTGTACTATGCGTTATTTCTTCTAGTAAAGAGTTTCCAATGCGTACTTATATGTCTTTACTCTGCAAAACTGTATTTCCTTATGAAGTGGTATTCTTACATATCCTTTCAACAGAAAACTGTCCTGTGCCTTCTCTTTTGAGGCTACACACTTAGACATACACGCAACATGAAAGCTTTTCGACTTACAACGTGTTGTTTAGGAAAAACAAGATAATTTCGCACGATGCGGGATTTCCTTAAAACGTGATTTTCTGAAAAATTTTGACGAAAGAAAATTCTCCTTTTGGTTCTCTTTAGATGCTACATGTTAAGACGTACACGCCACAACAATTCTTTTCGAGATACAACGTGTAGTTTTGGAGATACAAGCTAATTTTGTACTATGCGTTATTTCTTCTCGTAAAGAGTTTCCAATGCGTACTTATATGTCTTTACTCTGCAAAACTGTATTTCCTTATGAAGTGGTATTCTTACATATCCTTTCGAGAGAAAACTGTCCTGTGCCTTCTCTTTTGAGGCTACACACTTAGACATACACGCAACATGAAAGCTTTTCGACTTACAACGTGTTGTTTAGGAAAAACAAGATAATTTCGCACGATGCGGGATTTCCTTAAAACGTGATTTTCTGAAAAATTTTGACGAAAGAAAATTCTCCTTTTGGTTCTCTTTAGATGCTACATGTTAAGACGTACACGCCACAATAATTCTTTTCGAGATACAACATGTAGTTTTGGAGATACAAGCTAATTTTGTACTATGCGTTATTTCTTCTCCTAAAGAGTTTCCAATGCGTACGTATATGTCTTTACTCTGCAAAACTGTATTTCCTTATGAAGTGGTATTCTTACATATCCTTTCGAGAGAAAACTGTCCTGTGCCTTCTCTTTTGAGGCTACACACTTAGACATACACGCAACATGAAAGCTTTTCGACTTACAACGTGTTGTTTAGGAAAAACAAGATAATTTCGCACGATGCAGGATTTCCTTAAAACGTGATTTTCTGAAAAATTTTGACGAAAGAAAATTCTCCTTTTGGTTCTCTTTAGATGCTACATGTTAAGACGTACACGCCACAACAATTCTTTTCGAGATACAACGTGTAGTTTTGGAGATACAAGCTAATTTTGTACAATGCGTTATTTCTTCTCGTAAAGAGTTTCCAATGCGTACGTATATGTCTTTACTCTGCAAAACTGTATTTCCTTATGAAGTGGTATTCTTACATATCCTTTCGAGAGAAAACTGTCCTGTGCCTTCTCTTTTGAGGCTACACACTTAGACATACACGCAACATGAAAGTTTTTCGACTTACAACGTGTTGTTTAGGAAAAACAAGATAATTTCGCGCGATTCGGGATTTCCTTAAAAGGTGATTTTCTGAAAAATTTTGACGAAAGAAAATTCTCCTTTTGGTTCTCTTTAGATGCTACATGTTAAGACGTACACGCCACAACAATTCTTTTTGAGATACAACGTGTAGTTTTGGAGATACAAGCTAATTTTGTACTATGCGTTATTTCTTCTCGTAAAGAGTTTCCAATGCGTACTTATATGTCTTTACTCTGCAAAACTGTATTTCCTTATGAAGTGGTATTCTTACATATCCTTTCAACAGAAAACTGTCCTGTGCCTTCTCTTTTGAGGCTACACACTTAGACATACACGCAACATGAAAGCTTTTCGACTTACAACGTGTTGTTTAGGAAAAACAAGATAATATCGCACGATGCGGGATTTCCTTAAAACGTGATTTTCTGAAAAATTTTGACGAAAGAAAATTCTCCTTTTGGTTCTCTTTAGATGCTACATGTTAAGACGTACACGCCACAACAATTCTTTTCGAGATACAACGTGTAGTTTTGGAGATACAAGCTAATTTTGTACTATGCGTTATTTCTTCTCGTAAAGAGTTTCCAATGCGTACGTATATGTCTTTACTCTGCAAAACTGTATTTCCTTATGAAGTGGTATTCTTACATATCCTTTCGAGAGAAAACTGTCCTGTGACTTCTCTTTTGAGGCTACACACTTAGACATACACGCAACATGAAAGCTTTTCGACTTACAACGTGTTGTTTAGGAAAAACAAGATAATTTCGCACGATGCGGGATTTCCTTAAAACGTGATTTTCTGAAAAATTTTGACGAAAGAAAATTCTCCTTTTGGTTCTCTTTAGATGCTACATGTTAAGACGTGCACGCCACAACAACTCTTTTCGAGATACAACATGTAGTTTTGGAGATACAAGCTAATTTTGTACTATGCGTTATTTCTTCTCGTAAAGAGTTTCCAATGCATACGTATATGTCTTTACTCTGCAAAACTGTATTTCCTTATGAAGTGGTATTCTTACATATCCTTTCGAGAGAAAACTGTCCTGTGCCTTCTCTTTTGAGGCTCCACACTTAGACATACACGCAACATGAAAGCTTTTCGACTTACAACGTGTTGTTTAGGAAAAACAAGATAATTTCGCACGATGCGGGATTTCCGTAAAACGTGATTTTCTGAAAAATTTTGACGAAAGAAAATTCTCCTTTTGGTTCTCTTTAGATGCTACATGTTAAGACGTACACGCCACAACAATTCTTTTTGAGATACAACGTGTAGTTTTGGAGATACAAGCTAATTTTGTACTATGCGTTATTTCTTCTAGTAAAGAGTTTCCAATGCGTACTTATATGTCTTTACTCTGCAAAACTGTATTTCCTTATGAAGTGGTATTCTTACATATCCTTTCAACAGAAAACTGTCCTGTGCCTTCTCTTTTGAGGCTACACACTTAGACATACACGCAACATGAAAGCTTTTCGACTTACAACGTGTTGTTTAGGAAAAACAAGATAATTTCGCACGATGCGGGATTTCCTTAAAACGTGATTTTCTGAAAAATTTTGACGAAAGAAAATTCTCCTTTTGGTTCTCTTTAGATGCTACATGTTAAGACGTACACGCCACAACAATTCTTTTCGAGATACAACGTGTAGTTTTGGAGATACAAGCTAATTTTGTACTATGCGTTATTTCTTCTCGTAAAGAGTTTCCAATGCGTACGTATATGTCTTTACTCTGCAAAACTGTATTTCCTTATGAAGTGGTATTCTTACATATCCTTTCGAGAGAAAACTGTCCTGTGACTTCTCTTTTGAGGCTACACACTTAGACATACACGCAACATGAAAGCTTTTCGACTTACAACGTGTTGTTTAGGAAAAACAAGATAATTTCGCACGATGCGGGATTTCCTTAAAACGTGATTTTCTGAAAAATTTTGACGAAAGAAAATTCTCCTTTTGGTTCTCTTTAGATGCTACATGTTAAGACGTGCACGCCACAACAACTCTTTTCGAGATACAACATGTAGTTTTGGAGATACAAGCTAATTTTGTACTATGCGTTATTTCTTCTCGTAAAGAGTTTCCAATGCATACGTATATGTCTTTACTCTGCAAAACTGTATTTCCTTATGAAGTGGTATTCTTACATATCCTTTCGAGAGAAAACTGTCCTGTGCCTTCTCTTTTGAGGCTCCACACTTAGACATACACGCAACATGAAAGCTTTTCGACTTACAACGTGTTGTTTAGGAAAAACAAGATAATTTCGCACGATGCGGGATTTCCGTAAAACGTGATTTTCTGAAAAATTTTGACGAAAGAAAATTCTCCTTTTCGTTTTCTTTAGATGCTACATGTTAAGACGTACACGCCACAACAATTCTTTTCGAGATACAACGTGTAGTTTTGGAGATACAAGCTAATTTTGTACTATGCCTTATTTCTTCTCGTAAAGAGTTTCCAATGCGTACTTATATGTCTTTACTCTGCAAAACTGTATTTCCTTATGAAGTGGTATTCTTACATATCCTTTCGAGAGAAAACTGTCCTGTGCCTTCTCTTTTGAGGCTACACACTTAGACATACACGCAACATGAAAGCTTTTCGACTTACAACATGTTGTTTAGGAAAAACAAGATAATTTCGCACGATGCGGGATTTCCTTAAAAGGTGATTTTCTGAAAAATTTTGACGAAAGAAAATTCTCCTTTTGGTTCTCTTTAGATGCTACATGTTAAGACGTACACGCCACAATAATTCTTTTCGAGATACAACATGTAGTTTTGGAGATACAAGCTAATTTTGTACTATGCGATATTTCTTCTCCTAAAGAGTTTCCAATGCGTACGTATATGTCTTTACTCTGCAAAACTGTATTTCCTTATGAAGTGGTATTCTTACATATCCTTTCGAGAGAAAACTGTCCTGTGCCTTCTCTTTTGAGGCTACACACTTAGACATACACGCAACATGAAAGCTTTTCGACTTACAACGAGTTGTTTAGGAAAAACAAGATAATTTCGTACGATGCGGGATTTCCTTAAAACGTGATTTTCTGAAAAATTTTGACGAAAGAAAATTCTCCTTTTGGTTCTCTTTAGATGCTAAATGTTAAGACGTACACGCCACAACAATTCTTTTCGAGATACAACGTGTAGTTTTGGAGATACAAGCTAATTTTGTACTATGCGTTATTTCTTCTCGTAAATAGTTTCCAATGCGTACTTATATGTCTTTACTCTGCAAAACTGTATTTCCTTATGAAGTGGTATTCTTACATATCCTTTCGAGAGAAAACTGTCCTGTGCCTTCTCTTTTGAGGCTACACACTTAGACATACTCGCAACATGAAAGCTTTTCGACTTACAACGTGTTGTTTAGGAAAAACAAGATAATTTCGCACGATGCGGGATTTCCTTAAAACGTGATTTTCTGAAAAATTTTGACGAAAGAAAATTCTCCTTTTGGTTCTCTTTAGATGCTACATGTTAAGACGTACACGCCACAACAATTCTTTTCGAGATACAACGTGTAGTTTTGGAGATACAAGCTAATTTTGTACTATGCGTTATTTCTTCTCGTAAAGAGTTTCCAATGCGTACGTATATGTCTTTACTCTGCAAAACTGTATTTCCTTATGAAGTGGTATTCTTACATATCCTTTCGAGAGAAAACTGTCCTGTGCCTTCTCTTTTGAGGCTACACACTTAGACATACACGCAACATGAAAGCTTTTCGACTTACAACGTGTTGTTTAGGAAAAACAAGATAATTTCGCACGATGCGGGATTTCCTTAAAACGTGATTTTCTGAAAAATTTTGACGAAAGAAAATTCTCCTTTTGGTTCTCTTTAGATGCTACATGTTAAGACGTACACGCCACAACAATTCTTTTCGAGATACAACATGTAGTTTTGGAGATACAAGCTAATTTTGTACTATGCGTTATTTCTTCTCGTAAAGAGTTTCCAGTGCATACATATATGTCTTTACTTTGCAAAACTGTATTTCCTTATGAAGTGGTATTCTTACATATCCTTTCGAGAGAAAACTGTCCTGTGCCTTCTCTTTTGAGGCTACACACTTAGACATACACGCAACATGAAAGCTTTTCGACTTACAACGTGTTGTTTAGGAAAAACAAGATAATTTCGCACGATGCGGGATTTCCTTAAAACGTGATTTTCTGAAAAATTTTGACGAAAGAAAATTCTCCTTTTGGTTCTCTTTAGATGCTACATGTTAAGACGTACATGCCACAACAATTCTTTTCGAGAAACAACGTGTAGTTTTGGAGATACAAGCTAATTTTGTACTATGTGTTATTTCTTCTCGTAAAGAGTTTCCAATGCGTACGTATATGTGTTTACTCTGCAAAACTGTATTTCCTTATGAAGTGGTATTCTTACATATCCTTTCGAGAGAAAACTGTCCTGTGCCTTCTCTTTTGAGGCTACACACTTAGACATACACGCAACATGAAAGCTTTTCGACTTACAACGTGTTGTTTAGGAAAAACAAGATAATTTCGCACGATGCGGGATTTCCTTAAAACGTGATTTTCTGAAAAATTTTGACGAAAGAAAATTCTCCTTTTGGTTCTCTTTAGATGCTACATGTTAAGACGTACACGCCACAACAATTCTTTTCGAGATACAACGTGTAGTTTTGGAGATACAAGCTAATTTTGTACTATGCGTTATTTCTTCTCGTAAAGAGTTTCCAATGCGTACGTATATGTCTTTACTCTGCAAAACTGTATTTCCTTATGAAGTGGTATTCTTACATATCCTTTCGAGAGAAAACTGTCCTGTGCCTTCTCTTTTGAGGCTACACACTTAGACATACACGCAACATGAAAGCTTTTCGACTTACAACGTGTTGTTTAGGAAAAACAAGATAATTTCGTACGATGCGGGATTTCCTTAAAACGTGATTTTCTGAAAAATTTTGACGAAAGAAAATTCTCCTTTTGGTTCTCTTTAGATGCTACATGTTAAGACGTACACGCCACAACAATTCTTTTCGAGATACAACGTGTAGTTTTGGAGATACAAGCTAATTTTGTACTATGCGTTATTTCTTCTCGTAAATAGTTTCCAATGCGTAAGTATATGTCTTTACTCTGCAAAACTGTATTTCCTTATGAAGTGGTATTCTTACATATCCTTTCGAGAGAAAACTGTCCTGTGCCTTCTCTTTTGAGGCTACACACTTAGACATACACGCAACATGAAAGCTTTTCGACTTACAACGTGTTGTTTAGGAAAAACAAGATAATTTCGCACGATGCGGGATTTCCTTAAAACGTGATTTTCTGAAAAATTTTGACGAAAGAAAATTCTCCTTTTGGTTCTCTTTAGATGCTACATGTTAAGACGTACACGCCACAACAATTCTTTTCGAGATACAACATGTAGTTTTGGAGATACAAGCTAATTTTGTACTATGCGTTATTTCTTCTCGTAAAGAGTTTCCAGTGCGTACATATATGTCTTTACTCTGCAAAACTGTATTTCCTTATGAAGTGGTATTCTTACATATCCTTTCGAGAGAAAACTGTCCTGTGCCTTCTCTTTTGAGGCTACACACTTAGACATACACGCAACATGAAAGCTTTTCGACTTACAACGTGTTGTTTAGGAAAAACAAGATAATTTCGCACGATGCGGGATTTCCTTAAAACGTGATTTTCTGAAAAATTTTGACGAAAGAAAATTCTCCTTTTGGTTCTCTTTAGATGCTACATGTTAAGACGTACACGCCACAACAATTCTTTTCGAGATACAACGTGTAGTTTTGGAGATACAAGCTAATTTTGTACTATGCGTTATTTCTTCTCATAAAGAGTTTCCAATGCGTACGTATATGTCTTTACTCTGCAAAACTGTATTTCCTTATGAAGTGGTATTCTTACATATCCTTTCGAGAGAAAACTGTCCTGTGCCTTCTCTTTTGAGGCTACACACTTAGACATACACGCAACATGAAAGCTTTTCGACTTACAACGTGTTGTTTAGGAAAAACAAGATAATTTCGCATGATGCGGGATTTCCTTAAAACGTGATTTTCTGAAAAATTTTGACGAAAGAAAATTCTCCTTTTGGTTCTCTTTAGATGCTACATGTTAAGACGTACACGCCACAACAATTCTTTTCGAGATACAACGTGTAGTTTTAGAGATACAAGCTAATTTTGTACTATGCGTTATTTCTTCTCGTAAAGAGTTTCCAATGCGTACATATATGTCTTTACTCTGCAAAACTGTATTTCCTTATGAAGTGGTATTCTTACATATCCTTTCGAGAGAAAACTGTCCTGTGCCTTCTCTTTTGAGGCTACACACTTAGACATACACGCAACATGAAAGCTTTTCGACTTACAACGTGTTGTTTAGGAAAAACAAGATAATTTCGCACGATGCGGGATTTCCTTAAAACGTGATTTTCTGAAAAATTTTGACGAAAGAAAATTCTCCTTTTGGTTCTCTTTAGATGCTACATGTTAAGACGTACACGCCACAACAATTCTTTTCGAGATACAACGTGTAGTTTTGGAGATACAAGCTAATTTTGTACTATGCGTTATTTCTTCTCGTAAAGAGTTTCCAATGCGTACGTATATGTCTTTACTCTGCAAAACTGTATTTCCTTATGAAGTGTTATTCTTACATATCCTTTCGAGAGAAAACTGTCCTGTGCCTTCTCTTTTGAGGCTACACACTTAGACATACACGCAACATGAAAGCTTTTCGACTTACAACGTGTTGTTTAGGAAAAACAAGATAATTTCGTACGATGCGGGATTTCCTTAAAACGTGATTTTCTGAAAAATTTTGACGAAAGAAAATTCTCCTTTTGGTTCTCTTTAGATGCTACATGTTAAGACGTACACGCCACAACAATTCTTTTCGAGATACAACGTGTAGTTTTGGAGATACAAGCTAATTTTGTACTATGCGTTATTTCTTCTCGTAAATAGTTTCCAATGCGTAAGTATATGTCTTTACTCTGCAAAACTGTATTTCCTTATGAAGTGGTATTCTTACATATCCTTTCGAGAGAAAACTGTCCTGTGCCTTCTCTTTTGAGGCTACACACTTAGACATACACGCAACATGAAAGCTTTTCGACTTACAACGTGTTGTTTAGGAAAAACAAGATAATTTCGCACGATGCGGGATTTCCTTAAAACGTGATTTTCTGAAAAATTTTGACGAAAGAAAATTCTCCTTTTGGTTCTCTTTAGATGCTACATGTTAAGACGTACACGCCACAACAATTCTTTTCGAGATACAACATGTAGTTTTGGAGATACAAGCTAATTTTGTACTATGCGTTATTTCTTCTCGTAAAGAGTTTCCAGTGCATACATATATGTCTTTACTTTGCAAAACTGTATTTCCTTATGAAGTGGTATTCTTACATATCCTTTCGAGAGAAAACTGTCCTGTGCCTTCTCTTTTGAGGCTACACACTTAGACATACACTCAACATGAAAGCTTTTCGACTTACAACGTGTTGTTTAGGAAAAACAAGATAATTTCGCACGATGCGGGATTTCCTTAAAACGTGATTTTCTGAAAAATTTTGACGAAAGAAAATTCTCCTTTTGGTTCTCTTTAGATGCTACATGTTAAGACGTACACGCCACAACAATTCTTTTCGAGATACAACGTGTAGTTTTGGAGATACAAGCTAATTTTGTACTATGCGTTATTTCTTCTCGTAAAGAGTTTCCAATGCGTACGTATATGTCTTTACTCTGCAAAACTGTATTTCCTTATGAAGTGGTATTCTTACATATCCTTTCGAGAGAAAACTGTCCTGTGCCTTCTCTTTTGAGGCTCCACACTTAGACATACACGCAACATGAAAGCTTTTCGACTTACAACGTGTTGTTTAGGAAAAAGAAGATAATTTCGCACGATGCGGGATTTCCGTAAAACGTGATTTTCTGAAAAATTTTGACGAAAGAAAATTCTCCTTTTGGTTCTCTTTAGATGCTACATGTTAAGACGTACACGCCACAACAATTCTTTTCGAGATACAACGTGTAGTTTTGGAGATACAAGCTAATTTTGTACTATGCGTTATTTCTTCTCGTAAAGAGTTTCCAATGCGTACGTATATGTCTTTACTCTGCAAAACTGTATTTCCTTATGAAGTGGTATTCTTACATATCCTTTCGAGAGAAAACTGTCCTGTGCCTTCTCTTTTGAGGCTACACACTTAGACATACACGCAACATGAAAGCTTTTCGACTTACAACGTGTTGTTTAGGAAAAACAAGATAATTTCGTACGATGCGGGATTTCCTTAAAACGTGATTTTCTGAAAAATTTTGACGAAAGAAAATTCTCCTTTTGGTTCTCTTTAGATGCTACATGTTAAGGCGTACACGCCACAACAATTCTTTTCGAGATACAACGTGTAGTTTTGGAGATACAAGCTAATTTTGTACTATGCGTTATTTCTTCTCGTAAATAGTTTCCAATGCGTAAGTATATGTCTTTACTCTGCAAAACTGTATTTCCTTATGAAGTGGTATTCTTACATATCCTTTCGAGAGAAAACTGTCCTGTGCCTTCTCTTTTGAGGCTACACACTTAGACATACACGCAACATGAAAGCTTTTCGACTTACAACGTGTTGTTTAGGAAAAACAAGATAATTTCGCACGATGCGGGATTTCCTTAAAACGTGATTTTCTGAAAAATTTTGACGAAAGAAAATTCTCCTTTTGGTTCTCTTTAGATGCTACATGTTAAGACGTACACGCCACAACAATTCTTTTCGAGATACAACATGTAGTTTTGGAGATACAAGCTAATTTTGTACTATGCGTTATTTCTTCTCGTAAAGAGTTTCCAGTGCATACATATATGTCTTTACTTTGCAAAACTGTATTTCCTTATGAAGTGGTATTCTTACATATCCTTTCGAGAGAAAACTGTCCTGTGCCTTCTCTTTTGAGGCTACACACTTAGACATACACGCAACATGAAAGCTTTTCGACTTACAACGTGTTGTTTAGGAAAAACAAGATAATTTTGCACGATGCGGGATTTCCTTAAAACGTGATTTTCTGAAAAATTTTGACGAAAGAAAATTCTCCTTTTGGTTCTCTTTAGATGCTACATGTTAAGACATACACGCCACAACAATTCTTTTCGAGATACAACGTGTAGTTTTGGAGATACAAGCTAATTTTGTACTATGCGTTATTTCTTCTCGTAATGAGTTTCCAATGCGTACGTATATGTCTTTACTCTGCAAAACTGTATTTCCTTATGAAGTGGTATTCTTACATATCCTTTCGAGAGAAAACTGTCCTGTGCCTTCTCTTTTGAGGCTACACACTTAGACATACACGCAACATGAAAGCTTTTCGACTTACAACGTGTTGTTTAGGAAAAACAAGATAATTTCGTACGATGCGGGATTTCCTTAAAATGTGATTTTCTGAAAAATTTTGACGAAAGAAAATTCTCCTTTTGGTTCTCTTTAGATGCTACATGTTAAGACGTACACGCCACAACAATTCTTTTCAAGATACAACGTGTAGTTTTGGAGATACAAGCTAATTTTGTACTATGCGTTATTTCTTCTCGTAAATAGTTTCCAATGCGTAAGTATATGTCTTTACTCTGCAAAACTGTATTTCCTTATGAAGTGGTATTCTTACATATCCTTTCGAGAGAAAACTGTCCTGTGCCTTCTCTTTTGAGGCTACACACTTAGACATACACGCAACATGAAAGCTTTTCGACTTACAACGTGTTGTTTAGGAAAAACAAGATAATTTCGCACGATGCGGGATTTCCGTAAAACGTGATTTTCTGAAAAATTTTGACGAAAGAAAATTCTCCTTTTGGTTCTCTTAGATGCTACATGTTAAGACGTACACGCCACAACAATTCTTTTCGAGATACAACATGTAGTTTTGGAGATACAAGCTAATTTTGTACTATGCGTTATTTCTTCTCGTAAAGAGTTTCCAGTTCGTACATATATGTCTTTACTCTGCAAAACTGTATTTCCTTATGAAGTGGTATTCTTACATATCCTTTCGAGAGAAAACTGTCCTGTGCCTTCTCTTTTGAGGCTACACACTTAGACATACACGCAACATGAAAGCTTTTCGACTTACAACGTGTTGTTTAGGAAAAACAAGATAATTTCGCACGATGCGGGATTTCCTTAAAACGTGATTTTCTGAAAAATTTTGACGAAAGAAAATTCTCCTTTTGGTTCTCTTTAGATGCTACATGTTAAGACGTACACGCCACAACAATTCTTTTCGAGATACAACGTGTAGTTTTGGAGATACAAGCTAATTTTGTACTATGCGTTATTTCTTCTCGTAAAGAGTTTCCAATGCGTACGTATATGTCTTTACTCTGCAAAACTGTATTTCCTTATGAAGTGGTATTCTTACATATCCTTTCGAGAGAAAACTGTCCTGTGCCTTCTCTTTTGAGGCTACACACTTAGACATACACGCAACATGAAAGCTTTTCGACTTACAACGTGTTGTTTAGGAAAAACAAGATAATTTCGCACGATGCGGGATTTCCTTAAAACGTGATTTTCTGAAAAATTTTGACGAAAGAAAATTCTCCTTTTGGTTCTCTTTAGATGCTACATGTTAAGACGTACACGCCACAACAATTCTTTTCGAGATACAACGTGTAGTTTTGGAGATACAAGCTAATTTTGTACTATGCGTTATTTCTTCTCGTAATGAGTTTCCAATGCGTACGTATATGTCTTTACTCTGCAAAACTGTATTTCCTTATGAAGTGGTATTCTTACATATCCTTTCGAGAGAAAACTGTCCTGTGCCTTCTCTTTTGAGGCTACACACTTAGACATACACGCAACATGAAAGCTTTTCGACTTACAACGTGTTGTTTAGGAAAAACAAGATAATTTCGTACGATGCGGGATTTCCTTAAAACGTGATTTTCTGAAAAATTTTGACGAAAGAAAATTCTCCTTTTGGTTCTCTTTAGATGCTACATGTTAAGACGTACACGCCACAACAATTCTTTTCGAGATACAACGTGTAGTTTTGGAGATACAAGCTAATTTTGTACTATGCTTATTTCTTCTCGTAAATAGTTTCCAATGCGTAAGTATATGTCTTTACTCTGCAAAACTGTATTTCCTTATGAAGTGGTATTCTTACATATCCTTTCGAGAGAAAACTGTCCTGTGCCTTCTCTTTTGAGGCTACACACTTAGACATACACGCAACATGAAAGCTTTTCGACTTACAACGTGTTGTTTAGGAAAAACAAGATAATTTCGTACGATGCGGGATTTCCTTAAAACGTGATTTTCTGAAAAATTTTGACGAAAGAAAATTCTCCTTTTGGTTCTCTTTAGATGCTACATGTTAAGACGTACACGCCACAACAATTCTTTTCGAGATACAACATGTAGTTTTGGAGATACAAGCTAATTTTGTACTATGCGTTATTTCTTCTCGTAAAGAGTTTCCAGTGCGTACATATATGTCTTTACTCTGCAAAACTGTATTTCCTTATGAAGTGGTATTCTTACATATCCTTTCGAGAGAAAACTGTCCTGTGCCTTCTCTTTTGAGGCTACACACTTAGACATACACGCAACATGAAAGCTTTTCGACTTACAACGTGTTGTTTAGGAAAAACAAGATAATTTCGCACGATGCGGGATTTCCTTAAAACGTGATTTTCTGAAAAATTTTGACGAAAGAAAATTCTCCTTTTGGTTCTCTTTAGATGCTACATGTTAAGACGTACACGCCACAACAATTCTTTTCGAGATACAATGTGTAGTTTTGGAGATACAAGCTAATTTTGTACTATGCGTTATTTCTTCTCGTAAAGAGTTTCCAATGCGTACGTCTATGTCTTTACTCTGCAAAACTGTATTTCCTTATGAAGTGGTATTCTTACATATCCTTTCGAGAGAAATCTGTCCTGTGCCTTTTCTTTTGAGGCTACACACTTAGACATACACGCAACATGAAAGCTTTTCGACTTACAACGTGTTGTTTAGGAAAAACAAGATAATTTCGCACGATGCGGGATTTCCTTAAAACGTGATTTTCTGAAAAATTTTGACGAAAGAAAATTTTCCTTTTGGTTCTCTTTAGATGCTACATGTTAAGACGTACACGCCACAACAATTCTTTTCGAGATACAACGTGTAGTTTTGGAGATACAAGCTAATTTTGTACTATGCGTTATTTCTTCACGTAAAGAGTTGCCAATGCGTACGTATATGTCTTTACTCTGCAAAACTGTATTTCCTTATGAAGTGGTATTCTTACATATCCTTTCGAGAGAAAACTGTCCTGTGCCTTCTCTTTTGAGGTTACACACTTAGACATACACGCAACATGAAAGCTTTTCGACTTACAACGTGTTGTTTAGGAAAAACAAGATAATTTCGCACGATGCGGGATTTCCTTAAAACGTGATTTTCTGAAAAATTTTGACGAAAGAAAATTCTCCTTTTGGTTCTCTTTAGATGCTACATGTTAAGACGTACACGCCACAACAATTCTTTTCGAGATACAACGTGTAGTTTTGGAGATACAAGCTAATTTTGTACTATGCGTTATTTCTTCTCTTAAAGAGTTTCCAATGCGTACGTATATGTCTTTACTCTGCAAAACTGTATTTCCTTATGAAGTGGTATTCTTACATATCCTTTCGAGAGAAAACTGTCCTGTGCCTTCTCTTTTGAGGATACACACTTAGACATACACGCAACATGAAAGCTTTTCGACTTACAACGTGTTGTTTAGGAAAAACAAGATAATTTCGCACGATGCGGGATTTCCTTAAAACGTGATTTTCTGAAAAATTTTGACGAAAGAAAATTCTCCTTTTGGTTCTCTTTAGATGCTACATGTTAAGACGTACACGCCACAACAATTCTTTTCGAGATACAACGTGTAGTTTTGGAGATACAAGCTAATTTTGTACTATGTGTTTTTTCTTCTCGTAAAGAGTTTCCAATGCGTACTTATATGTCTTTACTCTGCAAAACTGTATTTCCTTATGAAGTGGTATTCTTACATATCCTTTCGAGAGAAAACTGTCCTGTGCCTTCTCTTTTGAGGCTACACACTTAGACATACACGCAACATGAAAGCTTTTCGACTTACAACGTGTTGTTTAGGAAAAACAAGATAATTTCGTACGATGCGGGATTTCCTTAAAACGTGATTTTCTGAAAAATTTTGACGAAAGAAAATTCTCCTTTTGGTTCTCTTTAGATGCTACATGTTAAGACGTACACGCCACAACAATTCTTTTCGAGATACAACGTGTAGTTTTGGAGATACAAGCTAATTTTGTACTATGCGTTATTTCTTCTCGTAAATAGTTTCCAATGCGTAAGTATATGTCTTTACTCTGCAAAACTGTATTTCCTTATGAAGTGGTATTCTTACATATCCTTTCGAGAGAAAACTGTCCTGTGCCTTCTCTTTTGAGGCTACACACTTAGACATACACGCAACATGAAAGCTTTTCGACTTACAACGTGTTGTTTAGGAAAAACAAGATAATTTCGCACGATGCGGGATTTCCTTAAAACGTGATTTTCTGAAAAATTTTGACGAAAGAAAATTCTCCTTTTGGTTCTCTTTAGATGCTACATGTTAAGACGTACACGCCACAACAATTCTTTTCGAGATACAACATGTAGTTTTGGAGATACAAGCTAATTTTGTACTATGCGTTATTTCTTCTCGTAAAGAGTTTCCAGTGCATACATATATGTCTTTACTTTGCAAAACTGTATTTCCTTATGAAGTGGTATTCTTACATATCCTTTCGAGAGAAAACTGTCCTGTGCCTTCTCTTTTGAGGCTACACACTTAGACATACACGCAACATGAAAGCTTTTCGACTTACAACGTGTTGTTTAGGAAAAACAAGATAATTTCGCACGATGCGGGATTTCCTTAAAACGTGATTTTCTGAAAAATTTTGACGAAAGAAAATTCTCCTTTTGGTTCTCTTTAGATGCTACATGTTAAGACGTACACGCCACAACAATTCTTTTCGAGATACAACGTGTAGTTTTGGAGATACAAGCTAATTTTGTACTATGCGTTATTTCTTCTCGTAATGAGTTTCCAATGCGTACGTATATGTCTTTACTCTGCAAAACTGTATTTCCTTATGAAGTGGTATTCTTACATATCCTTTCGAGAGAAAACTGTCCTGTGCCTTCTCTTTTGAGGCTACACACTTAGACATACACGCAACATGAAAGCTTTTCGACTTACAACGTGTTGTTTAGGAAAAACAAGATAATTTCGTACGATGCGGGATTTCCTTAAAACGTGATTTTCTGAAAAATTTTGACGAAAGAAAATTCTCCTTTTGGTTCTCTTTAGATGCTACATGTTAAGACGTACACGCCACAACAATTCTTTTCGAGATACAACGTGTAGTTTTGGAGATACAAGCTAATTTTGTACTATGCGTTATTTCTTCTCCTAAATAGTTTCCAATGCGTAAGTATATGTCTTTACTCTGCAAAACTGTATTTCCTTATGAAGTGGTATTCTTACATATCCTTTCGAGAGAAAACTGTCCTGTGCCTTCTCTTTTGAGGCTACACACTTAGACATACACGCAACATGAAAGCTTTTCGACTTACAACGTGTTGTTTAGGAAAAACAAGATAATTTCGCACGATGCGGGATTTCCTTAAAACGTGATTTTCTGAAAAATTTTGACGAAAGAAAATTCTCCTTTTGGTTCTCTTTAGATGCTACATGTTAAGACGTACACGCCACAACAATTCTTTTCGAGATACAACATGTAGTTTTGGAGATACAAGCTAATTTTGTACTATGCGTTATTTCTTCTCGTAAAGAGTTTCCAGTGCGTACATATATGTCTTTACTCTGCAAAACTGTATTTCCTTATGAAGTGGTATTCTTACATATCCTTTCGAGAGAAAACTGTCCTGTGCCTTCTCTTTTGAGGCTACACACTTAGACATACACGCAACATGAAAGCTTTTCGACTTACAACGTGTTGTTTAGGAAAAACAAGATAATTTCGCACGATGCGGGATTTCCTTAAAACGTGATTTTCTGAAAAATTTTGACGAAAGAAAATTCTCCTTTTGGTTCTCTTTAGATGCTACATGTTAAGACGTACACGCCACAACAATTCTTTTCGAGATACAACGTGTAGTTTTGGAGATACAAGCTAATTTTGTACTATGCGTTATTTCTTCTCGTAAAGAGTTTCCAATGCGTACGTATATGTCTTTACTCTGCAAAACTGTATTTCCTTATGAAGTGGTATTCTTACATATCCTTTCGAGAGAAAACTGTCCTGTGCCTTCTCTTTTGAGGCTACACACTTAGACATACACGCAACATGAAAGCTTTTCGACTTACAACGTGTTGTTTAGGAAAAACAAGATAATTTTGCACGATGCGGGATTTCCTTAAAACGTGATTTTCTGAAAAATTTTGACGAAAGAAAATTCTCCTTTTGGTTCTCTTTAGATGCTACATGTTAAGACGTACACGCCACAACAATTCTTTTCGAGATACAACGTGTAGTTTTGGAGATACAAGCTAATTTTGTACTATGCGTTATTTCTTCTAGTAATGAGTTTCCAATGCGTACGTATATGTCTTTACTCTGCAAAACTGTATTTCCTTATGAAGTGGTATTCTTACATATCCTTTCGAGAGAAAACTGTCCTGTGCCTTCTCTATTGAGGCTACACACTTAGACATACACGCAACATGAAAGCTTTTCGACTTACAACGTGTTGTTTAGGAAAAACAAGATAATTTCGTACGATGCGGGATTTCCTTAAAACGTG
This sequence comes from Apodemus sylvaticus, assembly GCF_947179515.1. NCBI lineage: Eukaryota > Metazoa > Chordata > Mammalia > Rodentia > Muridae > Apodemus > Apodemus sylvaticus. The sequence goes on along the minus strand of NC_067474.1, from coordinate 1,252,939 downwards.
ATTTTCTGAAAAATTTTGACGAAAGAAAATTCTCCTTTTGGCTCTCTTTAGATGCTACATGTTAAGACGTACACGCCACAACAATTCTTTTCGAGATACAACGTGTAGTTTTGGAGATACAAGCTAATTTTGTACTATGCGTTATTTCTTCTCGTAAATAGTTTCCAATGCCTAAGTATATGTCTTTACTCTGCAAAACTGTATTTCCTTATGAAGTGGTATTCTTACATATCCTTTCGAGAGAAAACTGTCCTGTGCCTTCTCTTTTGAGGCTACACACTTAGACATACACGCAACATGAAAGCTTTTCGACTTACAACGTGTTGTTTAGGAAAAACAAGATAATTTCGCACGATGCGGGATTTCCTTAAAACGTGATTTTCTGAAAAATTTTGACGAAAGAAAATTCTCCTTTTGGTTCTCTTTAGATGCTACATGTTAAGACGTACACGCCACAACAATTCTTTTCGAGATACAACATGTAGTTTTGGAGATACAAGCTAATTTTGTACTATGCGTTATTTCTTCTCGTAAAGAGTTTCCAGTGCGTACATATATGTCTTTACTCTGCAAAACTGTATTTCCTTATGAAGTGGTATTCTTACATATCCTTTCGAGAGAAAACTGTCCTGTGCCTTCTCTTTTGAGGCTACACACTTAGACATACACGCAACATGAAAGCTTTTCGACTTACAACGTGTTGTTTAGGAAAAACAAGATAATTTCGCACGATGCGGGATTTCCTTAAAACGTGATTTTCTGAAAAATTTTGACGAAAGAAAATTCTCCTTTTGGTTCTCTTTAGATGCTACATGTTAAGACATACACGCCACAACAATTCTTTTCGAGATACAACGTGTAGTTTTGGAGATACAAGCTAATTTTGTACTATGCGTTATTTCTTCTCGTAAAGAGTTTCCAATGCGTACGTATATGTCTTTACTCTGCAAAACTGTATTTCCTTATGAAGTGGTATTCTTACATATCCTTTCGAGAGAAAACTGTCCTGTGCCTTCTCTTTTGAGGCTACACACTTAGACATACACGCAACATGAAAGCTTTTCGACTTACAACGTGTTGTTTAGGAAAAACAAGATAATTTCGCACGATGCGGGATTTCCTTAAAACGTGATTTTCTGAAAAATTTTGACGAAAGAAAATTCTCCTTTTGGTTCTCTTTAGATGCTACATGTTAAGACGTACACGCCACAACAATTCTTTTCGAGATACAACGTGTAGTTTTGGAGATACAAGCTAATTTTGTACTATGCATTATTTCTTCTCGTAAAGAGTTTCCAATGCGTACGTCTATGTCTTTACTCTGCAAAACTGTATTTCCTTATGAAGTGGTATTCTTACATATCCTTTCGAGAGAAAACTGTCCTGTGCCTTCTCTTTTGAGGCTACACACTTAGACATACACGCAACATGAAAGCTTTTCGACTTACAACGTGTTGTTTAGGAAAAACAAGATAATTTCGCACGATGCGGGATTTCCTTAAAACGTGATTTTCTGAAAAATGTTGACGAAAGAAAATTCTCCTTTTGGTTCTCTTTAGATGCTACATGTTAAGACGTACACGCCACAACAATTCTTTTCGAGATACAACATGTAGTTTTGGAGATACAAGCTAATTTTGTACTATGCGTTATTTCTTCTCGTAAAGAGTTTCCAATGCGTACATATATGTCTTTACTCTGCAAAATTGTATTTCCTTATGAAGTGGTATTCTTACATATCCTTTCGAGAGAAAACTGTCCTGTGCCTTCTCTTTTGAGGCTCCACACTTAGACATACACGCAATATGAAAGCTTTTCGACTTACAACGTGTTGTTTAGGAAAAACAAGATAATTTCGCAAGATGCGGGATTTCCTTAAAACGTGATTTTCTGAAAAATTTTGACGAAAGAAAATTCTCCTTTTGGTTCTCTTTAGATGCTACATGTTAAGACGTACACGCCACAACAATTCTTTGCGAGATACAACATGTAGTTTTGGAGATACAAGCTAATTTTGTACTATGCGTTATTTCTTCTCGTAAAGAGTTTCCAATGCGTACGTCTATGTCTTTACTCTGCAAAACTGTATTTCCTTATGAAGTGGTATTCTTACATATCCTTTCGAGAGAAAACTGTCCTGTGCCTTCTCTTTTGAGGCTCCACACTTAGACATACACGCAACATGAAAGCTTTTCGACTTACAACGTGTTGTTTAGGAAAAACAAGATAATTTCGCACGATGCGGGATTTCCTTAAAACGTGATTTTCTGAAAAATTTTGACGAAAGAAAATTCTCCTTTTGGTTCTCTTTAGATGCTACATGTTAAGACGTACACGCCACAACAATTCTTTTCGAGATACAACATGTAGTTTTGGAGATACAAGCTAATTTTGTACTATGCGTTATTTCTTCTCGTAAAGAGTTTCCAATGCGTACGTATATGTCTTTACTCTGCAAAACTGTATTTCCTTATGAAGTGGTATTCTTACATATCCTTTCGAGAGAAAACTGTCCTGTGCCTTCTCTTTTGAGGCTACACACTTAGACATATACGCAACATGAAAGCTTTTCGACTTACAACGTGTTGTTTAGGAAAAACAAGATAATTTCGCACGATGCGGGATTTCCTTAAAACGTGATTTTCTGAAAAATTTTGACGAAAGAAAATTCTCCTTTTGGTTCTCTTTAGATGCTACATGTTAAGACGTACACGCCACAACAATTCTTTTCGAGATACAACATGTAGTTTTGGAGATACAAGCTAATTTTGTACTATGCGTTATTTCTTCTCGTAAAGAGTTTCCAATGCGTACGTCTATGTCTTTACTCTGCAAAACTGTATTTCCTTATGAAGTGGTATTCTTACATATCCTTTCGAGAGAAAACTGTCCTGTGCCTTCTCTTTTGAGGCTACACACTTAGACATACACGCAACATGAAAGCTTTTCGACTTAAAACGTGTTGTTTAGGAAAAACAAGATAATTTTGCACGATGCGGGATTTCATTAAAACGTGATTTTCTGAAAAATTTTGACGAAAGAAAATTCTCCTTTTGGTTCTCTTTAGATGCTACATGTTAAGACGTACACGCCACAACAATTCTTTTCGAGATACAACGTGTAGTTTTGGAGATACAAGCTAATTTTGTACTATGCGTTATTTCTTCTCATAAAGTGTTTCCAATGCGTACGTATATGTCTTTACTCTGCAAAACTGTATTTCTTTATGAAGTGGTATTCTTACATATCCTTTCGAGAGAAAACTGTCCTGTGCCTTCTCTTTTGAGGCTACACACTTAGACATACACGCAACATGAAAGCTTTTCGACTTACAACGTGTTGTTTAGGAAAAACAAGATAATTTCGCACGATGCGGGATTTCCTTAAAACGTGATTTTCTGAAAAATTTTGACGAAAGAAAATTCTCCTTTTGGTTCTCTTTAGATGCTACATGTTCAGACGTACACGCCACAACAATTCTTTTCGAGATACAACATGTAGTTTTGGAGATACAAGCTAATTTTGTACTATGCGTTATTTCTTCTCGTAAAGAGTTTCCAATGCGTACGTCTATGTCTTTACTCTGCAAAACTGTATTTCCTTATGAAGTGGTATTCTTACATATCCTTTCGAGAGAAAACTGTCCTGTGCCTTCTCTTTTGAGGCTACACACTTAGACATACACGCAAAATGAAAGCTTTTCGACTTACAACGTGTTGTTTAGGAAAAACAAGATAATTTCGCACGATGCGGGATTTCCTTAAAACGTGATTTTCTGAAAAATTTTGAAGAAAGAAAATTCTCCTTTTGGTTCTCTTTAGATGCTACATGTTAAGACGTACACGCCACAACAATTCTTTTCGAGATACAACGTGTAGTGTTGGAGATACAAGCTAATTTTGTACTATGCCTTATTTCTTCTCGTAAAGAGTTTCCAATGCGTACTTATATGTCTTTACTCTGCAAAACTGTATTTCCTTATGAAGTGGTATTCTTACATATCCTTTCGAGAGAAAACTGTCCTGTGCCTTCTCTTTTGAGGCTACACACTTAGACATACACGCAACATGAAAGCTTTTCGACTTACAACGTGTTGTTTAGGAAAAACAAGATAATTTCGCACGATGCGGGATTTCCTTAAAACGTGATTTTCTGAAAAATTTTGAGGAAAGTAAATTCTCCTTTTGGTTCTCTTTAGATGCTACATGTTAAGACGTACACGCCACAACAATTCTTTTCGAGATACAACATGTAGTTTTGGAGATACAAGTTAATTTTGTACTATGCGTTAATTCTTCTCGTAAAGAGTTTCCAATGCGTACGTATATGTCTTTACTCTGCAAAACTGTATTTCCTTATGAAGTGGTATTCTTACATATCCTTTCGAGAGAAAACAGTCCTGTGCCTTCTCTTTTGAGGCTACACACTTAGACATACACGCAACATGAAAGCTTTTCGACTTACAACGTGTTGTTTAGGAAAAACAAGATAATTTCGCAGGATGCGGGATTTCCTTAAAACGTGATTTTCTGAAAAATTTTGACGAAAGAAAATTCTCCTTTTGGTTCTCTTTAGATGCTACATGTTAAGACGTACACGCCACAACAATTCTTTTCGAGATACAACATGTAGTTTTGGAGATACAAGCTACTTTTGTACTATGCGTTATTTCTTCTCGTAAAGAGTTGCCAATGCGTAAGTATATGTCTTTACTCTGCAAAACTGTATTTCCTTATGAAGTGGTATTCTTACATATCCTTTCGAGAGAAAACTGTCCTGTGCCTTCTCTTTTGAGGCTACACACTTAGACATACACGCAACATGAAAGCTTTTCGACTTACAACGTGTTGTTTAGGAAAAACAAGATAATTTCGCACGATGCGGGATTTCCTTAAAACGTGATTTTCTGAAAAATTTTGACGAAAGAAAATTCTCCTTTTGGTTCTCTTTAGATGCTACATGTTAAGACGTACACGCCACAACAATTCTTTTCGAGATACAACATGTAGTTTTGGAGATACAAGCTACTTTTGTACTATGCGTTATTTCTTCTCGTAAAGAGTTGCCAATGCGTACATATATGTCTTTACTCTGCAAAACTGTATTTCCTTATGAAGTGGTATTCTTACATAACCTTTCGAGAGAAAACTGTCCTGTGCCTTCTCTTTTGAGGCTACACACTTAGACATACACGCAACATGAAAGCTTTTCGACTTACAACGTGTTGTTTAGGAAAAACAAAATAATTTCGCACGATGCGGGATTTCCTTAAAACGTGATTTTCTGAAAAATTTGGACGAAAGAAAATTCTCCTTTTGGTTCTCTTTAGATGCTACATGTTAAGACGTACACGCCACAACAATTCTTTTCGAGATACAACATGTAGTTTTGGAGATACAAGCTAATATTGTACTATGCTTTATTTCTTCTCGTAAAGAGTTTCCAATGCGTACGTATATGTCTTTACTCTGCAAAACTGTATTTCCTTATGAAGTGGTATTCTTACATATCCTTTCGAGAGAAAACTGTCCTGTGCCTTCTCTTTTGAGGCTACACACTTAGACATACACGCAACATGAAAGCTTTTCGACTTACAACGTGTTGTTTAGGAAAAACAAGATAATTTCGCACGATGCGGGATTTCCTTAAAACGTGATTTTCTGAAAAATTTTGACGAAAGAAAATTCTCCTTTTGGTTCTCTTTAGATGCCACATGTTAAGACGTACACGCCACAACAATTCTTTTCGAGATACAACATGTAGTTTTGGAGATACAAGCTAATTTTGTACTATGCATTATTTCTTCTCGTAAAGAGTTTCCAATGCGTACGTATATGTCTTTTCTCTGCAAAACTGTATTTCCTTATGACGTGGTATTCTTACATATCCTTTCGAGAGAAAACTGTCCTGTGCCTTCTCTTTTGAGGCTACACACTTAGACATACACGCAACATGAAAGCTTTTCGACTTACAACGTGTTGTTTAGGAAAAACAAGATAATTTCGCACGATGCGGGATTTCCTTAAAACGTGATTTTCTGAAAAATTTTGACGAAAAAAAATTCTCCTTTTGGTTCTCTTTAGATGCTACATGTTAAGACGTACACGCCACAACAATTCTTTTCGAGATACAACATGTAGTTTTGGAGATACAAGCTAATTTTGTACTATGCGTTATTTCTTCTCTTAAAGAGTTTCCAATGCGTACATATATGTCTTTACTCTGCAAAACTGTATTTCCTTATGAAGTGGTATTCTTACATATCCTTTCGAGAGAAAACTGTCCTGTGCCTTCTCTTTTGAGGCTACACACTTAGATATACACGCAACATGAAAGCTTTTCGACTTACAACGTGTTGTTTAGGAAAAACAAGATAATTTCGCACGATGCGGGATTTCCTTAAAACGTGATTTTCTGAAAAATTTTGACGAAAGAAAATTCTCCTTTTGGTTCTCTTTAGATACTACATGTTAAGACGTACACGCCACAACAATTCTTTTCGAGATACAACATGTAGTTTTGGAGATACAAGCTAATTTTGTACTATGCGTTATTTCTTCTCGTAAAGAATTTCCAATGCGTATGTATATGTCTTTACTCTGCAAAACTGTATTTCCTTATGAAGTGGTATTCTTACATATCCTTTCGAGAGAAAACTGTCCTGTGCCTTCTCTTTTGAGGCTACACACTTAGACATACACGCAACATGAAAGCTTTTCGACTTACAACGTGTTGTTTAGGAAAAACAAGATAATTTCGCACGATGCGGGATTTCCTTAAAACGTGATTTTCTGAAAAATTTTGACGAAAGAAAATTCTCCTTTTGGTTCTCTTTAGATGCTACATGTTAAGACGTACACGCCACAACAATTCTTTTCGAGATACAACGTGTAGTTTTGGAGATACAAGCTAATTTTGTACTATGCGTTATTTCTTCTCGTAAAGAGTTTCCAATGCGTACATATATGTCTTTACTCTGCAAAACTGTATTTCCTTATGAAGTGGTATTCTTACATATCCTTTCGAGAGAAAACTGTCCTGTGCCTTCTCTTTTGAGGCTACACACTTAGACATACACGCAACATGAAAGCTTTTCGACTTACAACGTGTTGTTTAGGAAAAACAAGATAATTTCGCACGATGCGGGATTTCCTTAAAACGTGATTTTCTGAAAAATTTTGACGAAAGAAAATTCTCCTTTTGGTTCTCTTTAGATGCTACATGTTAAGACGTACACGCCACAACAATTCTTTTCGAGATACAACGTGTAGTTTTGGAGATACAAGCTAATTTTGTACTATGCCTTATTTCTTCACGTAAAGAGTTGCCAATGCGTACGTATATGTCTTTACTCTGCAAAACTGTTTTTCCTTATGAAGTGGTATTCTTACATATCCTTTCGAGAGAAAACTGTCCTGTGCCTTCTCTTTTGAGGCTACACACTTAGACATACACGCAACATGAAAGCTTTTCGACTTACAACGTGTTGTTTAGGAAAAACAAGATAATTTCGCACGATGCGGGATTTCCTTAAAACGTGATTTTCTGAAAAATTTTGACGAAAGAAAATTCTCCTTTTGGTTCTCTTTAGATGCTACATGTTAAGACGTACACGCCACAACAATTCTTTTCGAGATACAACATGTAGTTTTGGAGATACAAGCTAATTTTGTACTATGCGTTATTTCTTCTCGTAAAGAATTTCCAATGCGTATGTATATGTCTTTACTCTGCAAAACTGTATTTCCTTATGAAGTGGTATTCTTACATATCCTTTCGAGAGAAAACTGTCCTGTGCCTTCTCTTTTGAGGCTACACACTTAGACATACACGCAACATGAAAGCTTTTCGACTTACAACGTGTTGTTTTGGAAAAACAAGATAATTTCGCACGATGCGGGATTTCCTTAAAACGTGATTTTCTGAAAAATTTTGACGAAAGAAAATTCTCCTTTTGGTTCTCTTTAGATGCTACATGTTAAGACGTACACGCCACAACAATTCTTTTCGAGATACAACATGTAGTTTTGGAGATACAAGCTAATTTTGTACTATGCGTTATTTCTTCTCGTAAAGAGTTTCCAATGCGTACGTATATGTCTTTACTCTGCAAAACTGTATTTCCTTATGAAGTGGTATTCTTACATATCCTTTCGAGAGAAAACTGTCCTGTGCCTTCTCTTTTGAGGCTACACACTTAGACATACACGCAACATGAAAGCTTTTCGACTTACAACGTGTTGTTTAGGAAAAACAAGATTATTTCGCACGATGCGGGATTTCCTTAAAACGTGATTTTCTGAAAAATTTTGACGAAAGAAAATTCTCCTTTTGGTTCTCTTTAGATGCTACATGTTAAGACGTACACGCCACAACAATTCTTTTCGAGATACAACGTGTAGTTTTGGAGATACAAGCTAATTTTGTACTATGCGTTATTTCTTCTCATAAAGAGTTTCCAATGCGTACGTATATGTCTTTAATCTGCAAAACTGTATTTCCTTATGAAGTGGTATTCTTACATATCCTTTCGAGAGAAAACTGTCCTGTGCCTTCTCTTTTGAGGCTACACACTTAGACATACACGCAACATGAAAGCTTTTCGACTTACAACGTGTTGTTTAGGAAAAACAAGATAATTTCGCACGATGCGGGATTTCCTTAAAACGTGATTTTCTGAAAAATTTTGACGAAAGAAAATTCTCCTTTTGGTTCTCTTTAGATGCTACATGTTAAGACGTACACGCCACAACAATTCTTTTCGAGATACAACGTGTAGTTTTGGAGATACAAGCTAATTTTGTACTATGCGTTATTTCTTCACGTAAAGAGTTGCCAATGCGTACGTATATGTCTTTACTCTGCAAAACTGTATTTCCTTATGAAGTGGTATTCTTACATATCCTTTCGAGAGAAAACTGTCCTGTGCCTTCTCTTTTGAGGCTACACACTTAGACATACACGCAACATGAAAGCTTTTCGACTTACAACGTGTTGTTTAGGAAAAACAAGATAATTTCGCACGATGCGGGATTTCCTTAAAACGTGATTTTCTGAAAAATTTTGACGAAAGAAAATTCTCCTTTTGGTCCTCTTTAGATGCTACATGTTAAGACGTACACGCCACAACAATTCTTTTCGAGATACAACGTGTAGTTTTGGAGATACAAGCTAATTTTGTACTATGCGTTATTTCTTCTCGTAAAGAGTATCCAATGCGTACGTATATGTCTTTAATCTGCAAAACTGTATTTCCTTATGAAGTGGTATTCTTACATATCCTTTCGAGAGAAAACTGTCCTGTGCCTTCTCTTTTGAGGCTACACACTTAGACATACACGCAACATGAAAGCTTTTCGACTTACAACGTGTTGTTTAGGAAAAACAAGATAATTTCGCACGATGCGGGATTTCCTTAAAACGTGATTTTCTGAAAAATTTTGACGAAAGAAAATTCTCCTTTTCGTTCTCTTTAGATGCTACATGTTAAGACGTACACGCCACAACAATTCTTTTCGAGATACAACATGTAGTTTTGGAGATACAAGCTAATTTTGTACTATGCGTTATTTCTTCTCGTAAAGAGTTTCCAATGCGTACGTATATGTCTTTTCTCTGCAAAACTGTATTTCCTTATGACGTGGTATTCTTACATATCCTTTCGAGAGAAAACTGTCCTGTGCCTTCTCTTTTGAGGCTACACACTTAGACATACACGCAACATGAAAGCTTTTCGACTTACAACGTGTTGTTTAGGAAAAACAAGATAATTTCGCACGATGCGGGATTTCCTTAAAACGTGATTTTCTGAAAAATTTTGACGAAAAAAAATTCTCCTTTTCGTTCTCTTTAGATGCTACATGTTAAGACGTACACGCCACAACAATTCTTTTCGAGATACAACATGTAGTTTTGGAGATACAAGCTAATTTTGTACTATGCGTTATTTCTTCTCTTAAAGAGTTTCCAATGCGTACATATATGTCTTTACTCTGCAAAACTGTATTTCCTTATGAAGTGGTATTCTTACATATCCTTTCGAGAGAAAACTGTCCTGTGCCTTCTCTTTTGAGGCTACACACTTAGATATACACGCAACATGAAAGCTTTTCGACTTACAACGTGTTGTTTAGGAAAAACAAGATAATTTCGCACAATGCGGGATTTCCTTAAAACGTGATTTTCTGAAAAATTTTGACGAAAGAAAATTCTCCTTTTGGTTCTCTTTAGATACTACATGTTAAGACGTACACGCCACAACAATTCTTTTCGAGATACAACATGTAGTTTTGGAGATACAAGCTAATTTTGTACTATGCGTTATTTCTTCTCGTAAAGAATTTCCAATGCGTATGTATATGTCTTTACTCTGCAAAACTGTATTTCCTTATGAAGTGGTATTCTTACATATCCTTTCGAGAGAAAACTGTCCTGTGCCTTCTCTTTTGAGGCTACACACTTAGACATACACGCAACATGAAAGCTTTTCGACTTACAACGTGTTGTTTAGGAAAAACAAGATAATTTCGCACGATGCGGGATTTCCTTAAAACGTGATTTTCTGAAAAATTTTGACGAAAGAAAATTCTCCTTTTGGTCCTCTTTAGATGCTACATGTTAAGACGTACACGCCACAACAATTCTTTTCGAGATACAACGTGTAGTTTTGGAGATACAAGCTAATTTTGTACTATGCGTTATTTCTTCTCGTAAAGAGTTTCCAATGCGTACGTATATGTCTTTAATCTGCAAAACTGTATTTCCTTATGAAGTGGTATTCTTACATATCCTTTCGAGAGAAAACTGTCCTGTGCCTTCTCTTTTGAGGCTACACCCTTAGACATACACGCAACATGAAAGCTTTTCGACTTACAACGTGTTGTTTAGGAAAAACAAGATAATTTCGCACGATGCGGGATTTCCTTAAAACGTGATTTTCTGAAAAATTTTGACGAAAGAAAATTCTCCTTTTGGTTCTCTTTAGATGCTACATGTTAAGACGTACACGCCACAACAATTCTTTTCGAGATACAACGTGTAGTTTTGGAGATACAATCTAATTTTGTACTATGCATTATTTCTTCTCGTAAAGAGTTTCCAATGCGTACGTATATGTCTTTACTCTGCAAAACTGTATTTCCTTATGAAGTGTTATTCTTACATATCCTTTCGAGAGAAAACTGTCCTGTGCCTTCTCTTTTGAGGCTACACACTTAGACATACACGCAACATGAAAGCTTTTCGACTTACAACGTGTTGTTTAGGAAAAACAAGATAATTTCGCACGATGCGGGATTTCCTTAAAACGTGATTTTCTGAAAAATTTTGACGAAAGAAAATTCTCCTTTTGGTTCTCTTTAGATGCTACATGTTAAGACGTACACGCCACAACAATTCTTTTCGAGATACAACGTGTAGTTTTGGAGATACAAGCTAATTTTGTACTATGCGTTATTTCTTCTCGTAAAGAGTTTCCAATGCGTACGTATATGTCTTTACTCTGCAAAACTGTATTTCCTTATGAAGTGGTATTCTTACATATCCTTTCGAGAGAAAACTGTCCTGTGCCTTCTCTTTTGAGGCTACACACTTAGACATACACGCAACATGAAAGCTTTTCGACTTACAACGTGTTGTTTAGGAAAAACAAGATAATTTCGCACGATGCGGGATTTCCTTAAAACGTGATTTTCTGAAAAATTTTGACGAAAGAAAATTCTCCTTTTGGTTCTCTTTAGATGCTACATGTTAAAACGTACACGCCACAACAATTCTTTTCGAGATACAACATGTAGTTTTGGAGATACAAGCTAATTTTGTACTATGCGATATTTCTTCTCGTAAAGAGTTTCCAATACGTACATATATGTCTTTAATCTGCAAAACTGTATTTCCTTATGAAGTGGTATTCTTACATATCCTTTCGAGAGAAAACTGTCCTGTGCCTTCTCTTTTGAGGCTACACACTTAGACATACACGCAACATGAAAGCTTTTCGACTTACAACGTGTTGTTTAGGAAAAACAAGATAATTTCGCACGATGCGGGATTTCCTTAAAACGTGATTTTCTGAAAAATTTTGACGAAAGAAAATTCTCCTTTTGGTTCTCTTTAGATGCTACATGTTAAGACGTACACGCCACAACAATTCTTTTCGAGATACAACATGTAGTTTTGGAGATACAAGCTAATTTTGTACTATGCGTTATTTCTTCTCCTAAAGAGTTTCCAATGCGTACGTCTATGTCTTTACTCTGTAAAACTGTATTTCCTTATGAAGTGGTATTCTTACATATCCTTTCGAGAGAAAACTGTCCTGTGCCTTCTCTTTTGAGGCTACACACTTAGACATACACGCAACATGAAAGCTTTTCGACTTACAACGTGTTGTTTAGGAAAAACAAGATAATTTCGCACGATGCGGGATTTCCTTAAAACGTGATTTTCTGAAAAATTTTGACGAAAGAAAATTCTCCTTTTGGTTCTCTTTAGATGCTACATGTTAAGACGTACACGCCACAACAATTCTTTTCGAGATACAACATGTAGTTTTGGAGATACAAGCTAATTTTGTACTATGCGTTATTTCTTCTCCTAAAGAGTTTCCAATGCGTACGTCTATGTCTTTACTCTGTAAAACTGTATTTCCTTATGAAGTGGTATTCTTACATATCCTTTCGAGAGAAAACTGTCCTGTGCCTTCTCTTTTGAGGCTACACACTTAGACATACACGCAACATGAAAGATTTTCGATTTACAACGTGTTGTTTAGGAAAAACAAGATAATTTCGCACGATGCGGGATTTCCTTAAAACGTGATTTTCTGAAAAATTTTGACGAAAGAAAATTCTCCTTTTGGTTCTCTTTAGATGCTACATGTTAAGACGTACACGCCACAACAATTCTTTTCGAGATACAACATGTAGTTTTGGAGATACAAGCTAATTTTGTACTATGCGTTATTTCTTCTCGTAAAGAGTTTCCAATGCGTACTTATATGTCTTTACTCTGCAAAACTGTATTTCCTTATGAAGTGGTATTCTTACATATCCTTTCGAGAGAAAACTGTCCTGTGCCTTCTCTTTTGAGGCTACACACTTAGACATACACGCAACATGAAAGCGTTTCGACTTACAACGTGTTGTTTAGGAAAAACAAGATAATTTCGCACGATGCGGGATTTCCTTAAAACGTGATTTTCTGAAAATTTTGACGAAAGAAAATTCTCCTTTTGGTTCTCTTTAGATGCTACATGTTAAGACGTACACGCCACAACAATTCTTTTCGAGATACAACGTGTAGTTTTGGAGATACAAGCTAATTTTGTACTATGCGTTATTTCTTCACGTAAAGAGTTGCCAATGCGTACGTATATGCCTTTACTCTGCAAAACTGTATTTCCTTATGAAGTGGTATTCTTACATATCCTTTTGAGAGAAAACTGTCCTGTGCCTTCTCTTTTGAGGCTACACACTTAGACATACACGCAACATGAAAGCTTTTCGACTTACAACGTGTTGTTTAGGAAATACAAGATAATTTCGCACGATGCGGGATTTCCTTAAAACGTGATTTTCTGAAAAATTTTGACGAAAGAAAATTCTCCTTTTGGTTCTCTTTAGATGCTACATGTTAAGACGTACACGCCACAACAATTCTTTTCGAGATACAACGTGTAGTTTTGGAGATACAAGCTAATTTTGTACTATGCATTATTTCTTCTCGTAAAGAGTTTCCAATGCGTACATATATGTCTTTACTCTGCAAAACTGTATTTCCTTATGAAGTGGTATTCTTACATATCCTTTCGAGAGAAAACTGTCCTGTGCCTTCTCTTTTGAGGCTACACACTTAGACATACACGCAACATGAAAGCTTTTCGACTTACAACGTGTTGTTTAGGAAAAACAAGATAATTTCGCACGATGCGGGATTTCCTTAAAACGTGATTTTCTGAAAAATTTTGACGAAAGAAAATTCTCCTTTTGGTTCTCTTTAGATGCTACATGTTAAGACGTACACGCCACAACAATTCTTTTCGAGATACAACGTGTAGTTTTGGAGATGCAAGCTAATTTTGTACTATGCGTTATTTCTTCTCGTAAAGAGTTTCCAATGCTTACGTATATGTCTTTACTCTGCAAAACTGTATTTCCTTATGAAGTGGTATTCTTACATATCCTTTCGAGAGAAAACTGTCCTGTGCCTTCTCTTTTGAGGCTACACACTTAGACATACACGCAACATGAAAGCTTTTCGACTTACAACGTGTTGTTTAGGAAAAACAAGATAATTTCGCACGATGCGGGATTTCCTTAAAACGTGATTTTCTGAAAAATTTTGACGAAAGAAAATTCTCCTTTTGGTTCTCTTTAGATGCTACATGTTAAAACGTACACGCCACAACAATTCTTTTCGAGATACAACATGTAGTTTTGGAGATACAAGCTAATTTTGTACTATGCGATATTTCTTCTCGTAAAGAGTTTCCAATACGTACATATATGTCTTTAATCTGCAAAACTGTATTTCCTTATGAAGTGGTATTCTTACATATCCTTTCGAGAGAAAACTGTCCTGTGCCTTCTCTTTTGAGGCTACACACTTAGACATACACGCAACATGAAAGCTTTTCGACTTACAACGTGTTGTTTAGGAAAAACAAGATAATTTCGCACGATGCGGGATTTCCTTAAAACGTGATTTTCTGAAAAATTTTGACGAAAGAAAATTCTCCTTTTGGTTCTCTTTAGATGCTACATGTTAAGACGTACACGCCACAACAATTCTTTTCGAGATACAACATGTAGTTTTGGAGATACAAGCTAATTTTGTACTATGCGTTATTTCTTCTCCTAAAGAGTTTCCAATGCGTACGTCTATGTCTTTACTCTGTAAAACTGTATTTCCTTATGAAGTGGTATTCTTACATATCCTTTCGAGAGAAAACTGTCCTGTGCCTTCTCTTTTGAGGCTACACACTTAGACATACACGCAACATGAAAGCTTTTCGACTTACAACGTGTTGTTTAGGAAAAACAAGATAATTTCGCACGATGCGGGATTTCCTTAAAACGTGATTTTCTGAAAAATTTTGACGAAAGAAAATTCTCCTTTTGGTTCTCTTTAGATGCTACATGTTAAGACGTACACGCCACAACAATTCTTTTCGAGATACAACATGTAGTTTTGGAGATACAAGCTAATTTTGTACTATGCGTTATTTCTTCTCCTAAAGAGTTTCCAATGCGTACGTCTATGTCTTTACTCTGTAAAACTGTATTTCCTTATGAAGTGGTATTCTTACATATCCTTTCGAGAGAAAACTGTCCTGTGCCTTCTCTTTTGAGGCTACACACTTAGACATACACGCAACATGAAAGATTTTCGATTTACAACGTGTTGTTTAGGAAAAACAAGATAATTTCGCACGATGCGGGATTTCCTTAAAACGTGATTTTCTGAAAAATTTTGACGAAAGAAAATTCTCCTTTTGGTTCTCTTTAGATGCTACATGTTAAGACGTACACGCCACAACAATTCTTTTCGAGATACAACATGTAGTTTTGGAGATACAAGCTAATTTTGTACTATGCGTTATTTCTTCTCGTAAAGAGTTTCCAATGCGTACTTATATGTCTTTACTCTGCAAAACTGTATTTCCTTATGAAGTGGTATTCTTACATATCCTTTCGAGAGAAAACTGTCCTGTGCCTTCTCTTTTGAGGCTACACACTTAGACATACACGCAACATGAAAGCGTTTCGACTTACAACGTGTTGTTTAGGAAAAACAAGATAATTTCGCACGATGCGGGATTTCCTTAAAACGTGATTTTCTGAAAATTTTGACGAAAGAAAATTCTCCTTTTGGTTCTCTTTAGATGCTACATGTTAAGACGTACACGCCACAACAATTCTTTTCGAGATACAACGTGTAGTTTTGGAGATACAAGCTAATTTTGTACTATGCGTTATTTCTTCACGTAAAGAGTTGCCAATGCGTACGTATATGCCTTTACTCTGCAAAACTGTATTTCCTTATGAAGTGGTATTCTTACATATCCTTTTGAGAGAAAACTGTCCTGTGCCTTCTCTTTTGAGGCTACACACTTAGACATACACGCAACATGAAAGCTTTTCGACTTACAACGTGTTGTTTAGGAAATACAAGATAATTTCGCACGATGCGGGATTTCCTTAAAACGTGATTTTCTGAAAAATTTTGACGAAAGAAAATTCTCCTTTTGGTTCTCTTTAGATGCTACATGTTAAGACGTACACGCCACAACAATTCTTTTCGAGATACAACGTGTAGTTTTGGAGATACAAGCTAATTTTGTACTATGCATTATTTCTTCTCGTAAAGAGTTTCCAATGCGTACATATATGTCTTTACTCTGCAAAACTGTATTTCCTTATGAAGTGGTATTCTTACATATCCTTTCGAGAGAAAACTGTCCTGTGCCTTCTCTTTTGAGGCTACACACTTAGACATACACGCAACATGAAAGCTTTTCGACTTACAACGTGTTGTTTAGGAAAAACAAGATAATTTCGCACGATGCGGGATTTCCTTAAAACGTGATTTTCTGAAAAATTTTGACGAAAGAAAATTCTCCTTTTGGTTCTCTTTAGATGCTACATGTTAAGACGTACACGCCACAACAATTCTTTTCGAGATACAACGTGTAGTTTTGGAGATGCAAGCTAATTTTGTACTATGCGTTATTTCTTCTCGTAAAGAGTTTCCAATGCTTACGTATATGTCTTTACTCTGCAAAACTGTATTTCCTTATGAAGTGGTATTCTTACATATCCTTTCGAGAGAAAACTGTCCTGTGCCTTCTCTTTTGAGGCTACACCCTTAGACATACACGCAACATGAAAGCTTTTCGACTTACAACGTGTTGTTTAGGAAAAACAAGATAATTTCGCACGATGCGGGATTTCCTTAAAACGTGATTTTCTGAAAAATTTTGACGAAAGAAAATTCTCCTTTTGGTTCTCTTTAGATGCTACATGTTAAGACGTACACGCCACAACAATTCTTTTCGAGATACAACGTGTAGTTTTGGAGATGCATGCTAATTTTGTACTATGCGTTATTTCTTCTCGTAAAGAGTTTCCAATGCTTACGTATATGTCTTTACTCTGCAAAACTGTATTTCCTTATGAAGTGGTATTCTTACATATCCTTTCGAGAGAAAACTGTCCTGTGCCTTCTCTTTTGAGGCTACACACTTAGACATACACGCAACATGAAAGCTTTTCGACTTACAACGTGTTGTTTAGGAAAAACAAGATAATTTCGCACGATGCGGGATTTCCTTAAAACGTGATTTTCTGAAAAATTTTGACGAAAGAAAATTCTCCTTTTGGTTCTCTTTAGATGCTACATGTTAAAACGTACACGCCACAACAATTCTTTTCGAGATACAACATGTAGTTTTGGAGATACAAGCTAATTTTGTACTATGCGATATTTCTTCTCGTAAAGAGTTTCCAATACGTACATATATGTCTTTAATCTGCAAAACTGTATTTCCTTATGAAGTGGTATTCTTACATATCCTTTCGAGAGAAAACTGTCCTGTGCCTTCTCTTTTGAGGCTACACACTTAGACATACACGCAACATGAAAGCTTTTCGACTTACAACGTGTTGTTTAGGAAAAACAAGATAATTTCGCACGATGCGGGATTTCCTTAAAACGTGATTTTCTGAAAAATTTTGACGAAAGAAAATTCTCCTTTTGGTTCTCTTTAGATGCTACATGTTAAAACGTACACGCCACAACAATTCTTTTCGAGATACAACATGTAGTTTTGGAGATACAAGCTAATTTTGTACTATGCGATATTTCTTCTCGTAAAGAGTTTCCAATACGTACATATATGTCTTTAATCTGCAAAACTGTATTTCCTTATGAAGTGGTATTCTTACATATCCTTTCGAGAGAAAACTGTCCTGTGCCTTCTCTTTTGAGGCTACACACTTAGACATACACGCAACATGAAAGCTTTTCGACTTACAACGTGTTGTTTAGGAAAAACAAGATAATTTCGCACGATGCGGGATTTCCTTAAAACGTGATTTTCTGAAAAATTTTGACGAAAGAAAATTCTCCTTTTGGTTCTCTTTAGATGCTACATGTTAAGACGTACACGCCACAACAATTCTTTTCGAGATACAACATGTAGTTTTGGAGATACAAGCTAATTTTGTACTATGCGTTATTTCTTCTCCTAAAGAGTTTCCAATGCGTACGTCTATGTCTTTACTCTGTAAAACTGTATTTCCTTATGAAGTGGTATTCTTACATATCCTTTCGAGAGAAAACTGTCCTGTGCCTTCTCTTTTGAGGCTACACACTTAGACATACACGCAACATGAAAGCGTTTCGACTTACAACGTGTTGTTTAGGAAAAACAAGATAATTTCGCACGATGCGGGATTTCCTTAAAACGTGATTTTCTGAAAATTTTGACGAAAGAAAATTCTCCTTTTGGTTCTCTTTAGATGCTACATGTTAAGACGTACACGCCACAACAATTCTTTTCGAGATACAACGTGTAGTTTTGGAGATACAAGCTAATTTTGTACTATGCGTTATTTCTTCACGTAAAGAGTTGCCAATGCGTACGTATATGCCTTTACTCTGCAAAACTGTATTTCCTTATGAAGTGGTATTCTTACATATCCTTTTGAGAGAAAACTGTCCTGTGCCTTCTCTTTTGAGGCTACACACTTAGACATACACGCAACATGAAAGCTTTTCGACTTACAACGTGTTGTTTAGGAAATACAAGATAATTTCGCACGATGCGGGATTTCCTTAAAACGTGATTTTCTGAAAAATTTTGACGAAAGAAAATTCTCCTTTTGGTTCTCTTTAGATGCTACATGTTAAGACGTACACGCCACAACAATTCTTTTCGAGATACAACGTGTAGTTTTGGAGATACAAGCTAATTTTGTACTATGCATTATTTCTTCTCGTAAAGAGTTTCCAATGCGTACATATATGTCTTTACTCTGCAAAACTGTATTTCCTTATGAAGTGGTATTCTTACATATCCTTTCGAGAGAAAACTGTCCTGTGCCTTCTCTTTTGAGGCTACACACTTAGACATACACGCAACATGAAAGCTTTTCGACTTACAACGTGTTGTTTAGGAAAAACAAGATAATTTCGCACGATGCGGGATTTCCTTAAAACGTGATTTTCTGAAAAATTTTGACGAAAGAAAATTCTCCTTTTGGTTCTCTTTAGATGCTACATGTTAAGACGTACACGCCACAACAATTCTTTTCGAGATACAACGTGTAGTTTTGGAGATGCAAGCTAATTTTGTACTATGCGTTATTTCTTCTCGTAAAGAGTTTCCAATGCTTACGTATATGTCTTTACTCTGCAAAACTGTATTTCCTTATGAAGTGGTATTCTTACATATCCTTTCGAGAGAAAACTGTCCTGTGCCTTCTCTTTTGAGGCTACACCCTTAGACATACACGCAACATGAAAGCTTTTCGACTTACAACGTGTTGTTTAGGAAAAACAAGATAATTTCGCACGATGCGGGATTTCCTTAAAACGTGATTTTCTGAAAAATTTTGACGAAAGAAAATTCTCCTTTTGGTTCTCTTTAGATGCTACATGTTAAGACGTACACGCCACAACAATTCTTTTCGAGATACAACGTGTAGTTTTGGAGATGCAAGCTAATTTTGTACTATGCGTTATTTCTTCTCGTAAAGAGTTTCCAATGCTTACGTATATGTCTTTACTCTGCAAAACTGTATTTCCTTATGAAGTGGTATTCTTACATATCCTTTCGAGAGAAAACTGTCCTGTGCCTTCTCTTTTGAGGCTACACACTTAGACATACACGCAACATGAAAGCTTTTCGACTTACAACGTGTTGTTTAGGAAAAACAAGATAATTTCGCACGATGCGGGATTTCCTTAAAACGTGATTTTCTGAAAAATTTTGACGAAAGAAAATTCTCCTTTTGGTTCTCTTTAGATGCTACATGTTAAAACGTACACGCCACAACAATTCTTTTCGAGATACAACATGTAGTTTTGGAGATACAAGCTAATTTTGTACTATGCGATATTTCTTCTCGTAAAGAGTTTCCAATACGTACATATATGTCTTTAATCTGCAAAACTGTATTTCCTTATGAAGTGGTATTCTTACATATCCTTTCGAGAGAAAACTGTCCTGTGCCTTCTCTTTTGAGGCTACACACTTAGACATACACGCAACATGAAAGCTTTTCGACTTACAACGTGTTGTTTAGGAAAAACAAGATAATTTCGCACGATGCGGGATTTCCTTAAAACGTGATTTTCTGAAAAATTTTGACGAAAGAAAATTCTCCTTTTGGTTCTCTTTAGATGCTACATGTTAAGACGTACACGCCACAACAATTCTTTTCGAGATACAACATGTAGTTTTGGAGATACAAGCTAATTTTGTACTATGCGTTATTTCTTCTCCTAAAGAGTTTCCAATGCGTACGTCTATGTCTTTACTCTGTAAAACTGTATTTCCTTATGAAGTGGTATTCTTACATATCCTTTCGAGAGAAAACTGTCCTGTGCCTTCTCTTTTGAGGCTACACACTTAGACATACACGCAACATGAAAGCTTTTCGACTTACAACGTGTTGTTTAGGAAAAACAAGATAATTTCGCACGATGCGGGATTTCCTTAAAACGTGATTTTCTGAAAAATTTTGACGAAAGAAAATTCTCCTTTTGGTTCTCTTTAGATGCTACATGTTAAGACGTACACGCCACAACAATTCTTTTCGAGATACAACATGTAGTTTTGGAGATACAAGCTAATTTTGTACTATGCGTTATTTCTTCTCCTAAAGAGTTTCCAATGCGTACGTCTATGTCTTTACTCTGTAAAACTGTATTTCCTTATGAAGTGGTATTCTTACATATCCTTTCGAGAGAAAACTGTCCTGTGCCTTCTCTTTTGAGGCTACACACTTAGACATACACGCAACATGAAAGATTTTCGATTTACAACGTGTTGTTTAGGAAAAACAAGATAATTTCGCACGATGCGGGATTTCCTTAAAACGTGATTTTCTGAAAAATTTTGACGAAAGAAAATTCTCCTTTTGGTTCTCTTTAGATGCTACATGTTAAGACGTACACGCCACAACAATTCTTTTCGAGATACAACATGTAGTTTTGGAGATACAAGCTAATTTTGTACTATGCGTTATTTCTTCTCGTAAAGAGTTTCCAATGCGTACTTATATGTCTTTACTCTGCAAAACTGTATTTCCTTATGAAGTGGTATTCTTACATATCCTTTCGAGAGAAAACTGTCCTGTGCCTTCTCTTTTGAGGCTACACACTTAGACATACACGCAACATGAAAGCGTTTCGACTTACAACGTGTTGTTTAGGAAAAACAAGATAATTTCGCACGATGCGGGATTTCCTTAAAACGTGATTTTCTGAAAATTTTGACGAAAGAAAATTCTCCTTTTGGTTCTCTTTAGATGCTACATGTTAAGACGTACACGCCACAACAATTCTTTTCGAGATACAACGTGTAGTTTTGGAGATACAAGCTAATTTTGTACTATGCGTTATTTCTTCACGTAAAGAGTTGCCAATGCGTACGTATATGCCTTTACTCTGCAAAACTGTATTTCCTTATGAAGTGGTATTCTTACATATCCTTTTGAGAGAAAACTGTCCTGTGCCTTCTCTTTTGAGGCTACACACTTAGACATACACGCAACATGAAAGCTTTTCGACTTACAACGTGTTGTTTAGGAAATACAAGATAATTTCGCACGATGCGGGATTTCCTTAAAACGTGATTTTCTGAAAAATTTTGACGAAAGAAAATTCTCCTTTTGGTTCTCTTTAGATGCTACATGTTAAGACGTACACGCCACAACAATTCTTTTCGAGATACAACGTGTAGTTTTGGAGATGCAAGCTAATTTTGTACTATGCGTTATTTCTTCTCGTAAAGAGTTTCCAATGCTTAGGTATATGTCTTTACTCTGCAAAACTGTATTTCCTTATGAAGTGGTATTCTTACATATCCTTTCGAGAGAAAACTGTCCTGTGCCTTCTCTTTTGAGGCTACACCCTTAGACATACACGCAACATGAAAGCTTTTCGACTTACAACGTGTTGTTTAGGAAAAACAAGATAATTTCGCACGATGCGGGATTTCCTTAAAACGTGATTTTCTGAAAAATTTTGACGAAAGAAAATTCTCCTTTTGGTTCTCTTTAGATGCTACATGTTAAGACCTACACGCCACAACAATTCTTTTCGAGATACAACGTGTAGTTTTGGAGATGCAAGCTAATTTTGTACTATGCGTTATTTCTTCACGTAAAGAGTTGCCAATGCGTACGTATATGCCTTTACTCTGCAAAACTGTATTTCCTTATGAAGTGGTATTCTTACATATCCTTTTGAGAGAAAACTGTCCTGTGCCTTCTCTTTTGAGGCTACACACTTAGACATACACGCAACATGAAAGCTTTTCGACTTACAACGTGTTGTTTAGGAAATACAAGATAATTTCGCACGATGCGGGATTTCCTTAAAACGTGATTTTCTGAAAAATTTTGACGAAAGAAAATTCTCCTTTTGGTTCTCTTTAGATGCTACATGTTAAGACGTACACGCCACAACAATTCTTTTCGAGATACAACGTGTAGTTTTGGAGATACAAGCTAATTTTGTACTATGCATTATTTCTTCTCGTAAAGAGTTTCCAATGCGTACATATATGTCTTTACTCTGCAAAACTGTATTTCCTTATGAAGTGGTATTCTTACATATCCTTTCGAGAGAAAACTGTCCTGTGCCTTCTCTTTTGAGGCTACACACTTAGACATACACGCAACATGAAAGCTTTTCGACTTACAACGTGTTGTTTAGGAAAAACAAGATAATTTCGCACGATGCGGGATTTCCTTAAAACGTGATTTTCTGAAAAATTTTGACGAAAGAAAATTCTCCTTTTGGTTCTCTTTAGATGCTACATGTTAAGACGTACACGCCACAACAATTCTTTTCGAGATACAACGTGTAGTTTTGGAGATGCAAGCTAATTTTGTACTATGCGTTATTTCTTCTCGTAAAGAGTTTCCAATGCTTACGTATATGTCTTTACTCTGCAAAACTGTATTTCCTTATGAAGTGGTATTCTTACATATCCTTTCGAGAGAAAACTGTCCTGTGCCTTCTCTTTTGAGGCTACACCCTTAGACATACACGCAACATGAAAGCTTTTCGACTTACAACGTGTTGTTTAGGAAAAACAAGATAATTTCGCACGATGCGGGATTTCCTTAAAACGTGATTTTCTGAAAAATTTTGACGAAAGAAAATTCTCCTTTTGGTTCTCTTTAGATGCTACATGTTAAGACGTACACGCCACAACAATTCTTTTCGAGATACAACGTGTAGTTTTGGAGATGCAAGCTAATTTTGTACTATGCGTTATTTCTTCTCGTAAAGAGTTTCCAATGCTTACGTATATGTCTTTACTCTGCAAAACTGTATTTCCTTATGAAGTGGTATTCTTACATATCCTTTCGAGAGAAAACTGTCCTGTGCCTTCTCTTTTGAGGCTACACACTTAGACATACACGCAACATGAAAGCTTTTCGACTTACAACGTGTTGTTTAGGAAAAACAAGATAATTTCGCACGATGCGGGATTTCCTTAAAACGTGATTTTCTGAAAAATTTTGACGAAAGAAAATTCTCCTTTTGGTTCTCTTTAGATGCTACATGTTAAAACGTACACGCCACAACAATTCTTTTCGAGATACAACATGTAGTTTTGGAGATACAAGCTAATTTTGTACTATGCGATATTTCTTCTCGTAAAGAGTTTCCAATACGTACATATATGTCTTTAATCTGCAAAACTGTATTTCCTTATGAAGTGGTATTCTTACATATCCTTTCGAGAGAAAACTGTCCTGTGCCTTCTCTTTTGAGGCTACACACTTAGACATACACGCAACATGAAAGCTTTTCGACTTACAACGTGTTGTTTAGGAAAAACAAGATAATTTCGCACGATGCGGGATTTCCTTAAAACGTGATTTTCTGAAAAATTTTGACGAAAGAAAATTCTCCTTTTGGTTCTCTTTAGATGCTACATGTTAAGACGTACACGCCACAACAATTCTTTTCGAGATACAACATGTAGTTTTGGAGATACAAGCTAATTTTGTACTATGCGTTATTTCTTCTCCTAAAGAGTTTCCAATGCGTACGTCTATGTCTTTACTCTGTAAAACTGTATTTCCTTATGAAGTGGTATTCTTACATATCCTTTCGAGAGAAAACTGTCCTGTGCCTTCTCTTTTGAGGCTACACACTTAGACATACACGCAACATGAAAGCTTTTCGACTTACAACGTGTTGTTTAGGAAAAACAAGATAATTTCGCACGATGCGGGATTTCCTTAAAACGTGATTTTCTGAAAAATTTTGACGAAAGAAAATTCTCCTTTTGGTTCTCTTTAGATGCTACATGTTAAGACGTACACGCCACAACAATTCTTTTCGAGATACAACATGTAGTTTTGGAGATACAAGCTAATTTTGTACTATGCGTTATTTCTTCTCCTAAAGAGTTTCCAATGCGTACGTCTATGTCTTTACTCTGTAAAACTGTATTTCCTTATGAAGTGGTATTCTTACATATCCTTTCGAGAGAAAACTGTCCTGTGCCTTCTCTTTTGAGGCTACACACTTAGACATACACGCAACATGAAAGATTTTCGATTTACAACGTGTTGTTTAGGAAAAACAAGATAATTTCGCACGATGCGGGATTTCCTTAAAACGTGATTTTCTGAAAAATTTTGACGAAAGAAAATTCTCCTTTTGGTTCTCTTTAGATGCTACATGTTAAGACGTACACGCCACAACAATTCTTTTCGAGATACAACATGTAGTTTTGGAGATACAAGCTAATTTTGTACTATGCGTTATTTCTTCTCGTAAAGAGTTTCCAATGCGTACTTATATGTCTTTACTCTGCAAAACTGTATTTCCTTATGAAGTGGTATTCTTACATATCCTTTCGAGAGAAAACTGTCCTGTGCCTTCTCTTTTGAGGCTACACACTTAGACATACACGCAACATGAAAGCGTTTCGACTTACAACGTGTTGTTTAGGAAAAACAAGATAATTTCGCACGATGCGGGATTTCCTTAAAACGTGATTTTCTGAAAATTTTGACGAAAGAAAATTCTCCTTTTGGTTCTCTTTAGATGCTACATGTTAAGACGTACACGCCACAACAATTCTTTTCGAGATACAACGTGTAGTTTTGGAGATACAAGCTAATTTTGTACTATGCGTTATTTCTTCACGTAAAGAGTTGCCAATGCGTACGTATATGCCTTTACTCTGCAAAACTGTATTTCCTTATGAAGTGGTATTCTTACATATCCTTTTGAGAGAAAACTGTCCTGTGCCTTCTCTTTTGAGGCTACACACTTAGACATACACGCAACATGAAAGCTTTTCGACTTACAACGTGTTGTTTAGGAAATACAAGATAATTTCGCACGATGCGGGATTTCCTTAAAACGTGATTTTCTGAAAAATTTTGACGAAAGAAAATTCTCCTTTTGGTTCTCTTTAGATGCTACATGTTAAGACGTACACGCCACAACAATTCTTTTCGAGATACAACGTGTAGTTTTGGAGATGCAAGCTAATTTTGTACTATGCGTTATTTCTTCTCGTAAAGAGTTTCCAATGCTTAGGTATATGTCTTTACTCTGCAAAACTGTATTTCCTTATGAAGTGGTATTCTTACATATCCTTTCGAGAGAAAACTGTCCTGTGCCTTCTCTTTTGAGGCTACACCCTTAGACATACACGCAACATGAAAGCTTTTCGACTTACAACGTGTTGTTTAGGAAAAACAAGATAATTTCGCACGATGCGGGATTTCCTTAAAACGTGATTTTCTGAAAAATTTTGACGAAAGAAAATTCTCCTTTTGGTTCTCTTTAGATGCTACATGTTAAGACCTACACGCCACAACAATTCTTTTCGAGATACAACGTGTAGTTTTGGAGATGCAAGCTAATTTTGTACTATGCGTTATTTCTTCTCGTAAAGAGTTTCCAATGCTTACGTATATGTCTTTACTCTGCAAAACTGTATTTCCTTATGAAGTGGTATTCTTACATATCCTTTCGAGAGAAAACTGTCCTGTGCCTTCTCTTTTGAGGCTACACCCTTAGACATACACGCAACATGAAAGCTTTTCGACTTACAACGTGTTGTTTAGGAAAAACAAGATAATTTCGCACGATGCGGGATTTCCTTAAAACGTGATTTTCTGAAAAATTTTGACGAAAGAAAATTCTCCTTTTGGTTCTCTTTAGATGCTACATGTTAAGACGTACACGCCACAACAATTCTTTTCGAGATACAACGTGTAGTTTTGGAGATGCAAGCTAATTTTGTACTATGCGTTATTTCTTCTCGTAAAGAGTTTCCAATGCTTACGTATATGTCTTTACTCTGCAAAACTGTATTTCCTTATGAAGTGGTATTCTTACATATCCTTTCGAGAGAAAACTGTCCTGTGCCTTCTCTTTTGAGGCTACACACTTAGACATACACGCAACATGAAAGCTTTTCGACTTACAACGTGTTGTTTAGGAAAAACAAGATAATTTCGCACGATGCGGGATTTCCTTAAAACGTGATTTTCTGAAAAATTTTGACGAAAGAAAATTCTCCTTTTGGTTCTCTTTAGATGCTACATGTTAAAACGTACACGCCACAACAATTCTTTTCGAGATACAACATGTAGTTTTGGAGATACAAGCTAATTTTGTACTATGCGATATTTCTTCTCGTAAAGAGTTTCCAATACGTACATATATGTCTTTAATCTGCAAAACTGTATTTCCTTATGAAGTGGTATTCTTACATATCCTTTCGAGAGAAAACTGTCCTGTGCCTTCTCTTTTGAGGCTACACACTTAGACATACACGCAACATGAAAGCTTTTCGACTTACAACGTGTTGTTTAGGAAAAACAAGATAATTTCGCACGATGCGGGATTTCCTTAAAACGTGATTTTCTGAAAAATTTTGACGAAAGAAAATTCTCCTTTTGGTTCTCTTTAGATGCTACATGTTAAGACGTACACGCCACAACAATTCTTTTCGAGATACAACATGTAGTTTTGGAGATACAAGCTAATTTTGTACTATGCGTTATTTCTTCTCCTAAAGAGTTTCCAATGCGTACGTCTATGTCTTTACTCTGTAAAACTGTATTTCCTTATGAAGTGGTATTCTTACATATCCTTTCGAGAGAAAACTGTCCTGTGCCTTCTCTTTTGAGGCTACACACTTAGACATACACGCAACATGAAAGCTTTTCGACTTACAACGTGTTGTTTAGGAAAAACAAGATAATTTCGCACGATGCGGGATTTCCTTAAAACGTGATTTTCTGAAAAATTTTGACGAAAGAAAATTCTCCTTTTGGTTCTCTTTAGATGCTACATGTTAAGACGTACACGCCACAACAATTCTTTTCGAGATACAACATGTAGTTTTGGAGATACAAGCTAATTTTGTACTATGCGTTATTTCTTCTCCTAAAGAGTTTCCAATGCGTACGTCTATGTCTTTACTCTGTAAAACTGTATTTCCTTATGAAGTGGTATTCTTACATATCCTTTCGAGAGAAAACTGTCCTGTGCCTTCTCTTTTGAGGCTACACACTTAGACATACACGCAACATGAAAGATTTTCGATTTACAACGTGTTGTTTAGGAAAAACAAGATAATTTCGCACAATGCGGGATTTCCTTAAAACGTGATTTTCTGAAAAATTTTGACGAAAGAAAATTCTCCTTTTGGTTCTCTTTAGATGCTACATGTTAAGACGTACACGCCACAACAATTCTTTTCGAGATACAACATGTAGTTTTGGAGATACAAGCTAATTTTGTACTATGCGTTATTTCTTCTCGTAAAGAGTTTCCAATGCGTACTTATATGTCTTTACTCTGCAAAACTGTATTTCCTTATGAAGTGGTATTCTTACATATCCTTTCGAGAGAAAACTGTCCTGTGCCTTCTCTTTTGAGGCTACACACTTAGACATACACGCAACATGAAAGCGTTTCGACTTACAACGTGTTGTTTAGGAAAAACAAGATAATTTCGCACGATGCGGGATTTCCTTAAAACGTGATTTTCTGAAAATTTTGACGAAAGAAAATTCTCCTTTTGGTTCTCTTTAGATGCTACATGTTAAGACGTACACGCCACAACAATTCTTTTCGAGATACAACGTGTAGTTTTGGAGATACAAGCTAATTTTGTACTATGCGTTATTTCTTCACGTAAAGAGTTGCCAATGCGTACGTATATGCCTTTACTCTGCAAAACTGTATTTCCTTATGAAGTGGTATTCTTACATATCCTTTTGAGAGAAAACTGTCCTGTGCCTTCTCTTTTGAGGCTACACACTTAGACATACACGCAACATGAAAGCTTTTCGACTTACAACGTGTTGTTTAGGAAATACAAGATAATTTCGCACGATGCGGGATTTCCTTAAAACGTGATTTTCTGAAAAATTTTGACGAAAGAAAATTCTCCTTTTGGTTCTCTTTAGATGCTACATGTTAAGACGTACACGCCACAACAATTCTTTTCGAGATACAACGTGTAGTTTTGGAGATACAAGCTAATTTTGTACTATGCATTATTTCTTCTCGTAAAGAGTTTCCAATGCGTACATATATGTCTTTACTCTGCAAAACTGTATTTCCTTATGAAGTGGTATTCTTACATATCCTTTCGAGAGAAAACTGTCCTGTGCCTTCTCTTTTGAGGCTACACACTTAGACATACACGCAACATGAAAGCTTTTCGACTTACAACGTGTTGTTTAGGAAAAACAAGATAATTTCGCACGATGCGGGATTTCCTTAAAACGTGATTTTCTGAAAAATTTTGACGAAAGAAAATTCTCCTTTTGGTTCTCTTTAGATGCTACATGTTAAGACGTACACGCCACAACAATTCTTTTCGAGATACAACGTGTAGTTTTGGAGATGCAAGCTAATTTTGTACTATGCGTTATTTCTTCTCGTAAAGAGTTTCCAATGCTTACGTATATGTCTTTACTCTGCAAAACTGTATTTCCTTATGAAGTGGTATTCTTACATATCCTTTCGAGAGAAAACTGTCCTGTGCCTTCTCTTTTGAGGCTACACCCTTAGACATACACGCAACATGAAAGCTTTTCGACTTACAACGTGTTGTTTAGGAAAAACAAGATAATTTCGCACGATGCGGGATTTCCTTAAAACGTGATTTTCTGAAAAATTTTGACGAAAGAAAATTCTCCTTTTGGTTCTCTTTAGATGCTACATGTTAAGACGTACACGCCACAACAATTCTTTTCGAGATACAACGTGTAGTTTTGGAGATGCAAGCTAATTTTGTACTATGCGTTATTTCTTCTCGTAAAGAGTTTCCAATGCTTACGTATATGTCTTTACTCTGCAAAACTGTATTTCCTTATGAAGTGGTATTCTTACATATCCTTTCGAGAGAAAACTGTCCTGTGCCTTCTCTTTTGAGGCTACACACTTAGACATACACGCAACATGAAAGCTTTTCGACTTACAACGTGTTGTTTAGGAAAAACAAGATAATTTCGCACGATGCGGGATTTCCTTAAAACGTGATTTTCTGAAAAATTTTGACGAAAGAAAATTCTCCTTTTGGTTCTCTTTAGATGCTACATGTTAAAACGTACACGCCACAACAATTCTTTTCGAGATACAACATGTAGTTTTGGAGATACAAGCTAATTTTGTACTATGCGATATTTCTTCTCGTAAAGAGTTTCCAATACGTACATATATGTCTTTAATCTGCAAAACTGTATTTCCTTATGAAGTGGTATTCTTACATATCCTTTCGAGAGAAAACTGTCCTGTGCCTTCTCTTTTGAGGCTACACACTTAGACATACACGCAACATGAAAGCTTTTCGACTTACAACGTGTTGTTTAGGAAAAACAAGATAATTTCGCACGATGCGGGATTTCCTTAAAACGTGATTTTCTGAAAAATTTTGACGAAAGAAAATTCTCCTTTTGGTTCTCTTTAGATGCTACATGTTAAGACGTACACGCCACAACAATTCTTTTCGAGATACAACATGTAGTTTTGGAGATACAAGCTAATTTTGTACTATGCGTTATTTCTTCTCCTAAAGAGTTTCCAATGCGTACGTCTATGTCTTTACTCTGTAAAACTGTATTTCCTTATGAAGTGGTATTCTTACATATCCTTTCGAGAGAAAACTGTCCTGTGCCTTCTCTTTTGAGGCTACACACTTAGACATACACGCAACATGAAAGCTTTTCGACTTACAACGTGTTGTTTAGGAAAAACAAGATAATTTCGCACGATGCGGGATTTCCTTAAAACGTGATTTTCTGAAAAATTTTGACGAAAGAAAATTCTCCTTTTGGTTCTCTTTAGATGCTACATGTTAAGACGTACACGCCACAACAATTCTTTTCGAGATACAACATGTAGTTTTGGAGATACAAGCTAATTTTGTACTATGCGTTATTTCTTCTCCTAAAGAGTTTCCAATGCGTACGTCTATGTCTTTACTCTGTAAAACTGTATTTCCTTATGAAGTGGTATTCTTACATATCCTTTCGAGAGAAAACTGTCCTGTGCCTTCTCTTTTGAGGCTACACACTTAGACATACACGCAACATGAAAGATTTTCGATTTACAACGTGTTGTTTAGGAAAAACAAGATAATTTCGCACGATGCGGGATTTCCTTAAAACGTGATTTTCTGAAAAATTTTGACGAAAGAAAATTCTCCTTTTGGTTCTCTTTAGATGCTACATGTTAAGACGTACACGCCACAACAATTCTTTTCGAGATACAACATGTAGTTTTGGAGATACAAGCTAATTTTGTACTATGCGTTATTTCTTCTCGTAAAGAGTTTCCAATGCGTACTTATATGTCTTTACTCTGCAAAACTGTATTTCCTTATGAAGTGGTATTCTTACATATCCTTTCGAGAGAAAACTGTCCTGTGCCTTCTCTTTTGAGGCTACACACTTAGACATACACGCAACATGAAAGCGTTTCGACTTACAACGTGTTGTTTAGGAAAAACAAGATAATTTCGCACGATGCGGGATTTCCTTAAAACGTGATTTTCTGAAAATTTTGACGAAAGAAAATTCTCCTTTTGGTTCTCTTTAGATGCTACATGTTAAGACGTACACGCCACAACAATTCTTTTCGAGATACAACGTGTAGTTTTGGAGATACAAGCTAATTTTGTACTATGCGTTATTTCTTCACGTAAAGAGTTGCCAATGCTTACGTATATGCCTTTACTCTGCAAAACTGTATTTCCTTATGAAGTGGTATTCTTACATATCCTTTTGAGAGAAAACTGTCCTGTGCCTTCTCTTTTGAGGCTACACACTTAGACATACACGCAACATGAAAGCTTTTCGACTTACAACGTGTTGTTTAGTAAATACAAGATAATTTCGCACGATGCGGGATTTCCTTAAAACGTGATTTTCTGAAAAATTTTGACGAAAGAAAATTCTCCTTTTGGTTCTCTTTAGATGCTACATGTTAAGACGTACACGCCACAACAATTCTTTTCGAGATACAACGTGTAGTTTTGGAGATACAAGCTAATTTTGTACTATGCATTATTTCTTCTCGTAAAGAGTTTCCAATGCGTACATATATGTCTTTACTCTGCAAAACTGTATTTCCTTATGAAGTGGTATTCTTACATATCCTTTCGAGAGAAAACTGTCCTGTGCCTTCTCTTTTGAGGCTACACACTTAGACATACACGCAACATGAAAGCTTTTCGACTTACAACGTGTTGTTTAGGAAAAACAAGATAATTTCGCACGATGCGGGATTTCCTTAAAACGTGATTTTCTGAAAAATTTTGACGAAAGAAAATTCTCCTTTTGGTTCTCTTTAGATGCTACATGTTAAGACGTACACGCCACAACAATTCTTTTCGAGATACAACGTGTAGTTTTGGAGATGCAAGCTAATTTTGTACTATGCGTTATTTCTTCTCGTAAAGAGTTTCCAATGCTTACGTATATGTCTTTACTCTGCAAAACTGTATTTCCTTATGAAGTGGTATTCTTACATATCCTTTCGAGAGAAAACTGTCCTGTGCCTTCTCTTTTGAGGCTACAAACTTAGACATACACGCAACATGAAAGCTTTTCGACTTACAACGTGTTGTTTAGGAAAAACAAGATAATTTCGCACGATGCGGGATTTCCTTAAAACGTGATTTTCTGAAAAATTTTGACGAAAGAAAATTCTCCTTTTGGTTCTCTTTAGATGCTACATGTTAAGACGTACACGCCACAACAATTCTTTTCGAGATACAACATGTAGTTTTGGAGATACAAGCTAATTTTGTACTATGCGATATTTCTTCTCGTAAAGAGTTTCCAATGCGTACATATATGTCTTTAATCTGCAAAACTGTATTTCCTTATGAAGTGGTATTCTTATATATCCTTTCGAGAGAAAACTGTCCTGTGCCTTCTCTTTTGAGGCTACACACTTAGACATACACGAAACATGAAAGCTTTTCGACTTACAACGTGTTGTTTAGGAAAAACAAGATAATTTCGCACGATGCGGGATTTCCTTAAAACGTGATTTTCTGAAAAATTTTGACGAAAGAAAATTCTCCTTTTGGTTCTCTTTAGATGCTACATGTTAAGACGTACACGCCACAACAATTCTTTTCGAGATACAACATGTAGTTTTGGAGATACAAGCTAATTTTGTACTATGCGTTATTTCTTCTCGTAAAGAGTTTCCAATGCGTACGTATATGTTTTTACTCTGCAAAACTGTATTTCCTTATGAAGTGGTATTCTTACATATCCTTTCGAGAGAAAACTGTCCTGTGCCTTCTCTTTTGAGGCTACACACTTAGACATACACGCAACATGAAAGCTTTTCGACTTACAACGTGTTGTTTTGGAAAAACAAGATAATTTCGCACGATGCGGGATTTCCTTAAAACGTGATTTTCTGAAAAATTTTGACGAAAGAAAATTCTCCTTTTGGTTCTCTTTAGATGCTACATGTTAAGACGTACACGCCACAACAATTCTTTTCGAGATACAACATGTAGTTTTGGAGATACAAGCTAATTTTGTACTATGCGTTATTTCTTCTCGTAAAGAGTTTCCAATGCGTACGTATATGTCTTTACTCTGCAAAACTGTATTTCCTTATGAAGTGGTATTCTTACATATCCTTTCGAGAGAAAACTGTCCTGTGCCTTCTCTTTTGAGGCTACACACTTAGACATACACGCAACATGAAAGCTTTTCGACTTACAACGTGTTGTTTAGGAAAAACAAGATAATTTCGCACGATGCGGGATTTCCTTAAAACGTGATTTTCTGAAAAATTTTGACGAAAGAAAATTCTCCTTTTGGTTCTCTTTAGATGCTACATGTTAAGACGTACACGCCACAACAATTCTTTTCGAGATACAACGTGTAGTTTTGGAGATACAAGCTAATTTTGTACTATGCGTTATTTCTTCTCGTAAAGAGTTTCCAATGCGTACGTATATGTCTTTACTCTGCAAAACTGTATTTCCTTATGAAGTGGTATTCTTACATATCCTTTCGAGAGAAAACTGTCCTGTACCTTCTCTTTTGAGGCTACACACTTAGACATACACGCAACATGAAAGCTTTTCGACTTACAACGTGTTGTTTAGGAAAAACAAGATAATTTCGCACGATGCGGGATTTCCTTAAAACGTGATTTTCTGAAAAATTTTGACGAAAGAAAATTCTCCTTTTGGTTCTCTTTAGATGCTACATGTTAAGACGTACACGCCACAACAATTCTTTTCGAGATACAACGTGTAGTTTTGGAGATACAAGCTAATTTTGTACTATGCGTTATTTCTTCACGTAAAGAGTTGCCAATGCGTACGTATATGTCTTTACTCTGCAAAACTGTATTTCCTTATGAAGTGGTATTCTTACATATCCTTTCGAGAGAAAACTGTCCTGTGCCTTCTCTTTTGAGGCTACACACTTAGACATACACGCAACATGAAAGATTTTCGATTTACAACGTGTTGTTTAGGAAAAACAAGATAATTTCGC
This sequence comes from Apodemus sylvaticus, assembly GCF_947179515.1. Classification (NCBI taxonomy): domain Eukaryota; kingdom Metazoa; phylum Chordata; class Mammalia; order Rodentia; family Muridae; genus Apodemus; species Apodemus sylvaticus. The sequence continues at coordinate 1,218,665 of NC_067474.1, read as the reverse complement.
ACGATGCGGGATTTCCTTAAAACGTGATTTTCTGAAAAATTTTGACGAAAGAAAATTCTCCTTTTGGTTCTCTTTAGATGCTACATGTTAAGACGTACACGCCACAACAATTCTTTTCGAGATACAACATGTAGTTTTGGAGATACAAGCTAATTTTGTACTATGCGTTATTTCTTCTCGTAAAGAGTTTCCAATGCGTACTTATATGTCTTTACTCTGCAAAACTGTATTTCCTTATGAAGTGGTATTCTTACATATCCTTTCGAGAGAAAACTGTCCTGTGCCTTCTCTTTTGAGGCTACACACTTAGACATACACGCAACATGAAAGCGTTTCGACTTACAACGTGTTGTTTAGGAAAAACAAGATAATTTCGCACGATGCGGGATTTCCTTAAAACGTGATTTTCTGAAAATTTTGACGAAAGAAAATTCTCCTTTTGGTTCTCTTTAGATGCTACATGTTAAGACGTACACGCCACAACAATTCTTTTCGAGATACAACGTGTAGTTTTGGAGATACAAGCTAATTTTGTACTATGCGTTATTTCTTCACGTAAAGAGTTGCCAATGCTTACGTATATGCCTTTACTCTGCAAAACTGTATTTCCTTATGAAGTGGTATTCTTACATATCCTTTTGAGAGAAAACTGTCCTGTGCCTTCTCTTTTGAGGCTACACACTTAGACATACACGCAACATGAAAGCTTTTCGACTTACAACGTGTTGTTTAGTAAATACAAGATAATTTCGCACGATGCGGGATTTCCTTAAAACGTGATTTTCTGAAAAATTTTGACGAAAGAAAATTCTCCTTTTGGTTCTCTTTAGATGCTACATGTTAAGACGTACACGCCACAACAATTCTTTTCGAGATACAACGTGTAGTTTTGGAGATACAAGCTAATTTTGTACTATGCATTATTTCTTCTCGTAAAGAGTTTCCAATGCGTACATATATGTCTTTACTCTGCAAAACTGTATTTCCTTATGAAGTGGTATTCTTACATATCCTTTCGAGAGAAAACTGTCCTGTGCCTTCTCTTTTGAGGCTACACACTTAGACATACACGCAACATGAAAGCTTTTCGACTTACAACGTGTTGTTTAGGAAAAACAAGATAATTTCGCACGATGCGGGATTTCCTTAAAACGTGATTTTCTGAAAAATTTTGACGAAAGAAAATTCTCCTTTTGGTTCTCTTTAGATGCTACATGTTAAGACGTACACGCCACAACAATTCTTTTCGAGATACAACGTGTAGTTTTGGAGATGCAAGCTAATTTTGTACTATGCGTTATTTCTTCTCGTAAAGAGTTTCCAATGCTTACGTATATGTCTTTACTCTGCAAAACTGTATTTCCTTATGAAGTGGTATTCTTACATATCCTTTCGAGAGAAAACTGTCCTGTGCCTTCTCTTTTGAGGCTACAAACTTAGACATACACGCAACATGAAAGCTTTTCGACTTACAACGTGTTGTTTAGGAAAAACAAGATAATTTCGCACGATGCGGGATTTCCTTAAAACGTGATTTTCTGAAAAATTTTGACGAAAGAAAATTCTCCTTTTGGTTCTCTTTAGATGCTACATGTTAAGACGTACACGCCACAACAATTCTTTTCGAGATACAACATGTAGTTTTGGAGATACAAGCTAATTTTGTACTATGCGATATTTCTTCTCGTAAAGAGTTTCCAATGCGTACATATATGTCTTTAATCTGCAAAACTGTATTTCCTTATGAAGTGGTATTCTTATATATCCTTTCGAGAGAAAACTGTCCTGTGCCTTCTCTTTTGAGGCTACACACTTAGACATACACGAAACATGAAAGCTTTTCGACTTACAACGTGTTGTTTAGGAAAAACAAGATAATTTCGCACGATGCGGGATTTCCTTAAAACGTGATTTTCTGAAAAATTTTGACGAAAGAAAATTCTCCTTTTGGTTCTCTTTAGATGCTACATGTTAAGACGTACACGCCACAACAATTCTTTTCGAGATACAACATGTAGTTTTGGAGATACAAGCTAATTTTGTACTATGCGTTATTTCTTCTCGTAAAGAGTTTCCAATGCGTACGTATATGTTTTTACTCTGCAAAACTGTATTTCCTTATGAAGTGGTATTCTTACATATCCTTTCGAGAGAAAACTGTCCTGTGCCTTCTCTTTTGAGGCTACACACTTAGACATACACGCAACATGAAAGCTTTTCGACTTACAACGTGTTGTTTTGGAAAAACAAGATAATTTCGCACGATGCGGGATTTCCTTAAAACGTGATTTTCTGAAAAATTTTGACGAAAGAAAATTCTCCTTTTGGTTCTCTTTAGATGCTACATGTTAAGACGTACACGCCACAACAATTCTTTTCGAGATACAACATGTAGTTTTGGAGATACAAGCTAATTTTGTACTATGCGTTATTTCTTCTCGTAAAGAGTTTCCAATGCGTACGTATATGTCTTTACTCTGCAAAACTGTATTTCCTTATGAAGTGGTATTCTTACATATCCTTTCGAGAGAAAACTGTCCTGTGCCTTCTCTTTTGAGGCTACACACTTAGACATACACGCAACATGAAAGCTTTTCGACTTACAACGTGTTGTTTAGGAAAAACAAGATAATTTCGCACGATGCGGGATTTCCTTAAAACGTGATTTTCTGAAAAATTTTGACGAAAGAAAATTCTCCTTTTGGTTCTCTTTAGATGCTACATGTTAAGACGTACACGCCACAACAATTCTTTTCGAGATACAACGTGTAGTTTTGGAGATACAAGCTAATTTTGTACTATGCGTTATTTCTTCTCGTAAAGAGTTTCCAATGCGTACGTATATGTCTTTACTCTGCAAAACTGTATTTCCTTATGAAGTGGTATTCTTACATATCCTTTCGAGAGAAAACTGTCCTGTACCTTCTCTTTTGAGGCTACACACTTAGACATACACGCAACATGAAAGCTTTTCGACTTACAACGTGTTGTTTAGGAAAAACAAGATAATTTCGCACGATGCGGGATTTCCTTAAAACGTGATTTTCTGAAAAATTTTGACGAAAGAAAATTCTCCTTTTGGTTCTCTTTAGATGCTACATGTTAAGACGTACACGCCACAACAATTCTTTTCGAGATACAACGTGTAGTTTTGGAGATACAAGCTAATTTTGTACTATGCGTTATTTCTTCACGTAAAGAGTTGCCAATGCGTACGTATATGTCTTTACTCTGCAAAACTGTATTTCCTTATGAAGTGGTATTCTTACATATCCTTTCGAGAGAAAACTGTCCTGTGCCTTCTCTTTTGAGGCTACACACTTAGACATACACGCAACATGAAAGCTTTTCGACTTACAACGTGTTGTTTAGGAAAAACAAGATAATTTCGCACGATGCGGGATTTCCTTAAAACGTGATTTTCTGAAAAATTTTGACGAAAGAAAATTCTCCTTTTGGTCCTCTTTAGATGCTACATGTTAAGACGTACACGCCACAACAATTCTTTTCGAGATACAACGTGTAGTTTTAGAGATACAAGCTAATTTTGTACTATGCGTTATTTCTTCTCGTAAAGAGTTTCCAATGCGTACGTATATGTCTTTAATCTGCAAAACTGTATTTCCTTATGAAGTGGTATTCTTACATATCCTTTCGAGAGAAAACTGTCCTGTGCCTTCTCTTTTGAGGCTACACACTTAGACATACACGCAACATGAAAGCTTTTCGACTTACAACGTGTTGTTTAGGAAAAACAAGATAATTTCGCACGATGCGGGATTTCCTTAAAACGTGATTTTCTGAAAAATTTTGACGAAAGAAAATTCTCCTTTTGGTTCTCTTTAGATGCTACATGTTAAGACGTACACGCCACAACAATTCTTTTCGAGATACAACATGTAGTTTTGGAGATACAAGCTAATTTTGTACTATGCGTTATTTCTTCTCGTAAAGAGTTTCCAATGCGTACGTATATGTCTTTTCTCTGCAAAACTGTATTTCCTTATGACGTGGTATTCTTACATATCCTTTCGAGAGAAAACTGTCCTGTGCCTTCTCTTTTGAGGCTACACACTTAGACATACACGCAACATGAAAGCTTTTCGACTTACAACGTGTTGTTTAGGAAAAACAAGATAATTTCGCACGATGCGGGATTTCCTTAAAACGTGATTTTCTGAAAAATTTTGACGAAAAAAAAATCTCCTTTTGGTTCTCTTTAGATGCTACATGTTAAGACGTACACGCCACAACAATTCTTTTCGAGATACAACATGTAGTTTTGGAGATACAAGCTAATTTTGTACTATGCGTTATTTCTTCTCTTAAAGAGTTTCCAATGCGTACATATATGTCTTTACTCTGCAAAACTGTATTTCCTTATGAAGTGGTATTCTTACATATCCTTTCGAGAGAAAACTGTCCTGTGCCTTCTCTTTTGAGGCTACACACTTAGACATACACGCAACATGAAAGCGTTTCGACTTACAACGTGTTGTTTAGGAAAAACAAGATAATTTCGCACGATGCGGGATTTCCTTAAAACGTGATTTTCTGAAAATTTTGACGAAAGAAAATTCTCCTTTTGGTTCTCTTTAGATGCTACATGTTAAGACGTACACGCCACAACAATTCTTTTCGAGATACAACGTGTAGTTTTGGAGATACAAGCTAATTTTGTACTATGCGTTATTTCTTCACGTAAAGAGTTGCCAATGCTTACGTATATGCCTTTACTCTGCAAAACTGTATTTCCTTATGAAGTGGTATTCTTACATATCCTTTTGAGAGAAAACTGTCCTGTGCCTTCTCTTTTGAGGCTACACACTTAGACATACACGCAACATGAAAGCTTTTCGACTTACAACGTGTTGTTTAGGAAATACAAGATAATTTCGCACGATGCGGGATTTCCTTAAAACGTGATTTTCTGAAAAATTTTGACGAAAGAAAATTCTCCTTTTGGTTCTCTTTAGATGCTACATGTTAAGACGTACACGCCACAACAATTCTTTTCGAGATACAACGTGTAGTTTTGGAGATACAAGCTAATTTTGTACTATGCATTATTTCTTCTCGTAAAGAGTTTCCAATGCGTACATATATGTCTTTACTCTGCAAAACTGTATTTCCTTATGAAGTGGTATTCTTACATATCCTTTCGAGAGAAAACTGTCCTGTGCCTTCTCTTTTGAGGCTACACACTTAGACATACACGCAACATGAAAGCTTTTCGACTTACAACGTGTTGTTTAGGAAAAACAAGATAATTTCGCACGATGCGGGATTTCCTTAAAACGTGATTTTCTGAAAAATTTTGACGAAAGAAAATTCTCCTTTTGGTTCTCTTTAGATGCTACATGTTAAGACGTACACGCCACAACAATTCTTTTCGAGATACAACGTGTAGTTTTGGAGATGCAAGCTAATTTTGTACTATGCGTTATTTCTTCTCGTAAAGAGTTTCCAATGCTTACGTATATGTCTTTACTCTGCAAAACTGTATTTCCTTATGAAGTGGTATTCTTACATATCCTTTCGAGAGAAAACTGTCCTGTGCCTTCTCTTTTGAGGCTACAAACTTAGACATACACGCAACATGAAAGCTTTTCGACTTACAACGTGTTGTTTAGGAAAAACAAGATAATTTCGCACGATGCGGGATTTCCTTAAAACGTGATTTTCTGAAAAATTTTGACGAAAGAAAATTCTCCTTTTGGTTCTCTTTAGATGCTACATGTTAAGACGTACACGCCACAACAATTCTTTTCGAGATACAACATGTAGTTTTGGAGATACAAGCTAATTTTGTACTATGCGATATTTCTTCTCGTAAAGAGTTTCCAATGCGTACATATATGTCTTTAATCTGCAAAACTGTATTTCCTTATGAAGTGGTATTCTTATATATCCTTTCGAGAGAAAACTGTCCTGTGCCTTCTCTTTTGAGGCTACACACTTAGACATACACGAAACATGAAAGCTTTTCGACTTACAACGTGTTGTTTAGGAAAAACAAGATAATTTCGCACGATGCGGGATTTCCTTAAAACGTGATTTTCTGAAAAATTTTGACGAAAGAAAATTCTCCTTTTGGTTCTCTTTAGATGCTACATGTTAAGACGTACACGCCACAACAATTCTTTTCGAGATACAACATGTAGTTTTGGAGATACAAGCTAATTTTGTACTATGCGTTATTTCTTCTCGTAAAGAGTTTCCAATGCGTACGTATATGTTTTTACTCTGCAAAACTGTATTTCCTTATGAAGTGGTATTCTTACATATCCTTTCGAGAGAAAACTGTCCTGTGCCTTCTCTTTTGAGGCTACACACTTAGACATACACGCAACATGAAAGCTTTTCGACTTACAACGTGTTGTTTTGGAAAAACAAGATAATTTCGCACGATGCGGGATTTCCTTAAAACGTGATTTTCTGAAAAATTTTGACGAAAGAAAATTCTCCTTTTGGTTCTCTTTAGATGCTACATGTTAAGACGTACACGCCACAACAATTCTTTTCGAGATACAACATGTAGTTTTGGAGATACAAGCTAATTTTGTACTATGCGTTATTTCTTCTCGTAAAGAGTTTCCAATGCGTACGTATATGTCTTTACTCTGCAAAACTGTATTTCCTTATGAAGTGGTATTCTTACATATCCTTTCGAGAGAAAACTGTCCTGTGCCTTCTCTTTTGAGGCTACACACTTAGACATACACGCAACATGAAAGCTTTTCGACTTACAACGTGTTGTTTAGGAAAAACAAGATAATTTCGCACGATGCGGGATTTCCTTAAAACGTGATTTTCTGAAAAATTTTGACGAAAGAAAATTCTCCTTTTGGTTCTCTTTAGATGCTACATGTTAAGACGTACACGCCACAACAATTCTTTTCGAGATACAACGTGTAGTTTTGGAGATACAAGCTAATTTTGTACTATGCGTTATTTCTTCTCGTAAAGAGTTTCCAATGCGTACGTATATGTCTTTACTCTGCAAAACTGTATTTCCTTATGAAGTGGTATTCTTACATATCCTTTCGAGAGAAAACTGTCCTGTACCTTCTCTTTTGAGGCTACACACTTAGACATACACGCAACATGAAAGCTTTTCGACTTACAACGTGTTGTTTAGGAAAAACAAGATAATTTCGCACGATGCGGGATTTCCTTAAAACGTGATTTTCTGAAAAATTTTGACGAAAGAAAATTCTCCTTTTGGTTCTCTTTAGATGCTACATGTTAAGACGTACACGCCACAACAATTCTTTTCGAGATACAACGTGTAGTTTTGGAGATACAAGCTAATTTTGTACTATGCGTTATTTCTTCACGTAAAGAGTTGCCAATGCGTACGTATATGTCTTTACTCTGCAAAACTGTATTTCCTTATGAAGTGGTATTCTTACATATCCTTTCGAGAGAAAACTGTCCTGTGCCTTCTCTTTTGAGGCTACACACTTAGACATACACGCAACATGAAAGCTTTTCGACTTACAACGTGTTGTTTAGGAAAAACAAGATAATTTCGCACGATGCGGGATTTCCTTAAAACGTGATTTTCTGAAAAATTTTGACGAAAGAAAATTCTCCTTTTGGTCCTCTTTAGATGCTACATGTTAAGACGTACACGCCACAACAATTCTTTTCGAGATACAACGTGTAGTTTTAGAGATACAAGCTAATTTTGTACTATGCGTTATTTCTTCTCGTAAAGAGTTTCCAATGCGTACGTATATGTCTTTAATCTGCAAAACTGTATTTCCTTATGAAGTGGTATTCTTACATATCCTTTCGAGAGAAAACTGTCCTGTGCCTTCTCTTTTGAGGCTACACACTTAGACATACACGCAACATGAAAGCTTTTCGACTTACAACGTGTTGTTTAGGAAAAACAAGATAATTTCGCACGATGCGGGATTTCCTTAAAACGTGATTTTCTGAAAAATTTTGACGAAAGAAAATTCTCCTTTTGGTTCTCTTTAGATGCTACATGTTAAGACGTACACGCCACAACAATTCTTTTCGAGATACAACATGTAGTTTTGGAGATACAAGCTAATTTTGTACTATGCGTTATTTCTTCTCGTAAAGAGTTTCCAATGCGTACGTATATGTCTTTTCTCTGCAAAACTGTATTTCCTTATGACGTGGTATTCTTACATATCCTTTCGAGAGAAAACTGTCCTGTGCCTTCTCTTTTGAGGCTACACACTTAGACATACACGCAACATGAAAGCTTTTCGACTTACAACGTGTTGTTTAGGAAAAACAAGATAATTTCGCACGATGCGGGATTTCCTTAAAACGTGATTTTCTGAAAAATTTTGACGAAAAAAAAATCTCCTTTTGGTTCTCTTTAGATGCTACATGTTAAGACGTACACGCCACAACAATTCTTTTCGAGATACAACATGTAGTTTTGGAGATACAAGCTAATTTTGTACTATGCGTTATTTCTTCTCTTAAAGAGTTTCCAATGCGTACATATATGTCTTTACTCTGCAAAACTGTATTTCCTTATGAAGTGGTATTCTTACATATCCTTTCGAGAGAAAACTGTCCTGTGCCTTCTCTTTTGAGGCTACACACTTAGACATACACGCAACATGAAAGCTTTTCGACTTACAACGTGTTGTTTAGGAAAAACAAGATAATTTCGCACGATGCGGGATTTCCTTAAAACGTGATTTTCTGAAAAATTTTGACGAAAGAAAATTCTCCTTTTGGTTCTCTTTAGATGCTACATGTTAAGACGTACACGCCACAACAATTCTTTTCGAGATACAACGTGTAGTTTTGGAGATACAAGCTAATTTTGTACTATGCCTTATTTCTTCACGTAAAGAGTTGCCAATGCGTACGTATATGTCTTTACTCTGCAAAACTGTATTTCCTTATGAAGTGGTATTCTTACATATCCTTTCGAGAGAAAACTGTCCTGTGCCTTCTCTTTTGAGGCTACACACTTAGACATACACGCAACATGAAAGCTTTTCGACTTACAACGTGTTGTTTAGGAAAAACAAGATAATTTCGCACGATGCGGGATTTCCTTAAAACGTGATTTTCTGAAAAATTTTGACGAAAGAAAATTCTCCTTTTGGTTCTCTTTAGATGCTACATGTTAAGACGTACACGCCACAACAATTCTTTTCGAGATACAACATGTAGTTTTGGAGATACAAGCTAATTTTGTACTATGCGTTATTTCTTCTCGTAAAGAATTTCCAATGCGTATGTATATGTCTTTACTCTGCAAAACTGTATTTCCTTATGAAGTGGTATTCTTACATATCCTTTTGAGAGAAAACTGTCCTGTGCCTTCTCTTTTGAGGCTACACACTTAGACATACACGCAACATGAAAGCTTTTCGACTTACAACGTGTTGTTTTGGAAAAACAAGATAATTTCGCACGATGCGGGATTTCCTTAAAACGTGATTTTCTGAAAAATTTTGACGAAAGAAAATTCTCCTTTTGGTTCTCTTTAGATGCTACATGTTAAGACGTACACGCCACAACAATTCTTTTCGAGATACAACATGTAGTTTTGGAGATACAAGCTAATTTTGTACTATGCGTTATTTCTTCTCCTAAAGAGTTTCCAATGCGTACGTATATGTCTTTACTCTGCAAAACTGTATTTCCTTATGAAGTGGTATTCTTACATATCCTTTCGAGAGAAAACTGTCCTGTGCCTTCTCTTTTGAGGCTACACACTTAGACATACACGCAACATGAAAGCTTTTCGACTTACAACGTGTTGTTTAGGAAAAAACAAGATAATTTCGCACGATGCGGGATTTCCTTAAAACGTGATTTTCTGAAAAATTTTGACGAAAGAAAATTCTCCTTTTGGTTCTCTTTAGATGCTACATGTTAAGACGTACACGCCACAACAATTCTTTTCGAGATACAACATGTAGTTTTGGAGATACAAGCTAATTTTGTACTATGCGTTATTTCTTCTCGTAAAGAATTTCCAATGCGTATGTATATGTCTTTACTCTGCAAAACTGTATTTCCTTATGAAGTGGTATTCTTACATATCCTTTCGAGAGAAAACTGTCCTGTGCCTTCTCTTTTGAGGCTACACACTTAGACATACACGCAACATGAAAGCTTTCCGACTTACAACGTGTTGTTTTGGAAAAACAAGATAATTTCGCACGATGCGGGATTTCCTTAAAACGTGATTTTCTGAAAAATTTTGACGAAAGAAAATTCTCCTTTTGGTTCTCTTTAGATACTACATGTTAAGACGTACATGCCACAACAATTCTTTTCGAGATACAACATGTAGTTTCTGAGATACAAGCTAATTTTGTACTATACGTTATTTCTTCTCGTAAAGAGTTTCCAATGCGTACGTATATGTCTTTACTCTGCAAAACTGTATTTCCTTATGAAGTGGTATTCTTACATATCCTTTCGAGAGAAAACTGTCCTGTGCCTTCTCTTTTGAGGCTACACACTTAGACATACACGCAACATGAAAGCTTTTCGACTTACAACATGTTGTTTAGGAAAAACAAGATAATTTCGCACGATGCGGGATTTCCTTAAAACGTGATTTTCTGAAAAATTTTGACGAAAGAAAATTCTCCTTTTGGTTCTCTTTAGATGCTACATGTTAAGACGTACACGCCACAACAATTCTTTTCGAGATACAACGTGTAGTTTTGGAGATACAAGCTAATTTTGTACTATGCGTTATTTCTTCTCGTAAAGAGTTTCCAATGCGTACGTATATGTCTTTACTCTGCAAAACTGTATTTCCTTATGAAGTGGTATTCTTACATATCCTTTCGAGAGAAAACTGTCCTGTGCCTTCTCTTTTGAGGCTACACACTTAGACATACACGCAACATGAAAGCTTTTCGACTTACAACGTGTTGTTTAGGAAAAACAAGATAATTCCCACGATGCGGGATTTCCTTAAAACGTGATTTTCTGAAAAATTTTGACGAAAGAAAATTCTCCTTTTGGTTCTCTTTAGATGCTACATGTTAAGACGTACACGCCACAACAATTCTTTTCGAGATACAACGTGTAGTTTTGGAGATACAAGCTAATTTTGTACTATGCGTTATTTCTTCTCGTAAAGAGTTTCCAATGCTTACGTATATGTCTTTACTCTGCAAAACTGTATTTCCTTATGAAGTGGTATTCTTACATATCCTTTCGAGAGAAAACTGTCCTGTGCCTTCTCTTTAGAGGCTACACACTTAGACATACACGCAACATGAAAGCTTTTCGACTTACAACGTGTTGTTTAGGAAAAACAAGATAATTTCGCACGATGCGGGATTTCCTTAAAACGTGATTTTCTGAAAAATTTTGACGAAAGAAAATTCTCCTTTTGGTTCTCTTTAGATGCTACATGTTAAGACGTACACGCCACAACAATTCTTTTCGAGATACAACATGTAGTTTTGGAGATACAAGCTAATTTTGTACTATGCGATATTTCTTCTCGTAAAGAGTTTCCAATGCGTACATATATGTCTTTAATCTGCAAAACTGTATTTCCTTATGAAGTGGTATTCTTATATATCCTTTCGAGAGAAAACTGTCCTGTGCCTTCTCTTTTGAGGCTACACACTTAGACATACACGAAACATGAAAGCTTTTCGACTTACAACGTGTTGTTTAGGAAAAACAAGATAATTTCGCACGATGCGGGATTTCCTTAAAACGTGATTTTCTGAAAAATTTTGACGAAAGAAAATTCTCCTTTTGGTTCTCTTTAGATGCTACATGTTAAGACGTACACGCCACAACAATTCTTTTCGAGATACAACATGTAGTTTTGGAGATACAAGCTAATTTAGTACTATGCGTTATTTCTTCTCGTAAAGAGTTTCCAATGCGTACATATATGTCTTTACTCTGCAAAACTGTATTTCCTTATGAAGTGGTATTCTTACATATCCTTTCGAGAGAAAACTGTCCTGTGCCTTCTCTTTTGAGGCTACACACTTAGACATACACGCAACATGAAAGCTTTTCGACTTACAACATGTTGTTTAGGAAAAACAAGATAATTTCGCACGATGCGGGATTTCCCTAAAACGTGATTTTCTGAAAAAATTTTGACGAAAGAAAATTCTCCTTTTGGTTCTCTTTAGATGCTACATGTTAAGACGTACACGCCACAACAATTCTTTTCGAGATACAACGTGTAGTTTTGGAGATACAAGCTAATTTTGTACTATGCGTTATTTCTTCTCGTAAAGAGTTTCTAATGCGTACGTATATGTCTTTACTCTGCAAAACTGTATTTCCTTATGAAGTGGTATTCTTACATATCCTTTCGAGAGAAAACTGTCCTGTGCCTTCTCTTTTGAGGCTACACACTTAGACATACACGCAACATGAAAGCTTTTCGACTTACAACGTGTTGTTTAGGAAAAACAAGATAATTTCGCACGATGCGGGATTTCCTTAAAACGTGATTTTCTGAAAAATTTTGAAGAAAGAAAATTCTCCTTTTGGTTCTCTTTAGATGCTACATGTTAAGACGTACACGCCACAACAATTCTTTTCGAGATACAACGTGTAGTTTTGGAGATACAAGCTAATTTTGTACTATGCGTTATTTCTTCTCGTAAAGAGTTTCCAATGCGTACGTATATGTCTTTACTCTGCAAAACTGTATTTCCTTATGAAGTGGTATTCTTACATATCCTTTCGAGAGAAAACTGTCCTGTGCCTTCTCTTTTGAGGCTCCACACTTAGACATACACGCAACATGAAAGCTTTTCGACTTACAACGTGTTGTTTAGGAAAAACAAGATAATTTCGCACGTTGCGGGATTTCCTTAAAACGTGATTTTCTGAAAAATTTTGACGAAAGAAAATTCTCCTTTTGGTTCTCTTTAGATGCTACATGTTAAGACGTACACGCCACAACAATTCTTTTCGAGATACAACATGTAGTTTTGGAGATACAAGCTAATTTTGTACTATGCGTTATTTCTTCTCGTAAAGAGTTTCCAATGCGTACGTATATGTCTTTACTCTGCAAAACTGTATTTCCTTATGAAGTGGTATTCTTACATATCCTTTCGAGAGAAAACTGTCCTGTGCCTTCTCTTTTGAGGCTACACACTTAGACATACACGCAACATGAAAGCTTTTCGACTTACAACGTGTTGTTTAGGAAAAACAAGATAATTTCGCACGATGCGGGATTTCCTTAAAATGTGATTTTCTGAAAAATTTTGACGAAAGAAAATTCTCCTTTTGGTTCTCTTTAGATGCTACATGTTAAGACGTACCTGCCACAACAATTCTTTTCGAGATACAACATGTAGTTTTGGAGATACAAGCTAATTTTTTACTATGCGTTATTTCTTCTCGTAAAGAGTTTCCAATGCGTACGTATATGTCTTTACTCTGCAAAACTGTATTTCCTTATGAAGTGGTATTCTTACATATCCTTTCGAGAGAAAACTGTCCTGTGCCTTCTCTTTTGAGGCTACACACTTAGACATACACGCAACATGAAAGCTTTTCGACTTACAACGTGTTGTTTAGGAAAAACAAGATAATTTCGCACGATGCGGGATTTCCTTAAAACGTGATTTTCTGAAAAATTTTGACGAAAGAAAATTCTCCTTTTGGTTCTCTTTAGATGCTACATGTTAAGACGTACCTGCCACAACAATTCTTTTCGAGATACAACATGTAGTTTTGGAGATACAAGCTAATTTTGTACTATGCGTTATTTCTTCTCGTAAAGAGTTTCCAATGCGTACGTATATGTCTTTACTCTGCAAAACTGTATTTCCTTATGAAGTGGTATTCTTACATATCCTTTCGAGAGAAAACTGTCCTGTGCCTTCTCTTTTGAGGCTACACACTTAGACATACACGCAACATGAAAGCTTTTCGACTTACAACATGTTGTTTAGGAAAAACAAGATAATTTCGCACGATGCGGGATTTCCTTAAAACGTGATTTTCTGAAAAATTTTGACGAAAGAAAATTCTCCTTTTGGTTCTCTTTAGATGCTACATGTTAAGACGTACACGCCACAACAATTCTTTTCGAGATACAACGTGTAGTTTTGGAGATACAAGCTAATTTTGTACTATGCGTTATTTCTTCTCGTAAAGAGTTTCCAATGCGTACCTATATGTCTTTACTCTGCAAAACTGTATTTCCTTATGAAGTGGTATTCTTACATATCCTTTCGAGAGAAAACTGTCCTGTGCCTTCTCTTTTGAGGCTACACACTTAGACATACACGCAACATGAAAGCTTTTCGACTTACAACGTGTTGTTTAGGAAAAACAAGATAATTTCGCACGATGCGGGATTTCCTTAAAACGTGATTTTCTGAAAAATTTTGACGAAAGAAAATTCTCCTTTTGGTTCTCTTTAGATGCTACATGTTAAGACGTACACACCACAACAATTCTTTTCGAGATACAACATGTAGTTTTGGAGATACAAGCTAATTTTGTACTATGCGTTATCTTGTTTTTTTCTAAACAACACGTTGTATCAGGAAAAGATTTGGTGTTGTGTGTATGTCTAAGAGTTTAACCTCAAAAGAGAACGCACAGGATAGTTTTCTCTCGAAAGGATATGTAAGAATACCATGTTATAAGGAAATACAATGTTGCAGAGTCAAGACAAATACGTACGTATTGGAACCACTTTACGAGAAGAATTAACGCATCATAAAAAATTAGCTTGTATCTCCTAAACAACACGTTGTAACTCGAAAAGATTTGGTGTGGCATGTACATCTAAACGTGTAGCCTCAAAAGAGAACCCACAGGAGAATTTTCTTTATTCAAAATTTTTCAGAAAACCACGTTTTAAGGAAATCCCGCATCGTGCGAAATCATCTATTTTCCAAAACAGCATGTTGTAACTCGAAAAGCTTTGGTGTTGCATGTATGTGTAAGTGTGGAGCCTCAAAAGTGAAGGCACAGGAGAGTTTTCTCTCGAAAGAATATGTAAGAATACCACGTTATAAGGAAATACAATTTTGCAGAGTAAAGACAAATAAGTGCATATTGGAAACACTTTACAAGAAGAAATAACGCATCGTATAAAATTAGCTTGTATCTCCGAAACAACACGTTGTAACTCGAAAATATTTGGTGTGACGTGTACATCTAAAAGTGTAACCTCAAACGAGAACCCACAGCATAATTTTGTTTCATCAAAATTTGTCAGAAACCACGTTTTAAGGAAATCTCGCATCGTGCGAAATTATCTTGTTTTTCCTAAACAACATGTTGTAACTCAAAAAGCTTTGGTGTTGCGTGTATGTCTAAGCTTGTAGCCTCAAAAGAGAACGCACAGGAGAGTTTTCTCTCGAAAGAATATGTAAGAATACCACGTTATAAGGAAATACAGTGTTGCAGAGTAAAGACAACTACATACGTATTGGAAACACTTTAAGAGAAAAAATAACACATCGTACAAAATTAGCTTGTATCTCCTAAACAACACGTTGTAACTCGAAAAGATTTGGTGTGGCTCATACCTCTACACGTGTAGCCTCAAAAGAGAACCCACAGGAGAACTTTCTTTCATCAAAATTTTTCAGAAAACCACGTTTTATGGAAATCTCGCATCGTGCGAAATTATCTTGTTTTTCGTAAAAAACACGTTGTAACTCGAAAAGCTTTGGCGTTGCGTGTTTGTCTAAGCGTTTAGCCTCAAAAGAGAATGCACAGGAGAGTTTTCCCTCGAAAGAATATGTAAGAATACCACGTTATAAGGAAATACAGTGTTGCAGAGTAAAGACAAAAAAAGTACGTATTGGAAACTCTATACGAGAAGAAATAACGCATCGTACAATATTTGCTTGTATCTCCTAAACAACACGTGGTAACTCGAAAGGATTTGGTGTGGCGTGTATGTCTAAACGTGTAGCCTCTAAAGAGAACCCACGGGAGAATTTTTTTCCTCCAAATTTGTCAGAAAACCACGTTTTAAGGAAATCCCGCATCGTGCAAAATTATCTTGTTTTTCATAAACAACACGTTGTAACTCGAAAAGAGTTGGTGTTGACTGTATGTCTAAGTGTGTAGCCTCAAAGGGGAACGCACTGGATAGTTTTCCCTCTAAAGAATATGTAAGAATACCACGTTATAAGGAAATACAATGTTGCAGAGTAAAGACAAACGCGTACTTCTTGGAAACACTTTATGAGAAGAATTAACGCATCGTAAAAAATTAGCTTGTATCTCCTAAACAACACGTTGTAACTCGAAAAGATTTGGTGTTGCATGTACATCTAAACGTGTAGCCTCAAAAGAAAACCCACAGGAGATTTTTCTTTCATCAAAATTTGTCAGAAACCACGTTTTAAGGAAATCTCGCATCGTGCGAAATTATCTTGTTTTTCCTAAACAACACGTTGTAACTCGAAAACCTTTGGTGTTGCGTGTATATCTAAGCATGTAGCCTCAAAAGAGAACGCACAGGAGAGTTTTCCCTCGAAATAATATGTACGAATACCACGTTATAAGGAAATACAGTGTTGCAGAGTAAAGACAAATAAGTACGAATTGGAAACACCTTAGGAGAAGAAATAAGGCATCGTAAAAAATTGGCTTGTATCTCCTAAACAACACGTTGTACCTCGAAAAGATTTGGTGTGGCTCATACGTCTACACGTGTAGCCTCAAAAAAGAACGAACAGGAGAACTTTCTTTCGTTAAAATTTCTCAGGAAACCACGTTTTAAGGAAATACCGCATCATGCAAAATTATCTTGTTTTTCCTAAACAGCATGATGTAACTCGAAAAGCTTTGGTGTTGCATGTATGTCTAAGTGTGTAACCTCTAAAGAGAACGCACAGGATAGTTTTCTCTCGAAAGAATATGTAAGAATACTACGTTATTAGGAAATACAATGTTGCAGAGTAAAAACACATACGTACCTATTGGAAAAACTTTACAAGAAGAATTAACGCATCGTACAAAATTAGCTTGTATCTCCTAAACAACACGTGGTAACTCGAAAGGATTTGGTGTGGTGTGTACGTCTAAACATGTAGCCTCAAAAGAGAACCCACAGGAGAATTTACTTTCATCAACATTTTTCAGAAAACCACGTTTTAAGGAAATCCCGCATCGTGCGAAATGATCTTCTTTTTCCTAAACAACATGTTGTACCTCGAAAAGCTTTGGTGTTGCGTGTATGTGTAAGCATGGAGCGACAAAAGGGACAGCACAGGAGAGTTTTCACTCGAAAGAATATGTAAGAATACCACATTATAAAGAAATACAATTTTGCAGAGTAAAGACAAATAAGTACTTATTGGTAACACTTTACGAGAAGAAATAACGCATCATTCAAAATTAGCTTGTATCTCCTAAACAACACGTTGTAACTCGAAAAGATTTGGTGTGACGTGTATGTCTAAATGTGTAGCCTCAAAAGAGAACCCACAGGAGAATTTTCTTTCATCAAAATTTGTCAAAAACCACGTTTTAAGGAAATCTCGCATCGTGCGAAATTATCTTGTTTTTCCTAAACAACACGTTGTAACTCGAAAAGCTTTGGTGTTGCGTGTATGTCTAAGCTTTTAGCCTCAAAAGAGAACGCACAGGAGAGTTTTCTCTCGAACGAATATGTAAGAATACCACGTTGTAAGAAAATACAGTGTTGCAGAGTAAAGACAAATACGTACGTATTGGAAACACTTGAAGAGAAGAAATAATGCATCATACAAAATTAGCTTGTATCTCCTAAACAACACGTTGTAACTCGAAAAGATTTGGTGTGGCTCGTACCTCTACACGTGTAGCCTCAAAAGAGAACCCACAGGAGAACTTTCTTTCGTCAAAATTTTTCAGAAAACCACGTTTTATGGAAATCTCGCTTCAAGCGAAATTATCTTGTTTTTCCTAAAAAACACATTATAACTCGAAAAGCTTTGGCGTTGCGTGTTTGTCTAAGCGTGTAGCCTCAAAGAGAACGCACAGGAGAGTTTTCCCTCGAAATAATATGTAAGAATACCACGTTATAAGGAAATACAGTGTTGCAGAGTAAAGACAAATAAGTACGTATTGGAAACACTTTACCAGAGGAAATAATGCATTGTTCAAAATTTGCTTGTATCTCCTAAACAACACGTTGTAACTCGAAAAGATTTGGTGTGGCTCATAAGTCTACACGTGTAGCCTCAAAAGAGAATGCACAGGAGAACTTTCTTTCGTCAAAATTTCTCAGGAAACCACGTTTTAAGGAAATCCCGCATCGTGCAAAATTATCTTGTTTTTCCTAAACAACACTATGTAACTCGAAAATCTTTGGTGTTGCATGTATGTCTAAGTTTGTAGCCTCAAAAGAGAACGCACAGGAGAGTTTTCCCTCGAAAGAATATGTAAGAATACCACGTTATAACGAAATACAGTGTAGCAGAATAAAGACAAATATGTACGTATTGGAAACACTTTACGAGAAGAAATAAAGCATCGTAAAAAATTTGCTTGTATCTCCTAAACATGTTGTAACTTGAAAAGATTTGGTGTGGCTCGTACGTCTAAAAGTGTAGCCTCCAAAGAGAACCCACAGGAGAACTTTCTTTCGTCAAAATTTGTCAGAAAACCACGTTTTAAGGAAATCCCGCATCCTGCAAAATTATCTTGTTTTTCCAAAACAACACGTTGTAACT